>NC_056731.1:1665544345-1665704345 GCF_019279795.1 Protopterus annectens | reverse complement strand
ACTCGTCACTCATCAGACCCATCATAGAGTACAATGCCCCGTTTGGGATGTACCTCACAAGACACATCCAAGAGCTGGAAAGACCAGAAAAGTACCTCAAAAAGAGGATTACTGGCCTCAAAGATATGTCCTATGCAGCCCGACTGGAAAAACTCTAGCTGTACTCAGTGGCATATTGCTTACTCAGAGGAGATCTCTGCCTGACTTACAAAGCCACGTCCAACTCAGAATTGATGGACATGCTCCACCTAAAGAAATCCAAGTCACTGCGAGCCACTCGCTCTAGTGAGCTGAACCTCACCACAACAATAAATATAACATGCTGGAGGGATAGATTCCTGTCACAGAGACTCCCCATGCTTTGGAACAAAATTCCTAACTACATTAGGCAGAGCCCCTCACTAACACTCTTCAAGAGAAACCTTGATGAGTGGATGGGTAACAGAAAATACACCCCTGGGATCACTTCATTGGCTCTTCTTAACAGAGGTATCAGTTAATTAATCAATGGGGCAGCGAAAGCTGACACACTCTGGCTAGACCTATAAATGCCCTCTGGCAGATAGCCTAGTACGTACCTATGAACCTATGAACCTATGAAGTGTAATAGACTAAGAAAAGTGAAATTACTTTTTCATTAATGGTATACATCATCCTTGAAACTCACTCACAGTCTAAACTGTAATCTTATTTAAGAGTTTTAAAGCCTACAGTGAATCAGTCTAAGAACATATGCTTCATGACACTTTAAATACATGACTCACTTCATACCGTTTCATATTTCTTTAGTGAGACATAAACATACAACATCTCTGGAAAACACAAAATACACTATAAATAGCACAAAAACTTTGCAAATGCAAAGATATGAGACGCTCAGAAGGAGAGTCATTTATTGTCTATTCTTGTGCAGTTTAGTTTCTGATATCAGAAGAGTTATATTACATGGGTCAGTAAACAAAGGACAACATTTGGCATCTAGTACAAATTATTGCATTAGATCTATTCATTTAGTGAAATGGAACAATTGGTGTGATGTTTATGAATGAACATACCACATGGCAGACAACAGCAGGGTATTATCTTTCATACAATTATAATACTTTATTCACATGTGTGCCACTTCATGCAGGCTTGTGCAGAGCTTGCACTGGACTGTATGCATCAATACATGGATATTTTCTTTTGTTAAATTAATAATGATGGTATCATACAAACAACAGTGAACTAACACATAAGCAAATAAATTGATGCTTGGATAGTTTTTAACTGCAGACTCAAGACACATCTCTGTGATACCGACATCCAGAGTCACTTCCCAACCCAGATGCTTAATGGGTTACCTTGATAGGATGAATAGATCACAGATAAGCACTCTTTTCTAGATGAGGAGGGACTACATTAATACAGTATTTTCCTGTTATAGACCAAGGAATGGAGCAAGAGCAGTTCTCTACATTCTGCAAAGGTACAGTCAGATATCTGTAGTGAAAGGAATCCGGTATATATACCCTGAAATGACATCATCATCCTTTGTATCAACATTCCTGCAGATAAAGCAGTACAAAAAAGTCCAGGAATCATCCTCTACTGGAACCAAGAGGCAATGCAGTACCTTCTATTGGACCATTACAGATTTTATAATTAAACTATTTGAGCTTTTTGATTGATATGAGACACTCGTCAGGAAGTTCCTAGTGCAGTCAATCATATCTATACAGCCCATGAGTTCTACACTCCTAAGCAGAGCAATGAACAGGCATATAAGGAGGGAGGTGTTAGCTGGTAGTTGAGGTCACTGGAGGGCTAAACATAAATACATATAGAGTTCTAAACATAAATACATATAGAAAACAGACTGAAATATTTTTATAAAAATAAATGGATGATATGCATGCATCCATGACAGGGTTTATAGGTTAATACTAGATAATTGCCCTTATGTGCCATTTAAAGCCTAGTCAGGTATCCCATGTGAGAATCAAACCCTGTACCTTGTGTTTGTAAGGTAAACACCTTAATCATTATGTCAACCTCCCACCCTAAAATTTATTTATAGGTTAGTACTAGACTAATTGCCCTTGTGGGCCATTTTTAAGCCTAGCTAATTAGCCATGTGAATAATCAAGCCCTGCACCTTGTGCCTGTAAGGTAAACATCTTAAACATTATGCCAGTCACACTGTTATTTTGAAGAAATCATGTCCGGGCTGTGTTATTGTGAGGCCAGATACCACAGGCCAATAACACCCACCCTGTAGGGCATTATTGCATTTACACAGTGGCCTGATAAAGTGCTGTATATTTGATGTTTTATTCGTTTATACATCTTTAATATTTTTGTTGTTAAATAGTTCCTCAGTCTAATGTTTCATAGTTGCTGTATCATATGTATTTGTTGTTGGAAGAAGTATTTTACATCCAAAATATAAGTTATATAAATATTTAATGTCAACAAACAGTATTATATATGTATTAGATCAGTGACAGTGGTTATCTGTATTTGCTGTGAAAATTTGTCAAATATTTAAACAAACTATTTCATAAAATATGTCTAACCTACTGTCAGTCAATTGGTCAGTCTATAGAATGAGCTCAGAATGAGTGTGAAATGACTCTTAGCTGATAACATTTTAGGATAGTAATCTGAAGATATTGATTCATTGTGCTTTTCTTCATGTATTCAAAAATGAGTAGTTTCTAACACATAGCTTGCTGAGTATAATGCATCACATTTCAGTGCATATGCTCAGATATAATAAAAACATGCAAATGAACCATTCCAGATATGTAGCATTTGTAGGTCTAAGCATCTTTAGCATAAAAAGTGCTTTTTACAAATTATAACAAGCTCTGCATATTAAAGCCTTGTGTGGGATTATTGCTCACTTAGCAAAATATTATAATGACTGATTTAATCTAAAAAGAATAGAAACTGAAAAGAGAACTTGGAATTTGATTTATATTTGAACCTACCTGCCAAAATACTATACTGACATGTATAACCACTGGCCATCAAAGAACACATTATTAAGAAACAGAATGAGTGTGCAAAATTGCTTTCTTTTAGTCTAGAAAGCACTGGTATCTCTTTTTATTAAGAAGATTTACCCACACAGATATTTATACACATTTGCACACAGATGAGCATAGCGACAACTCTGCCCTGTCAAATATTTTAAATTCATGATGGTAAGGGGAAGGAAAAGCAAAGCTTTAAAAAGGATATGGTTCTCCTCATCAACACCTATTTCTTCAAAGCCTATTTCATCAAAAGCAATAATATCAACAGATGTTCATGTTTAAGCATTTTTATACTGAGTTGAGTTCCACGAGCTTCCCTTTGCAGGTGTTTATGCCCCCTAAAGGCCTTAACTGTTGTAACTGCCACCAAAGTCACAGACCATGAGGGTAAGTTGTGAACCTTTTCAGGGAATCTGTTCAGGCTGTTGTTGAAAGCCAAACAACACCACAGGTATGACTGAATAACATTCAAAAGGGTAGAACATACCAATCATACTTCAATCAAATATGAAAAGCCCAAAAAAAGCAAATCTAGTTTAAAGTATAAAACATACTTAAAATCAGAATAAAAAATAATTAACAGTGACACTAATTCAATGAAGGTAATTTGACTGCCCTTCAACCGTCAAGCTAGCTTACGAAACTATAAATAACGTACTGTATAAATATACCACATATGCATCAACAATTATATAAAACTAATTTTTTGCTGTATTGCTTTCAACAGCTAAATTTTAAATGCTCCAGTCTAGCAGACAATTACATTTTAATTAAGGAACACAAATATACAACGTGACATTAAAAATGCATGATGTGAATATACTTGAACTGAAGAACTGTACTTTCTTATTAATCAGATTGTGGCTTTGCGTGTCTTACCTATGGTGTAGTACCTCTTCAATTCTGTGCGTCGTGGGTTTCGCCTTTGTGTGTTAGTAGCATTTTGTTGCTCCTCTTCGAGAGTTGCAGCTTTCAGAACAACTGCTGGTTTACTAGGCTGAGATGTCTGTGAGTCGGCTGATAAAGGGCTGCCATATCCCTGTGCAGCAATATCAATGGACTGGGACTTTTTCTTTAACCTGTAATTAAAAAAAACACATTAGATTACAGCAATACTTCTGCTTCCCACATGTTTTAAATTTGATTTAAAAATAACTAAAATGTATGTATATATTTATAAGCTATGTTTAAGCTATAGCTCCACTTAATTAAATTGGTATTTGAAAAAATAAATAAATAAAAAAGAAGAAAAGAATGAAAACACATTTTTTTAAATAAACTACAAAACTCCACAAGCTATTTCCTCTGCTGAGACGCAATACACATGCCCCTCACCGCAACACACCCTGGCTAATATTTGTAATCAAGACTGAATAAGTAATACCTTCACAGAAAATGAAAGTTTGACTAGCTGCTAGTGCCGTTTTCTTTGAGCAAAACACGTGCAGTTTCAGAAAATCATTCTGGAGAACTACACTTTAAAACTCAGTTGAAATCATGCACGTGTGAGTCTGTGTGTGTGTGTGTGTGTGTGTGTGTGTGTGTGTGTGTGTGTGTGTGTGTGTGTGTGTGTGTATACACACACACACACACACACACACACACACACACACACACACACACACACACACACACACACACACACACACAACAAATATCTATATATATGGGTTCCCTACAATAATACGAAAGCTTGGAAGATTGACACTGACATCACCAATGCCAGAAGACGGAGCAGTTAACCGACAACTTGGAATCCCGACAGCGAAAACACCGACATGGGAAACGTGTGAGCGTGACTAGGTAAGTGTGTGATAGCGAGGGATTTAGGGTTAGGGTGTGTGTAAGGTGTGCATGCGATAGTGAGGGATTTAGGGTTAGGGTGCGTGTAAGGTAAGTGTGCGATAGTGAGAGGGTTAGGGTGCGGGTAAGGTAAGTGTGTGATAGTGAGGGACTTGAGGGTTGGGGTGGATTAAGTGAGTTAGGGTTAGGGTACGGGTAAGGTAAGTGTGCGATAGTGAGGGACTCGAGGGTTAGGGGTGGATTAAGTGGGTTAAGGTTAGGGTGCAGGTAAGGTAAGTGGGCGATAGTGATGGACCTTAGGGTTAGGGTTTGGGTTAAGGTTGGTGCATAGATGGTTGTGTGTAAGTTGTAGTGTAGGTTTTTAGGTTGTTGGTGTGCTTGTGTTGTGTGTGTGTTGTGTGGAACAGTGAACATTTTGTTTTGTTAATTGTTGGTATTGTGGTTTGTTGGGCATGTGAACTTTCATGTTTTTGCGGTTTCGTTCTTGTGGTGTCGGTGTTGTGGGTGTCAGTGTTGTGGACTGTCGCTCTAACGTACATTTATATATATATATATATATATATATATATATATAATATATATATATATATATATATATATATATATATATATATATATATACATTTATATGGATCTAGGACTTACGCACGAATGTGCAAAGTCCCGAATCCATAATCACCGAACATATATTAATGAAAGCACTTTCACCGAAAAAGCACTTTCATTAATATATGTTAAAAAAAAAAAAAGAAAGAAATCTCCGTTTATGCAGGGGGGCGACCCCCCACACCCCCCTACTTTAATATTCTCACTTTGAGACCGCACTACAGTGAGGAAAAGGGAATGTTCCCTTATCCACACCATAGTGCGGTCTCGCAAACAGGCATACTTGTACGAAAGTGCTTCTTTGGTGAAAAGCACTTTCGCGCAAGTATGCCAAACCGAAATTAGTTTTGGTGATTTTGTCTTCGGGGATCTGTACGGATCCCATATATATATATATATATATATATATATGTATATATATATATATATATAGTTGCAGGTCAAAACAGCAAATGTTCATATCAGCGAATGCTTTATAACCTGTAAATAAGAGCAAATACTCATATTAGTGGAGTTTTTGCTGGCAGCCTTTTTATGAGATCACGGTACAGTTGGGTCAGGGTATTTTGCCTTACTGCACTGTTCTGTGATCTTGGAGCTGGTATATATAATTAGCAAGGAGTGTGAGGGTGCACAGGAGCTTTAGATTTTGTTGATTATGATCATTTTAGCAGGGAGTGTGGGGGTGCAGGGGGGCTTTTAATTTTTGTTGATTTCGATCATTTTAGATTCAATCTTAAATGATTCCTTCTTTCTGTGTTAGCTCTTATGAGCATTCAATGTTTGATGAAACATACACATACACAGACACATACATATATGTTTTTCATCCAGAGAGCCAAGCTGTGCTTGAATATTGACAGCGATAATCTTTGTTTTATGTAGATGAGGAGTCTGTTCCAGTATAGCTGAATATTCTGCATGTTAAACCTGTCCCTCCAAATCATTCTGTTGATGTTGCAGAAGAGATTTAGATCCCTAACTTTAGTATTTCTGATGCCATCTGACTTGCTGATGTGCAGTAAATCCATTATCATTGGGGTCAGAGGATGCATTGTATGCCAGACATAAGTAATCTCTTAGCAGTTGGTAGGATACTTTATATAGTGACAGGGCCTTCAGTTGGTCCATGTAGGACATATTGTTTAGGCCTTATATCCTTTTATAAGGTACCCCTGTGTCAATCCAGTTGTTGCATGTGTCTGGATAAATTCATGCCAAAGTGGACCCATCAGTACAGCATTTCCAGCTTTCAATAGTGCTTTTAGGACTTGATCTTGTGTGACAGTTGGAAATAAGACAGTTTCAGGAATATCTTGAGGGGAGAGGTGGGACTGAATTTATCAGCCAGTAGGTTGGCTATATCTTCAGCATTCATGTAGAGAACATTGTTCATGATTGGGTCAGTGCATTATTGTATTGTGCGTTTGAGATTATGAACATAACTAAAAAAAGCCTTGTGATGGTCTTTAGCTTGGTTAACTAATTTAGCCTCAAACTTGGCTTTGGTGGATTTTATTAAGCTCCTGATAGACTTCTTTCCATAATCTCTCACTTCATTAAATTATTTGATTTTGCTGAGCAAGTGATAACCAATAAGCCTGTGTCCCATTTCTGTGAAGTTCCTAGGAGGTCGATGCCATTTATAAAATAACTGTACTCCGTGACTGACAATCTCAAGTTTCATAGCATATCACTAAATATTATTACGACAGCTATAATCCCATGCCCTTTCACAGACTTATCATTTTCTTTATAATCTTTTTTTTTCAAATGATATCAGCATTAATATTACATCTTTTGTCTTAATTTGACCAGAACATTTAAAGTCAGAGTACCTGTTTAATGTTGTCCTTAGAGTTCTTGTATCATTTTATAACACAAGATATATTTTTCTTGTATCATGGTCATTTCATTGATTTAAAGTGACATCATGCATGTATAATAACTCAAGGTCCTTTACAGGTTCTTTGTGCTATATTAACATTGTCAGCATTTACGCAAATACAGTATGCTCTGAGTAGGTGTTTTGTTTATGCATTCCACATCCATTTGGTGTTTGCCATAGAGATTTATTGTATAGGACAACTTAAACACATATGGGGCTTTCTTTATTTTTGCTACTGACCTTGTACATGTAACAAATGAAGAAAAAGGCTTGATACACTTTACCAGCATCACAAATGTGAAATGTTACTGCAGTGCTTTAAAATCTGATGCCACTGAAATCTGCTTCTGTAAAATATATTTTGTAAACACTACAGTGGAATTACAATTGCCCCTACTGAGAATAAGCAAAACAATATTTGGAGTTTTATTGCTAGCGGTTTGCTAACATGAATGCATTTTAAGTTTCACAAATATGTTGGCATGTTTAGGGTTGTAGGAGCAACTAATGATTTGAATCTTAGTTCTACTTTAATATGAAGGAAAAGAAATGTGAACCACTGTAGGTATTTCCAACTCTGAAATGACGTTGTAGAATGAGCTTCTAGTATCTGTAATGTCTGCATGATTTGTTTTTTGTATGGATATGTACTCCCATTCATAACTGGATATGACTTTGTAGTTTAGCTTCCTGGTTTCTGATGCAACCTTTTTACTGTTGATTTTTTTATTCAGGGATTGGACATATCAGCAGGTGAACTGCCAAGGAATACTTTCTTCCTTACATCCGTGGGACTGGGAATCTTGGAAGGAATTAATGTCTACAATGTTTGGCATTTACTTCTCAGATGTGAAAACAAACATGGGAGGGTTGTGGCTGACAAAGTTCACAGATGACTGCAAACTAGGCGCCATAGTCGATACACCAGCTGACACATACATCCTACAGAAAGGCCTCACCGAAACGGACAACTGGTGCCGGAATCATGGCCTTAAACTGAATGCCAAGAAATGTATAGTCATCCCCTTTGGGAAAAACAAAGTACACACAAATGATCACATAGACAGTAACCCACTGAGTACCGAAAAAGTAATCAGAGACCTGGGGACCCAAGTTGATAGTGACCTCTCATTTGACACCCACATTGCCAAAGTGGTTAGAAAGACTTTCTACCTTGCCCACCTTATCATGAAGGGGTTCACATCCAGATCAAAGGAGGTCATCGTGCCCCTGTACTCCTCCCTTATCAGGCCCATGATTGAGTACAATACCCCATTTGGTATGTACCTCACCTAGCACTTACAACAGCTGGAGAGACCCCAGAAGTACCTCACCAAGAGGATCAAGGGTCTCCAACATATGTCATATGCTGCCAGGCTAAAGAAACTCCAGCTCTATTCAGTAGCATACCACCTGCTCAGAGGTGATCTGTGCCTGACATACAAGGCCATGTCCAACCAGGAATTGATGGACATGCTCCACCTCAAAAAATCCAAATCCATAAGAACCACGAGAGCCAAAGATTTAAACCTCAGTACAAACATGAATAGAACATGCTGGAGGGACAGATTCATAACTCAGAGGCTTCCCATACTCTGGAACAAAATCCCAGTCCATGTTAGGCAGAGCCCCTCACTGACTCTCTTCAAGAGAAATCTTGACGAGTGGATGGGAGATCGTAGGTTTACCCCAGGGGTCATCTCTGTGTCACTACTAGACAGAGGCACAGTAAACTAATTTTAATAAGTAAGGGGGTCTTCAATGTGTCACTACTAGACAAAGGCACAGTATTCTAAATTTATGCTATACACCTTAGTACCACTACATGGGGTGGCGAAAGCCACATCTTTAGGGCTAGGCTTGCAAATGCCCCAGGGCAGATAGCCTAGTACTAAACTATGAAACTGAAATTATGAAACTATGAAACAAAAGTAATGAGGACATACATTTTCTGATTATGGTTGTTAGGTGTGCTGTGAATGTGAGGTAGCTCTGCATAACCAGCAACTAGGTTTTCACTATCAGTGCAGTAATGGGGCAAATTAAGAAGGCATAAGTAAGCTTTACTTTTCTACATAAACACTTCAGTTTCACATGTGCCAGCTAGGCACTCTGGGAATTATGGAGCAATTGTTTTTTACACTCTTGTGACTTTGTGAATGGAAGAAGAAAAATAAGATTTTCAACATCACAGATGAAATAGCAAATACTTCTCTTAGGGGATGTGCACTACAAGGAACACAGTTTTTGGGGCACGACAGACTACTGGAGGTGCATTCACCATGTGTGCTTTTCTTGCTTTGAAGTAAATAAGAGTAGATAACTGAAATACAAAGATACTTAACTTTATTCATTATAGGCACTGAGCACTTCAGGAGAAATAAATTATAATTTGCAGGCATGAAAATGTTTGTCAGATGGCAGTGAGAACAAAGCATTTTATATACACGTTATTCAAATGGGCTTATGCTATATGGTATAGCCTTCTGTCTAATGAAGCCAGTTACAGGATCGGTTTTGAGGATGTACAATACAGCATATGATATTTTCTTGGTCTGCCCCTTAGATGCATTTTATCTTGCCTGACAACTGCTTGCACTTTGCAGAGAATCCCATGTTACTGTCCTCAAGTGGTCAGCATGATTAAGCAAGCTGTCTAAAATGACTTTACAGCTGGTCAGTGCATTGTTTGTGTGTGTTTCTTCCTGTCTCCTCTTCTCTGAAGGGCTTACATTTGATTTCCATATGGATTAATGTATCTGCAAACGCATCTGGAAGTATCTGAAAGCTATATAAGTCATCATTAATTAGACACCAGAGTAATCAGTCAAACAAACATCAACAAGGCCTACAAGTGAGACCTTAATAAAGTGAGGCATACTTGAAGCAGTACTAACATTTGAAAACAAGAAGTATGTCATTTGGAAGAGATTATAAATGAGACCATACTTAGTACTATAGCTAATTCTGATGTTCTCATCAGTCACATTTCAGCAGTCTTTTCTGTTTTTATTTTCCTCTGTTGACTTTCAAATTGTAAAGTAGCAACTCATATTGGACTAATAGGGAAGAAGAAGTTAGACAAGTGAGACGTTTCTGAAAAAAATAAGCATATAAGTTAAATGTATACAGGATTTATATGAGTATTTAAAATCTAAGTAGCATACAGTGACATAGTATGACAGTGATACCAGATGCTGCCTGGCACATAATACTTACAGAAGGGTCTAGGACTGAGAGTCAAATAAGGTCTTGAATAGCTGAGGAGTTTTGTTTGTTTTCACAGGTGTTAGCAGTTGAAGTAGTAGAGATAGCCTGGCCATTTAAGCTCCCAGGTCTAAAGAGAGAGTAGGTCATCTATATAATCTGTGGGGAGTATCAGTATGGCAGATGTTACAGAGTCTATGGGATTTACTGAGTATGCCCAGTGGAAGATTGGAGAATCTGGAAGGAGAAAAGGGTATACTGCTGCTGGAAAAGTGAGAGGACTGGAACCCCATTTTCCTACAGGAGTGTTGGGGGAAAGGGAGAACCGGTTGCTCTTTGTTGTAAATTGCTGGCCCTAAGGCATCCTTCCTAGATTGTTGGTCACTGAAGCCAGATTGGAAAAACACTTCTGTAACTGCATTAGTGGCAAGAGACATTTTGTTTTGTTTTGTTTTTGTTTACTTTATTTTTCAGAGATTTCTGCCAGACTCAGTAGTGATAGCTTTTGTTTTAATATGTTAAGCACTTGTACCTAAAGACTGTAAACAAATGTTACTGTAATGGCTGGACATTGTATTTCACTCCCAGACTATATTAGGCAAGATAATAACTCCCACTGTTAAATGAAGTGTTTTACACAACTATTTTGCCTATAACTTCCTTTCTCTTAATGGGAAGATATCCTGACAGAAACTATTGTTTATTTGTCTCCCTCATTTAATTTCTGATATCTAACTGGGAAAAGCTCAACTGAAAGTGACTAACATATTTGCCATTTTTTCTGCTGCTTCTTCACTAAAAAAATATGTTTTCCTGCTGGAGCTATTGTGGTAGAAAGAGAAACAGCATGTTATTTTGTTTCTGTGAACTGTTACATGTTGCCACCACCAAAAGAAGGGGGGAGTACATTGTTTTGTTTCAGTGAAAACTGTTAGCTGCTCCTGCTACAGTAAGAAAGACACAGAGATACAGGGAGAGGGAAAGTGTATTATTTTGTTTCTGTGAACTATCTGTTGCTACTGTCAAAAGAGAAAAATAGAGAGAACATATTGTTTTATTTCTGTGAGCTGCTACCTGTTTCTCCTATTGCAAAGAAAATAAGAGAAAACTGGTTTATTTTTGTGAATTGTTACTTGTTCACACTGCTACCAAAAGAAAGAAGGGCTGTTGTTTAATTAAAACATGGCAAAATAACTGTGAGTAGGGCATCTAAACTGGCTATTAATTAATTTACACATTTGAAGCTGGTCACACCAGAAAGGAAAAACAAACTTATGATTTTGCCTTAATACGCTGAAACATTTTTTTGGGCTGTCATTGCTGACAGCAGAATTGTTTTTCTCTTGAAAAAAAATTCTGAGTTATAAGTCTAAATGTGCTGATTGAAAGAAGAGTCCTTATAGTGTGGCAAAAGGGCTAGGGATCCGGGTTCAAAGTGTTAGGGGTGAGGTTGGCAGGTTTTTTTTTTTTTGTAATTTTTTGGTCATCTCTGGTTCTAGTCTTAGGAGGGGAGGTGTGCCAGATGGGAGAACCACATTTTTTATACATAGAGCATGAGGACATCAGGACCTAGTACTTTTCCTTACAACATAAGGATGGATCACCAGAACTGGAGAGCAGACTTTTTTTGCTTTTACATACAGGATGAGGGCATTACAACCTGGCGGTTGGAGAGCCTGATCAGAGAACAGACTTTTTTTTTTTTATTTCTCAAGATAGTTGTGAGGGGTGCTAGAAAGGCAAGTGTGTGTGTGTGTGTGTGTGTGTGTGTGTGTGTGTGTGTGTGTGTGTGTGTGTGTGTATATATATATATATATATATATATATATATATATGTGTGTTTCACATTTGTTTGTTTGCTTTTTAACCTGATAAGTAGACTGATCTAAAGACATTTTTCAGCTATGCCCATTTATTGTTGACTAAATTAGTCCTACAAGGCAACAGCTTATTTTCATGGGAGACTTGAGGTGGGATTCATACTGATTAGGGGACATTTCGCCAGGGAGCTGGAAAATTCCCTAATGAAAAAATAGCAGGATTTAAGAATTGCTGATTCTAATGAGTGAAATGACTCACTGAATGGGAAATAGTAATGAGGTATGTTGGTAGTAGAAAATATCACTAAGGCATTTGCTAATATTTTATCTGAAGCTATGATGAGTATCTTAAATGTATGTGGTTTTAGGGAAAGGTTTAATTGGTTAATTAAGGAGATCTATGAAATACTATTATAACACCATGTGCAAATATACTCACAGGAAAAAAAGATAAGGATTAAGAATCTGCTACTTTTTGGAGTGGCAGTTATGGCAGTAGTAGAATTTAAGAACTGCAGATAGGGTTGGGAGATATGAGAGAAATACATTATTCTTATAGTGTTTACAGATGATATATTCTGTGTATTAGGAGAGGCAAGGATCTTAAAGCATGCTTAAATATTCTTCAGGGTTAATTAAAGCAAGCAGGATTGGAACAGAATAAAGACAAATGGAGAAGACTTGGAAGGGTAGTACGAGAAAGGGAAATCCATTTTATCTTAGAACAAATAAAGTTGTTAAGAGTTACATATAAGCATTGGGAGATTGTGAAGAATGTGTTGAAAAGGATGTTTGAATACCTAAGTGGGTTATACAAATTTGGAAGGGATAAACTATGTATTTAAGGGAAAATTTTACTTGTTTAATTCAGCATTGTTAAGTAAGGTGAGTTATTGTGTATATATTTTCCCTTTGCCAGAAAAGTTAGAGGTAGAACTGATAGGCATTAGTGCGACTGACATATGTTGGCAGTGAGGCTTAATATAATAAAAACAGGGACACTGTATAAAGAGGAAATGGATGGTGGCTTACATATAATTTAGTCTGTGTTTTTAGCATCTTTGCATTTGAGAAAGGTAGTTTGAGTACTGGTGGGGGATGGGTGTTTATTGAAGGAAACAAGTAAACAGGGAAAACAGAAGGAATGTACAGTATGAAAATAGTATATGAAAAGACTATATTAAAGGAAACATAGACAACATAAAACACATTTATGCAGTAGTAAGTTGGAATGAGTTGTAGTGTGCATATAAAGAGGCTATTTTATGAAGAAGACTGTATGAACAGTGGATCTACAACATGGGATTTTTGTGTAGTGACTGTCTCAGGAAAAGTCCAGTGAAATGTGAAATGAAAAGAGTGTAAGAAAAAAGAAAATGAAGCCTTTTATTTTTCAGGTATAAAAGATTTGAAGGTATTTGATACTAGATGTAGTTCTGATTTGATATCACAAAGAGAAGAAAGTGCAGAATTAAGGAAGTTAACAGAATGAAATGTAAATAAGGATATTATGAGTATTTGCAAGTATTAAATGAGTATTTGAAAGTGTTAAATACATTAAAATAGATAAAGTAGCAGTTAGTACTGTGAAGATAAAAGGGTGCGAAAAAGTATACAGAATGGCATAATGAGGAGGGGTTGATCAAATTTTAAAATGTTTTTATTTTACAGAGAATGGGCTCAGGTTTAATTGAAGATGTATTTATTTTTCTTTTGGCTGGAAATGATGTATGTTTTTAAAGATGTAGCTTGCTTTGAATGCTTTCTTTAGAATTTGTAATAATGGAATTTTGTTTTATTGTTCTTGGTTTTAAATAAAATACTCCTGTTATTTTTCAAGGGGTGCTGGCAAAATAATGAAAGAGAAAGGATCCAAAATGGTGTAAGGAATGCATCTGAGTGAAAAACGTGGGATAAAGGATACTTTGGTGGATACAAATGTGGATGTTATTGAAGTGCAGCACTCAGATGTTATAACAAGTGGGGACATGAAGATAAGCTAATATTATAAATGACAGACAAATCAGAACTAGTTGAAGAAATGGGGAGAAGTAATGGATAAAATGCTCTCCTTTATAAATGACAAATTGCAGGCAGAGAAAACGTCATTTTATCATAAATGTTTTGGAAAATGAAGAAACAGCAGAAGAGGATAATGTCTCGGAAGAAGGGGGTTAATGATGTATGAAAAGTTGGGTGTTTCTGTGCATTATAGACAAAAATACCTCACTTACCTAGTACAATTATAAATAATAGAAGTAGGTGTATACTGTTTTATTGGAAGTAATGATGAAAAACATGCTTTTTTTGCTTCACATTAAAATATTGATAAAAAGTTATTGTTCTAAATAACTTTTTGTAATGCATGAAAAGTGGAAATATTAAATTTGAGTGTTTGGCTAAATGCAGTAAATGTGGTTTGAAAGTATATTTTTGGATGGATTATCAAATCACAGATATGTATAACTACACAAAATGTAAATGGGCATTTATTGGAAGGGGCCAGAAAGACAGTGGCAGAACAGAAGAACGTGAAGAAAGGAAAGTTATAGTGAAACTGATACAGAAAAAGATCAAGAACTATAGACAGAATTTTGCAGTTGTTTAACATAGTGTGAAAACTAGTAACACATTTAAAGCATTGCAAGATGATTCAGTAGAAGAAGGTGAAGGAAGCACTACACAGACAGAAGGAGGGGAAGACACAATAGGGGATACGGTTCAAAAGGGAACAAGAAGAGCAGAAAGGTTTGAATAAGAAGCAAGCTCCTAAAGCTAGGGGATACTTTACATCTACTTACATCTACTTAGTTTAAATGTCAGTAACATTAAAAGTGATATAAGATGTTTATTTACACAAATTGTATGTGAATATAAATTTTGATCTGACATATTTCTTGGATATAAGAGTCATGACTGAATATAAAATACAATAAGTTCTTATTTTGTCGGGGAAAGATGTTATTTGGTCAATGAGGACAGATGTATTTGAGGAATATTGCTGTTGCTAATATATATATATATATATATATATATATATATATATATATATATATATGGATCTAGAACTATTTCACTAAAAGTCAAATGACTGTGCACAAATCACTGAAAGCTCAATTCACTGAAAACACAATTCACTGAAACACATTTCACTGAAAGTTATATAGGGCCTTTTCCCCACTGTAGTGCAACCCTGGAGTTAGTATATATAGTAAAGGGGGTGTGGGGGGCATAGTTCCCCACATACTTTGGATATATATTATGTTCAGAAATGAGTAATTTATTGGAATTGCAAGTATCCATGTATATAGTTCAAAATATTTAAAATAGGTGGGGGTTTACGCCCCCACCCTTCTTACTATATATACTAACTCCAGGGTCACACTACAGTAGGGAAAAGGCCATATATATCCTTCAGTGAAATGTGTTTCAGTGAATTGAGCTTTCAGTGAATTGTGTACAGTCAAATGTGTTTCAGTGAAATGTACTTTCAGTGAATAGTCCTAAACATATATATATATATATATATATATATATATATATATATATGGGTCTACTTCACATAATCAAACATCCAGATGGCCAAGACCATATGATCAAACATTTGAATGTTTGAAAATGTATAACTAAAATAAATAGACAAAAAAAAAAAATAAACAGTGCTAGCAGGGGGGCCAGCCCCAGTGCACCCTCCACACCCCCTGCTATTTAAATATACCAAAACCGAGATCGCACTACATTATGGTAAAGGGAAATCTTCCCATTCCATGCTCTGTGAAGATCCCCATTCAGGCCGTTCGAACTTTTAAAAGTTTGATCATATGGTCTTGGTCATATGAAAGTCGAGCTTTTAAAAGTTCAACTCTCTGAAAGGGACCCATACACACACACACACACACACACACACACACATATATATATATATATATATATATATATATATATATATATATATATATATATAGGCAGCCACAGTGGTGCAGCGGGCTGGGGTGCCTTTTGTGTGGAGTCTGCATGTCCTCCCTGTGGTCGCGTGGGTTTCCTCCGGGTGCTCCGGTTTCCTCCCACATCCCAAAGACATGCTGTAGGTGGACTGGACACTCTAAATTGGCCCTAGGCATGAGTGAGTATGTGCGTGTGTGTGTGTGCCTTCTGCAGAAGGTTGGGAGCCAGGCTGGCAACTCGACACCATAAAACTCCACTGCCAATCGTAAGCGGACAGGTGATCCGCTGTGGTGACCCCTAACCGGGAAAAGAAGAAGAAGATATATTATATATATATATATATATATATCTATAAATAGCATTACAATAGTAATACTAGCTAGGGGCATTGTTATTTACAAAAGAATTACATGTGCATTTGTATCAGTGATAGCCATTTATGCCAACATGGGCAAAAAACAAAGATAGTGTTTTATTTCAGGAAATAAAAAAAATATATGTTACCAGAGAAATCCAGATTCAGTGTTTTGATAATACTCCCTGCATAACAGTTCAGTGGATAGCACTATTTCAGACAATGTGGGACAGTGCTGAGTACTTGTTTTTACCTGCTCAGCTATTAACTTATGCCAAATAGTTCAAGCTTCTGAATTCAAGCTCCATGACATTTTGGTCACATTTAATAAAGTCATTTATACTCACTTAAATAAATTTAACTCATCTGTATCCACTGTTTGCCCCTGTTGTTCACACCCACGTGCCGACATTATCCATATTTTATGGTTTTGTAAATATGCCCAAAACCTATGGTGTTCTCTTAAGGTCAGACTAAGTAAAATGGGTTACCATAAGTCGACATTATCTTGGGAAATGGCCTTACTACATATTACTAATATAAATCTGTCACCTCTACGACTTAGGCTACTGATTAATGTCTGTCTTCTAATTAAGTTCTATATTACCAAACACTGGATGGACCGCTCAAAGTTATCTTGGATCAGTTTTAGGAATATGGCAATTACTTATATTACCTCCCAGAAATTGATTACTATGAGCCCGCGCAAAAGATCTGAAAATCAGAGTCTATGGAATTCTCTTTTTTTACTCCTTGCTGAAATTTGATTGTTGGGAACCCAAATATATGATTTATACATAAAGAGAGATCTCCTTATTGTATAAACTC
The DNA here is from genome assembly GCF_019279795.1 of Protopterus annectens. Taxonomy (NCBI): domain Eukaryota; kingdom Metazoa; phylum Chordata; order Ceratodontiformes; family Protopteridae; genus Protopterus; species Protopterus annectens. The sequence continues at coordinate 1,665,686,870 of NC_056731.1, read as the reverse complement.
TATTGAAGGTCAGAGATAGTAAGATGTACCAATTTAAAGCAATGGCACTTTGTATATATTGTGTATATAGTTTGTGTATGACAGTAGGCTTAAATGATACCTTATCCTTTGTATCTAGTTTTAATACTTTAATGCTTATGTATCGCTGATATGATGTAACCATTGACTTCTGTTGTTGCATATAAAACTGTAATAAAGAATTTAAAAAAAAAAAAATAAAGTCATTTATCACATTGTTCCCTTTCAGTGTCACATGCTGACAAAGTAGGTCCCTTTACAAGTTGGATTCTACATGTGTTAATTATACTAGTCTAATTCTAGGTGACTTTAATTACCCACCCATCAACTGGTAGTCTTACATATATTGCAATGAATATACCCAATGCCTCCTAAATTTCATTAATACCAACTCTCTAGATCCAAGTTCCCATGATAAGGAGAAATATACTTGAATTTGACCTTACAAATGCTGCTTTTGACTGAATATTTCCTAAAGGTATTCTTTTCTTAATCCAATCTGATAAGCAGGTCATCACTTTTACCTCAAAATTAATATCAAATTGCTGAAAAAAATCAACTATATTCAAGGATTACTTCAAAGTTGACCTTATAGACCTGACTGAGAACCTTAAGAATTTCAAAATGATTTTACTTCCTGTTGACACAGTCACTAAAGCCATCACATATGGCCATGATTTTTACATCACTCTAAACCAATGTACTGCTATCTCCCAATCCATGGCAACATGTACAGCATTAAGCTATCTATCTCTGACATTTCAACACATCAGTAATATATTAAGCATTGACAGCATACACTGTTGCCAGAGACCATAGTAGGTAGGCCCAAAGGCTTCTCATCAGACATGTCTGAACAGTCAGAAATAGCCTATCAATAACAGTGTAAAGAGATGCTAGTGAGGCATGGTACGCAGGTTTAATGAGGTCAGAGCTGAACAACATACACTAGTGAAGGTTACTTGTACTAACTGTAATGTGTGCTTTATAGGTGGTGCCTCAAGCAAGGTTGTACTAATGTACCTAGCTGCAGAAAGCTAAGTTGTGCATTCAGTACATATTGAAATAGCCAGGGATGCTAAGGACTGGTACTTACCCATTGCCACTGTGACTAGAGAAGGTACTGCTTATATTCATGTGGGCTGGTGACAGATACAGGTGGTCCATTGCCTGCAGTAGTCAGCTGTACACACTGTCAATTTATTCAACCTTCAGTTACATGGACATGCCTATGCTATGACCTCCTCCACTGAATGAGGAGCAGAGTGCTTGTTAAAGGCATCCATACCATTCCTTTGAGAGAACTATATAGTCATTGTGTCTGACTGTCCTTCCTGTTTCCACTCAGGTACTTACCTGTATTCTGCAGTGTGATCATACCATTCCTTTGAGACACTACACAGTCATTGAGTCTGACTGCCCTTCCTGTTTCTACTCAGGTACTTACCTGTATTCTGCAGTGTGATGCACAACTAGTTTTTCATTTGGGGCAGCAAAGCTGACACAAATATTCAAGTTACAGATATGGGTTGCTTGACCCACCTAGTCAGCCTATTTCCCTAACTAATGCACAAGTTGCAGGAATCATGGCAGTCCATTAGTGAACAGTCATCTCAAACATTGGCTATTTACTGAGTGTGAGTGCTCAAAATTAAGTATTTATGAAGGGATGTTGCATTGCTCACCTTCCAGTATAGAAAAGATTCATTCCCTCATAGACACTTATTTACATGAGACACAGAACAGCTTACTCCTTGGAAATATACATAAAGCTGGGGAAAGGTTCAGTCTTAACAGGGCACATCTAAGTAAGGTGAATTTATGATGAGAAGTACCATTCCCTAAAGCACAGACCCTTCTTTAACTAAAAGGAATGTCTTAGATCTGTTCCATGCTGTAGTGACTTTTAGCACTTCACTGATGATAAGACAATATAGCCTATTTAAGAATGTCTGCTCCTATTATCCAGTGGTCTTTATGTGAAAAAAAAAAAATCTTAAGACATCTATGGTGAATCTTCAGACTGTGTCTTCTTATACTCATTCATGTTTTTTGAAAGGTAGCACCTCTCTAAATTTTATGGATGCCAAAAAACAAAGCAAAAAAAAAAACAAAACGAAAAAAAAACAAAGGTGCAGATTTGTTTCTGTGATAGCTTCTCTTTCTAACGTCATTAAAACTGTACACATTAAACTTGCAAGTCTCTCTTTATATGACTTCTGACAAGAAAGGTGCATAATTTGTTTGTGATCTAAACTGCCTCTGTGCTAGATCATGACCAAGATATGGCTTTCAGAACTGCACACAATATTCAGGACAAAGTTTTAGCGAGTATCTATAGGGAGAGAAAGCTTGCTTTTGTTTCTACTGGTGCTCTCTTTTCCTGTGCATTATCTCACCATCCATCTTTGTTACCCTGACACATTGCTTGCTTAAATCTGTATCATCTAACATATTTACTAATGGTCCCTTTACACGTGTGCTTTTGTTATGGATTGTTGTCCAGATGTGTAACGTCCTGGGTTACTGCCTGTCAGATACATTATTTAACCAGATATGTTTTACACCAGTCCTCCTGACATCTTACCAAGGCCATTTTCATCCCTTCTACATATTATTCTGCACCATTCTTGTTGCATATCTTCATGCAACCAGCAATAAAGGCAGACAATGGTAAATAACTTATACAAGCATTGACTAGTGCTAGCCCTTGCCCAAGACATAAATTGCCTTCAGAGCTTTAAATCTGCAGGTTTTCATTTCATTAAAGAGTAATGATGTGGCATTAACTGGCCAACTAATAGCATTTGACCAATTGTGGCAAATGCTGTCAGAGAATTTCAGGTATTAGGTTGGATTAACAGTGTAAGGATACTGATCACTAATTTTTCATTATTTTACACAGTATAATAACATTTAAATCACTCAGTGAAAATGTATGCGAGTAAACAAGAAAAGGACAAAATTAGTCTATTATGTAAAAAATTTTGTCCTATCAGCAACACAGCCAAGTAATTTAGCAGATAGGATTAAGTCAGTAAGTGTCTAATACGCTTCATCATTCAGTTCTAGGTTTGATTCTCTCAACCTCCATTAATGTAACTGCTCTTGTTGGCCTTAACTTAGGGGACAGCTTAGTTAACAAAACATATAAATAAATAAGGACATTGTGATTTAAACCATACCATGACCCCTAACCGGGAAAAGCTGAAAGAAGAAGATTTAAACCATACCACCAGGCATGTCTTTAAGATGCCAGCATGAAATTAAATGCAAGTTATATTTCCTGCCTTATCTTACAACTTTTTAAATACAGTCTGTATGATAATACCAGCATTGTCTGCTGAAATGGTGTTCTGACACCAACGCTAATGAATGAAGCAGGCCACTGAATTCATAGTGAGGGAAGAAGAAAACTGATTAACCTGCTTTCCACATTTTTAAATAAATATTTCTGGATATGAAAATTGTACTTTTTACCTTCACGCAGGAAAACTCACACAGTTCTAGCATATGTGGTTTGTGAACTAGTAAAAATGTACGCAATAATGTTTACAAACAGTACTGCATTCTTGAAACAAGTTCCATCCATTATTAGTTGCAGATTGTGGCCTACAAGAGGTTTGGTACATCAGCTGTATGCATATAGTATTTCTGCTTGGGGTGCTTCAATATCATAGAGGACCAGTGATACTGCAATGCAATACTTGCTTTTCGTTTTCAGACGCTGGTTTGTTTTTGACTCTGAGGTGGAGGACAGCAATGATTATTCAGTCATAGAATGTCAATAAAGTGCCAGCCTCACTCTGAGGTCAGAAACCATATGCTGTTGTTTAGCCTAGAGCAGGGAAACCTTGTTAGGGTTATTGACTATTCATTACTATGAGTAACAAATTGCTATACATAGGCTATGTGAGGTTAAAGCCCTAGGGCAACTTCTTACATGCGTTGTCAGCAGTGGCCTTCGTAACTTTGACAAGGGTGACAGTGACTCTCATAGCTTCTGACGCTGTTCCTGCACACTCAGGGTTGTTAGCACCATAACCCAGAGCATTCCATTTATATCATCAGCTAGGACAAGTACATGTGACTTAGCTAATGTGTTTTGCTGTTAGTAAAACTAGTTCACATTTAGCACCAATTCAACTAAATAGGTACATGCACTGCTGTGCATATATGAAGATGGTATGCAAATAAAACTGCCTCAATGCTGGGATGATTTATTATACTTAGAAACACAATTTTAGTAGCTACCATTTTTGTCTTTTTATATAAATCATTTATTCTTGTGTTACCTTTCAGATTGCATTTTCTTACATTACAGACTATTGTACAAACTACATTCAACAATACATTACAATTAATCTCAGTATGAATACTGCTATTGGCTAGCCTCAAACAGAATATATGTATATCTAATTATACCCAGGTTAGTTTGTGTTCGACTGACAACTGTATTGTAGGTAGCAGTCAACCAGATTTTTCTGGAAAGAGAAATACTCATTATTTTCATGTGACAGGTTCTAATTTGTCAAAGTTTGTGATTAATGTTTGGGCTGTTATGTAGATCTCAGTAATGTAGGGGTGAGAGAAATTATTTTTCTTGCAGGTTTGGAGTTTCATAACACGTATATGCCAACTGAATCACTAATGCCTTGATAAAGAGATGTTTATAAATGTCTTTGCACATACATTTCTGTGTATATTAAAGTCTTTCTGACTAGAGTCCTCTAATCATCTATGATTTTACATACATTTCTCTGTTTGTTAAAGCCTTTCTGGCTGGATTCTCTTTGCATCTACTTAGACATTTTTCTTTCTGCATTCCATCTTGATATTCTACACCTGGAGTTAATATTATTAGATTTTTTTTATCTTAGTTTGTTTCAGTGTTACATATCTTGTCTATATAGTGATGTGAGAAGGTAATAGACAACAAAATATGTAACCACATCTATAGGAGTGTGGTTTGTTGGCCTGAATGCATTAATAAAAAGCGGGTTTATATCAGAACAACAAAATTGCAATGGCCACATAAACATATTTTTTCCTAGTGAAAAAATTCACGTGGCTGTTCGGAAAAAATACAAATTAAAACCATTATCAGGTGGGGGGGCTTCACCCGCCACACCCCCCAACATGGGGAGCTGTGCCCCCCACACCCCCCAACCAAATATACCAACTCCGCGATCACACTATAGAGAAGGAAAGGGCAACTCCATGTAGTTGGCCAACTACCTCCTTGCCCTGTGACATATTCATCGAATCACTTAAATGCGGTTTGATGAATATGTGTTGCTCTTTACGTGTTTGCTCAAAAGCTGTTTCGTGCTTCTAACATAGACCCTAACGACCTATCTGTATGTCACTGCACATTAATGAGTTGCTGAAAAAATGTCATTTTTAGACTTCATTTACTTGTCTTCCATAATGCTTATAATATCCTGAGTATGCTCAGCTTAAAAAAATATCAGGAAACTATGTGCACACTTTGATTCTTACAGCCAAACTCCTGAAATAGTAGTCTTAGTGGTGCAGGCATGTAGCTAAACCTAGGACAGTGCAGTAGCCTTCTAGTGAACTCCCAGATTTGAATGCTATAAGTAAGGCTTCTCAATATGCCCCCTATTTTCCCAATGACAAACACTGAAGTGAAGCAATCGGCTAGTTTAGGGGGCATGAGAAGCTAATTTGTATCACAATCTAGGAATTAACATGAAAACAAAAATTCACACGCGCATTCTTCTTCTTTCGGCTGCTCCCGTTAGGGGTCGCCACAGCAGATCAACTGTTTCCATTTCTTCCTGTCCTCTGCATCTTGCTCTGTCACACCAACCACCTTCATGTCCTCTCTCACCACATCCATAAACCTTATCTTAGGCCTTCCTCTTTTCCTGTTACCTGGTAGCTTCATCCTTAGCATCTTTTCCCCAATATACTCAGCATCCCTCCTCAGCACATGTCTAAACCAACATAATCTTGCCTCTCTGGCTTTGTCTCCAAACCTTCCAACTTGGGCTGACCCTCTAATATACTTATTCCTAATCCTGTCTATCCTCGTCACACCCAGGGAAAATCTTAACATCTTTAACTCTGCCACGTCCAGCTCTGACTCCTGCCTTTTTGTCAATGTCACTGTCTCCAACCCATATAAAATAGCTGGTCTCATTACCCTCTTGTAGACCTTCCCTTTCACTCTTACTGGTACTCGTCTATCACAAATCACTCCTGACACTCTTCTCCACCCACTCCATCCTGTCTGTACTCTCTTCTTCACCTCTCTTCCACACTCACCATGACTCTGAACTGTTGATCCCAAGTATTTAAACTCATCCACCTTCGCCATCTCTATCCCTGCATCCTCACCATTCCTCTACCCTCCCTCTCATTCACACACATATATTCTGTCTTAGTCCTGCTGACCTTTATTCCTTTTCTCTCTAGAGCATATCTCCACCTCCCCAGGGTCTCCTCCACCTGTTCCCTACTCTCACTACAGATCACAATGTCATCTGCAAGCATCATAGTCCACAGGGACTCCTGTCTGATCTCATCTGTCAACCTGTCCATCACCATTGCAAATAAAAAAGGGCTCAGAGCTGATCCTTGATGTAATCCCACCTCCACCTTAAATGCATCCATCACTCCTACCGCAGACCTTACTGCTGTCACACTACCCTCATACATATCCTGTACCACTCTTACATACTTCTCTGACACTCCCGACTTCCTCATACAATACCACAACTCCTCTCTAGTCACCCTGTCATATGCTTTCTCTAAATCCACAAAGACACAATGCAACTCCTTCTGACCTTCTCTGTACTTCTCCATCAACACTCTCAGAGCAAACATTGCATCTGTAGTGCTCTTTCCTAGCATGAAACCATACTGCTGATCACTAATCATCACCTCCCTTCTTAACCTAGCTTCCACTACTCTTTCCCATAACTTGATGCTGTGACTGATCAATTTAATCTCTCTGTAGTTACTACAGTTCTGCTCATCACCCTTATTCTTAAAAATCGGTACCAAAACACTTTTTCTCCATTCCTCAGGCATCCTCTCACTTTCCAGGATTTCATTAAGCAATCTAGTTAAAAACTCCACTGCCATTTCACCTAAACACCTCCATGCTTCCATAGGTATGTCATCTGGACTAACAGCCTTTCCGTTCTTCATCCTCTTCATAGCTACCCTTACTTCCTCCTTGCTAATCCACTGCAGTTCATGATTCACTATCTGCACATCATCCAACCTTCTCTCCCTCTCATTCTCTTCATTCATCAGCCCCTCAAAGTACTCTTTCCATCTGCTCAACACACTCTCATCGCTTGCGAGTACTTTTCCCTCATTATCCTTTATCACCCTTACCTGCTGCACATCTTTACTAGCTCGGTCCCTTTGTCTAGCCAATCGGTATAGGTCCTTTTCTCCCTCTTTATGTCCAACCTTTTATACAACTCTTCATATGCCTTATCCTTAGCCTTCACCACCTCTCTCTTTGCCATTTACCTCATCTCCTTATACTCTTGTCTACTTTCTTCATCTCTTTGACAATCCCACTTCTTCGCCAACCTCTTTCTGTTTATACTCTCCTGTACTTCTTCATTCCACCACCAGGTCTCCTTCTCATCCTTCCTTTTTCCAGATGTCTCACCAAGCACCTTTCTAGCCATCTCTCTTACTAGCTCTTCTGTAGTTACCCAGCTATTCGGTAACTCTTCACTGCCACCCAGTGCCTGTCTTAACTCTTCTCTGAACATCACCTCACAATTACCCTTTATCAATTTCCACCATTTGATCCTTGGTGCTGCTTTCACACTCATCCTCCTCTTCTTGATCACCAATGTCATCCTACAAACCACCATCCTATGCTGCCTAACTTCACTTTCCCCTGCCACCACTTTACAGTCTCCAATCTCCTTCAGACTGGCCCTTCTACTTAAGATATAATCCACCTGTGTGCATCTTCCTCCACTCTTGTATGTCACCCTATGCTCCTCCCTCTTGTTAAAATACATATTCATCACAGCCATGTCTATCCTTTTCGCAAAATCCACTACCATCTGACCTTTTGCATTCCTTTGCTTAACACCATACCTACCCATCACTTCCTCATCCGTTCTGTTCCCTTCACCAACATGCCCATTGAAATCTGCTCCAATCACCAGTCTCTCACCCTTGGGTACAGACATCACCACTTCATCCGACTCACTCCAAAATGTTTCTTTCTCATCCATTGCACACCCAACTTGTGGAGTATATGCACTAACAGCATTCATCATTACACCATCAATTTCCAGCTTCATAAACATCACTCTAGCCGACACTCTTTTCACATGCACATATGTATATATAATTTATAGGAGGTCATTTTTTAAATTAATGTATTTAAATATAGTATATTACATTATGAGATAGTATCTATGTAGTGTTTTAGTTTTAATGTAGTAATTTTTTATCACTGCATACCTGGTTGTTTTAAGAAGTAGAGGTTTAATATTTTATATGTTGACTTCTGTTATGAATATTATTCTAGAGACATGCAGATTCTGATGAAGTTCTTATTCATTGCAGAATGAAAGTGCTCAATCTTTTCAATAAAGCAAGTGACTTTGTTTATGGGTCATCATTTGTTATTTTTTATTGTATCAGTGTATGCTGAGTTGAACAAGTGTGGCTAAACAATTAATTGTTGAAATTCACTGATCATTCTACTGCTGTTCTAAAATGCTGAATTTTGCTTTTAAAATTGTGAAGTTGACCTGCTAAAATTGCCAAGGAAAGACGAAGTTGCTTTGATTCTGGTAGCCATACTCCCTAAAAAGTACTTAGGTGTTACGGAGGTATTACCATTCCCAAGGGAGGATGCTGGTGAGCACCCTGGCAATCTATTTTCCATAGCGACCAATATGGCAATGATGAAACTAGTTAGTTCCGAAGTTATGAGTTCCTAGCTGGTGCATTGATCTGGGAAGTAAGATGCATATAAAATACCCTCTGAATTACAGTTTTCCTATTGTTTGTTGATTGCTGCTTTGTTGATAACTAAAACATCAAAATTATTATTGGCATGTTATTTCTTCATTGAGCTGTCATAATTTCAGTATGTCAGATCTTTTTTGTTGAGTGTTGTGTAATGGATTCTCCAAGGATGTGTTACTCAGACAAAAGGGAAGAATTGAGTTTTTTTCTCTTGCAATTTCCCCTTTTCTCTGAGTTTGAGTAACTTTGGAAATACTACATTTTTTTTCAAATACCTTTATTGAATTATCATTTGTGATATAGGCAAATTTACATTCATATAAAATAATTAAATTATATTAACATATCAAACATTATACTTCACACATATTGCTATATATCGCATAACCTAAGCAATATTACATAAATGATTCAATTCCTGATTTTTTTTAAACAAGACACACCTTTATTAAACCATCACTTACTACACAGGCACTCATACATTTATATAAATGAAAACAAACCACAATAACATAATCCTAGTTGCCAGCATTTTACCTCACAAACCATACCAACACACTCCCAGTTGCAAACATTAAATATCACTTATAGTCTGCCCAATCATTTCCAGTCAAAAATTACATTGCTCATTTAAGTCCCGCCTTCTTTTAAACCTCATTCCTCCCTTGTATGTACTGTTCCCACAATTCATATTTTTATCCTATGTAGTTTGCTCCTACCCTTTTCTAAAGATCTCAGTTCCAGTTGTTTTATCTGTTACTATATTCACTACTTCCAGTATACTTATTTTAGATTTTGATTTCCATTTTCTAGTAATTGTTTTTTGGCAGCCACCATTATTGGACACAGCAAGGCCTTACCATGTCTAGGCAATTCCAATTCTGTATCATAGTTCAGAAAAATCATCTCCCTCATTAGACCAATCTGCCCACATAGCATCTCAAACAGTGCATTCCAAAAGTCTGCCAACTCACTGCACTCCCAGAAAAATGTGTTCCCAATTACCTTGGAAATAGTACATTTTGAGCTCAATGTGGTGTGTGGCAGAAATATCACGTGAGGATATGAAGGGAGTGAAGCCCCCTACACAAACACTGGTATTGACTTACATGCAATATTCTGTGTTGCAGGTGCTTTATAGTCTAAACCCAATCATTTGTTTGCAGTGTTTTGCAGTACAATTTGCACTGTACACAATTCAGTATTAGAGATTCCCGTACACAAATATTATAGATTCCCGATTTACACTCCTACCAACTTACCAGTATTCTGTGGCTTGGTTACAGAGTATAGGTTGAAAAAAAACCATTGTATTCTTGTTTCAGTCTGACTTTTTTGCAACTGTGAGATGAATTTTGTAAATACAATAATGCAGTATAACAACAAAAAGATTGCATATTTTCCAGATGAAGCCTGCCTGCTAAGGTCTGCGATTCCATCATTTCCTTCTTATGTCTTGTGCGTATAACAGAGGGTGTACATCTTGTCAAACGTGAAGAAAATAAGTAGTTAGACGTGGCAATACCTTGATAAAAAATTGGGAGCAAATGAATTTGTACACATTTCTGGGCTTTGGCACTGTGAAACTGGAGGCTTGAAGTGTTTTGCTCAGACATCTGGAATCACATCTCAGTTGCTTGAGAAAATATGAACAAGGTGCTGGTATTCTATCTACTTAGTAGGTGGCCTGATGTTGTAATCTCCAGGAGAAACAAAGATACAGGCTTTGCACTGCCTGGCTGTGACTGGCTTTATCCAATCTGCAGTGTCTTGGAATAAAAATAACAAAGTCTGAGGAGTGCAAGAGGCAAAAACTTATTTTATAGAGTGTTGTATTTAGTCATATTTTTTATGAGTTCAGGCACCTGTGATTCTAGTGGTATGAGATATTTTGTTGTGGAGTTGTGTTTTGGTGTCTCAAAAGGTCATTGTGGAACCATTCTGGCTGAGTCCTGTCTGAGTGTGCTCAGGATTACTACTTTCTTCCTCCCCCTCAGTTAAGTAAACCAACATTTAGAAAAGATATAACATCATCCATAGCTTACGATACTGAGCTATTGGACAACTTGCAACTTTCTACCAGACAAGTATTTATTCCTCACAATTATAACTCATGTACTGAAAATATTTGAATATCTCATGTCCTCAACAATGTACCTGAGTCAAATATAGTGACAATGCACATATGATTATCAAAGTAATGACCCAAAAAACAAATATTTTGGAAAATTCCAAAGTTAAGTATATTTCCTGTCTCAGACTATAATGAAAATTGGATTTTTAAGAAGATAGGGGTTCTGTATTGTTGATCCCTTTTAGAAAAGATGTAAGTCTGTTGAAGCACTGGACTCAGTATTAAGGGGCATGGCACACACAGAAGAAGTGTGCAGAAACAAAGCAATGTACATAGAAAAATAACAGCCATAGTAGTTCACTGTTCTGATTTTAAAGAAAGGAATAAGAAAGTATCCTCTTCCCTGTAATTATATTATTTTAAAATTAAATAATATTGAAGGCGTAGCAGCAAAATAATCAAATGTCATGTGTCATATATATGACTGATTACACAAAAGGATTTAAACAGCAGTGTCTTCTCTACCCTGCTGTGATTGATTCACTGTTCTTTCAATGTCAAATGTACGCTGAATGGTTCTGCAGGAATTATTACATTTTTTATTATTTCAGTTTTTTTTAAATGGTGGTGTCATATCTGATGATATTTTCCTGCATGAACTCATTTTCTGACATGGACACTTGGATAAATGCACAGCCTGTGCACGTACCCAGTTCTACATGGGCAGAAATTAGAATGTAAACCAGTTTTCCTAGCTTTAGTTATCAAAATGGTGCCAAATGATATTATCCACTTAACTAATTGGGAGTGGGATTAATGAATGATATTCAGTGAAGTATAGCTCCTGGAACCCTTATTTCACTGGAAGCTTTTCAATCAACAGACAGCAAATGTACTGAAAAAATTGTGCTAAGACACCTTTTAGTGAATCTCAGAGGTATATTTTTTTTTTTTGCAGGAAGGCAAGCATTTTCTACCTGCCATGTAAAACTCCAAATGAGAAAACAGCAAACTCCACTGTCACTGAAAGTTGTTAAGGCACTTTTTCTTTGCTCTATCGACAGTCGAAGAAATGGCTAATGATAGCTCGACTGGTTTTCCAGGTGATTAGCAGCCTATGTCATGGCTAAAAAGGGCTCTTGAATCAGGCCACTTACCTAGCCAGTAAATCAAATAGATAACATACATAAATAAATAATGTGCAAACTACAGAGAGTGTTGCTTTACTGAAAATAGCTGTTTCATTCAGAGATGATTAAACTTCATTAATCTTTTCATAAATATGTTCTCTGAGCCAGGATATATGTAATTGCAGAAATTAAACCTTGTATTACCCAAATACATCTGCGGTGGTGGTGCTGCGGTAGCGTTGTCGCCTCACAGTAAGACGCTGTCCGGTTCGACTCTCAGCTACAGCTTCTTCTGCGTGGAGACATGCGTGAATGGGCGTACCTTCGATGAAGGTTGTGCATCAGGGCTGGCAACTTGGTACGTAAAAATCAACTGCCAGTCATTAGCGGACCGGAGTTCTGCTGTGATGACCCCTAACCAGGAAAAAGCCAAAAGACATTACCCAAGTACACTTTTTTTATTATAGTAAATTTAGCCATTATAGCCATATTTATTATTCACTTGTTCAGCGGCTATGATTGAAGGACTGTGCTTTGACTAGTAAAACAGAATGTTAACAGGATTCTTATTTGCCAGGTAGTGAGCTTGTCATCAATGCAGCAATAAAAGTAATTTATAATAACCTTAAAGCAGGGGTGGGGCCATACTTGGTCTAATCCTTCTGCTTAATAACCAACACCCAGGAATTTAGTTAATATTGTGGTGGGGAGAGCTTTTGTAAACCTAGCTATGGATAAATGGAGGAAGAGTATACACTCCAGTGAGAAGGCTTCATGAATACAGGAAAAAACGGACAAGATTCTGTTGTAATTAGACATTCTTATGTTACCTTAGATATAGGCATCAAATGGAATGAAATAGCTGTGATCTATAATGATGTAATATGAATAGCAGTGAGTAATTCTGAAAGCTTGAGGTCTGAGCCTGACCAGATAAATAAATTGTAGGCGAGTGAAGTGGATAAAATGAGGGCTATGAGAGAAGACCTGCTGGTGATGGAAGAGGATCTTGAAATCACACCTGCTGAAAGAAAAAAAAAAAAAACATGAGAACTGCAAGTCTTAGAGAAGGAGCTAAGGGGCCTGATGCCATTATGGATATTGAGTCAAGGCTAACAGAGCTTGCTACAGTAGAATGTGGGCTGGACAGCTAACTCACAGACCTCACCATGTAAAATGATGGTTGATGGCTAATGATAAGTCTAAACAAGTTATACTCGAGTGTCGCGGTTTTTGATTAAAGGAGTGGCTGCTATTGCAGGCAGCCCTAAAGAAGGGACTGATGCTGTAAGGATGCAGGACTATAATGACAAGGGTTATTTCCTGTCTGTTCGCCAGAGAAGAGTACAATTTACCCAGCAATATGGATCCTCTAAAAAGAAAGAGCAGTTATGCAGTTTGTTCCAGCCATACTCTGAGGGCCTGGGAAGATTCCCTTTTCTATGTAAATGCTTAATAAAATATGTAAAGCTTGCACAGATGTATGGTGGTATGTTAGTACCAGTTCAGCTTCTGAGTGGATGAAGTATCATAGCGGGAGTAAACAAAGCCATCCCAGTTCGGGGAATTAAGTACTGGCAGAGGTACAAATTCTCAGAGTGACCAAGGAGGAAAAACCAGTCACTAAAGCACCACACATAGTGGAAAAGGTCATGTGTGCAAGTGAGCACCAGCAAGGACAGGACCACAGCAAAGAGAGATATGTCTGTACAAAAGGGAGGGGAGCGGAGTCAGCAGTGGTGAGGAGGATTTGAAGAGATAGCGGGTGATGATATCTCCAGTTATTTGGAAGCAAATTCATGCAGGGAAAATGATCATGGTGTTGAATGGATTAAAAAGTCTGATGCCATCAAGAACTGAGTCTGCAGATGTCTTAGCTGGACATTGGTGAGTCATAGGGGTCATCATCAGAGTGGTTGAATGCAAATATGAATGGGACTACAGTTCTGGCACACTGATCAATCTTTCGGATCTGATTATTTCTTTTTAGTGTTCTGCGACCTAATTGATGTTTCGAGCTTGTTAAGTTGGAAGATGGCTGGTTATGATCAGTAGATAACTATTCTGCTCAGTGCAGACTATTATGGGAAGAGAACCAGAAGAGACAGTGTGCTGTAGTTACTCCAGTTAGGTGCTTTGTCATTCATGTAAGAATAACCTGCTTTTCTGACATTTTGCACCTTGACCTCCTGAGGGCAGGCAGTTGATGGGTTTAATTACATAGCATAAAGATGTTTACACCTGCTATAACCACCTGTTTATATGCACATTAATTAATGCATTGACATCATAGCTCTCAACCTCTTAGCAAATGAATCAGGTACAAAGCCAAATAATGATGGACAATGGCACAAAATCAGGGACATATTTTAAATATTGTTCGTATATATTTAGAAAGTCACTAGGATAACACATTCTGTATTTGCATGCATTTTTGAAGGATATGGATCATAAGAATCATAGGAATCACAGGAAGTTCAAGACCATTGAGTTTTGTGACCTTTACATCTTGTCATTTCCCACCCTGGACTGCACCTTCCCTCTCAAGGAGAGCTGGGCCAGTCAAGGCTGGGTTGAAATGATTAATATCCACCATTATCCAGGTCCTGTTTCAAGGAAGACAGTGCTATCACACTGCTTTATAAGCGGGGGGAGGGGCTTATTCTAGAGGTGAGAGAAATGCAGAGTAATGAATGTGTCCACCTTATTTTATTGATTTACTTAAGCAGATTTATATTCCTTTTTCTGGTATTTGTGAGATTGTTTGATTTTTGAAAGTACAAGAAATGTTGGACTGCTGGGTCACTGACTGCTAAGAAGACAAGTCATAGTTCTCTGAGGAGCCAGTATGACACAGAAAAGAGTGACAGTGCTTTATTTTGAGGTAGCTTAGGGATTTTAAGCTTGTGATTCTCTTTCTTAGGAACATCTGGGGTCTTTCAACTGTTTGATGTCTGTTGAGGTACATCCCACGGGGAAAGAGTGTTGTATTTTGTAATTGATTTGATCAGTACTGTGTGAGAAGAGACAATTTCCTCTTTAGATCTACATGATGTTCCCTTGGTGATCAGCTGTACTAAGTAGAAGGATTTCTTGGCAACCATTTCTACATGGTGATCAAAGGAGAGGGAATTTCTAACCCAGCTTGTCAGGTTTCTTGCAACAATTTAATTTTGACCCAGAGTTATTGTTGATGAAATATGCTGGAGGGATGGGTTGTCTGCAACAGATGACTGTGTTGCATTTTTTAGCTTTTGATTCAAGCCCATTTCTGATAAACCAGACGGTTACTGTGTGAGTTCCTTCTGGAGGGCTTCCACTCGGAGGAGGAGGATATAACAATAACTCCCAGTTTGCAGACATCAATAAACTTTGTCAGCCATAGATCTTGTTTTTTTAGTCTGCAGGCCAGAGAAGTAAATACTGAACAAATGTGGTTTTGGCACTTAGTCCTGCATGACACCACTGGTCACTTTCATGTTCTCTGATGTTGCCCTTGATACTTGCACTGTGTTCTGTCTTTTAGTCACTTTGCTATTCATCTTATCACATGGGGTCTGTGTTGTAATGAATTTATTAATTATTATCAAGGCAGGCTAGGTGTACAATATGATCACTGCCAACAGCTTGTATTACCTTTTGAAGTATACCAGGTTCATTAGACAGCATCTACCTTCAACAGAACCAAACTGCTGCAAATCTACTCTGATAAGGTTGTTAATGTCTCTGTTAATTCTGTTATAATGTGTTCCATAGTCTTACAAATGAGACTCATCAGGCTCATGGGCTTATAGTTATCAGGGCCACCTTTGTAGACTGGCATCACCAGTGCTGTACTCAGTACTTCTGGGACTGGTTCAGGCTCAGGTTAAGCACATTCTGAACAGGTCCCACTAAGGCATATTTAGCACTATTTATCTAACAGACTGGTATGTTATCTGGGCTCATGAAGGAAGTCTTCATAGTACTGGACAGCACTTTCAGTCAATGATCTTTAGTGACAATGAGGTTTGAAAGATACAGTGATTATAGGGTTTGTTTAGTCATCTCAAGAATGAAACTTGCTCTAAATGTATTTGCTAGTATATTGGTAGTGTCCACCAGGACCAAGAAGGTTTTGTTATTTAGTATGAGTTCTTAGTTTTCCAACATAACGAAATAATGATTTGTAGTTGTTTTTGGCTTTAGATTCCAACCCGAGTTCATGGCACTGCCTTAGTACAGTTAAACTCTTAGTCACATTCCTAATATTTTTTTTTGACTTGTGGGACTTTATTTCTCTTCTATAGTCTATTTTTTCTCCTTTTATTGTGGATTTTATTTATGTCTGTGAACCACTGGTGTGCTTTACTTTTAAATTTTCCATTGTACTTGGATTTAGACAGGGCTGCCATTGCTATGCATTTATTTATGTGGGTATTAAACTCCTTTGGTAAGCTATTTGCTGAGGCGACATCTGGGTGAAATTGTTATAAGTGGAATTTGAGACTTTATCATAGAATTTGAGGAGATTTGTGAGCCTAAAGTCCCTGAATTCTGATACATTGGTTTCATGGGGATCAGATAACTTGGGAGAAAAGGCTACTAGCTTATGGCCTGGCCTGAATTAACTGGAGTAGGAGTTACTATTGGATTGTACATGATAATGCTACATTTGTAAGAACTGGGTCAAATTATTTTGTCATGTAGTTGGGCTTGTAACAATCCGGTGCACTAAGTTTTCATTTAAAACCTTCTGTACACATCCTGTGTTGGAGATGTAGGTACTCCAGTCAATTGATTGGTAGTTAAAGTGTCTTAAGAATAATAGAGTTCACCCATATCATTTAGGAACCTGATATGAACTTCTAGAGTCTTCCAAGTTATACTGTAACAGGCAATAAACCAGTGGTTGATTTTGTTTAGTGTGACATGGAGTTTGGTAAGTTCATTTTCTGGGTATCATAAAATCTGTCTAGAAGTGATATGGTCTTTGACAAATATGGACACACCACTACAGATGCCACAAAAGCATGATAGACATTAAACTTGGGTATGGAGGAAATGCCTTATGGGCTTATAAACTATGTTTCAATGTTTACTGAAGCATAGCTAGCTCAGCCAGCACCCTGTGCCAGTACCATGAACCAGTGCCACACTCTCTCAGCTCTTTGAGGTGAAGAGCTAAGATCTTAGATCCACAACCCCCTGCTCTTCCATTAAAGAGCAAAACAAAAACAAAACAAAACAAACAAACAAAAAAAAAAACAGCTGTTCTTTCTGTTGCTACCAACCAGGTGGCCAGATGCACAACAAACCCTCTCCCTCGTTTCAGGTCCTGTTTCAATGCCCTGTCCCCAGCCCTTCCCTCTTTTCTTAAATAAATAAATAAGATTTTCTTCTTATAAACTGAATCAGACTGATTGCTGCAAATGTAGCAAACAGTTACTGCAGTTTATACCCTGCCTGCATGGGGTGCTATGGAGCTCATGTTTTACTTAAAAAAATCTTATAAATTGTAGCAAATTACTTGCTGCAAAAGTAGCAGATAGTTGTTACAGTTTATACTCTGCCTGCACAGAGCACTACAGAGTTCAGGTTTTAATTAAAGAAAAATTTTATTTTTTTTTTCTAACTTTTAAACTGTAGCAACCTGTTTGTGACAATGTAGCAAGCAGTTGCTACAGTTTAGAACTCACAGAGCACTACAGAACTAGGGTTTCAATGCAAATGCAATACTGGCTTTCAAAAGCTGGTAATGCATTAAAGATAGAGATATCAGTATCGGCTGATGATCCTGCTCCCAGCATTTTGCGCTCTGGGCAATTGTCCTTATCGCCCTTGCCCTATCTATGTTACTGAGTGATTACATATATATTGATGCCTTCCAAATGCAAGAGTGCCTCAAGGTCTGAAATCTTATTGCTTAACTTATGTCATTGAGCAGAGACACTCTCATTTGATCCTGTTTTGATATTGCTATGTTTGTCACACTGAGATGCTCATTAGAAAGGCACTGCTTTTGAATGAGAGGTGCAGACCATCCTTTGCAAACTATTAGGCTTGTCAAGCATTTTGTTTCATGCTAACACATATCAGATCCCCCTAGCATGACACCAACTATTTTGTCAATCACTGAGGCCAATCATCTTTTCCTTTATTTGGATATAGCCATCATTCGTGGAGAAGAGAGGTTTCTGCTTATTATCATGTCTTGCCTGCATTTGTGACATGCAGAGAGAAAGCTCAAGCATGTTTCTCTGCATCTCATTTAGAGTTTTTTTGCCCCAAGTCATTCAAACCCACATGCACAACTACTATGTTACAGTTATATTTGTCTGGTGCAAGGGTCCTTAGGGCACTTGAGACATTGTCTTTGTTCAGCTTATTGAATGGGGAATCTGTGCGTCTCTCTACTGCGCCATTAATATTTAAAACGTTTTTTGTTTCTGGAGTGCTCTGTTGTACTGGGATCGAGGCCCTTTGTCTCTAGGTGACTCTTTGTTAAAGGTGAGATATTATGTAATGCAATGTTTGATTTTGATTTTTGCAGACCCTTAGTCCTTATGGGTCTTGAAGGCTTAGGTAAAGATTTCTTTTTCAGTGCCAGCATATGACATTATCTGTCAAGACTGGGTGTGGGTGTGATAGTGTAATTTTTACAGTCTGTGTTTTTGAAAGTGTGAGGCCTCCAGGTTTCTTAAATATTCACACCTGTCACAAATAGAGGTGTTTGTGTTTTGTAAGAGTTGATTATATGTGAACGTAAGGCAGTTACTACACTGCTTTAGGATATCTAATTCTGTGAGACTGGCAACAGAGGTGAGACAAGTAGGCTGAACTTCCATTTTGTCCAATATGAAGTAAAAGTAGATTTGATTTACAGAAAGTTGCAGAGCTTAAATAAACTAATGATTTGTCTATTGAGATAGTTATCACTTAAGGTGTGAACAATTTTGTTATGTATAAATGTCTATTTAGATAAATATGTAACTTTTTTATATGTGACTGTGATAAGCACAGCTATGGAGCCATCCCCACCCACCATCTTAGTAATACATGCTAACCTTACCCCTGCCCCTACCCCCAGCACAAATCCTATACCTTACCTGAAACACGCACACACACACACACACACACACACACACACACACACACACACACACACACACACACACACACACACACACACCACCAAAACTACATCTCTTACCTTACCTACTCCCAAGTCTAACCCTAAAATATACACACTTGTGTGCAAACACATAACATCTATCCTCTAACCTAACCTTAGTCCTAACCCTAATACCCAAACACACACACAAACACTCTCATCCACTCCAAACCCCATTCTTTTGTTTCAATGAAACATAGCATCGAGGTGTTCAAAGTTCAGCTATATGAATGCTCATCAATCTTTACTTCCCCTTGCATTTGTTGACCAAATGTATGTTTGACAAAATGCAGGGGAACCATATATGTATATATATATATATATATATATATATATATATATATATATATATATATATATATATATATGTGTTCGATTCTTGGCTGGGGTGCCTTCTGTGTGGAGTCTGCATGTCCTCCCTGCATTTTGCATAGGTTTCCTCCAAGTAGTCCGGTTTCTTTGCACATTCCAAAGACGTGTTTTTTCCCGGGCCTCCTCTGAAAATAGACTCTGTCCTAGTCAGACTTTCCCGGTCATCAAATGTTAAATAAAATAAATAAATAAATAAATATATCTATAAATCTATATGTGTGTGTATGTGTGTGTGTGTGTGTATGTGTATATATATATATATATATATATATATATATATATATATATATATATATATATATATATATGGGTCTACTATACCTGATTAAAATTTCACAAAGCCAAAGACCATATGGCTGAGACCATATGATCGACTTTTGAAATTCTGATCATATTAAAAAAAAAAAAAAAACACTAACCTTCACATTGCTAGCAGGGGGGCAAGCCCACCTGCACCCCCCATGGGGGTCTACGTCACCCCCCTGATATTTAAATATACCAACTCCGAGATCACACTACAGTGCAGAAGATGGAAATCTTCCCATTCTGCACTGTACGAAGATGCCCGTTCCACATAGTCGGTATTTCAAAATTTGAGCATATGGTCTCGTCCATATAGTCTTTGACTTTGTCAAATTTTGACCATGTGTAGGGGACCCATAGATATATATGTAGGTGTGCAAACTAAATGATAAAAAGGTCACCCAAACCACTTAGTAAGAACTGCAAGAAAGACACAGAAAAACTAAGGGTTTTACTTTGTAATTCATAGATTCATAGGAAGTTACTAGGCTGATGGCCCTAGAGCCATTATAAGCCTAGCCATACTTAGTCCAAGTTGCACCAATTGTTTGTGGTTAGGTGAGTGAAGTTTGTAGAGGTAATTGTCCATGAGGGACATGGTGCCACCCCTGGAGTGAATTTGCTGTCACCCATCCATTGACCAAGGTTGCGTTTGAAGAGGGTTAGGGAGGGACTCTGTTTCACATGAATTGGAAGCTTGTTCTAGAGAAGTGGCAGTCTCTGGGAGAGGTATCTATCTCTCCAGCATGACCTGTTCATGTCAGGTGCTAGGTTAAGATCCTTGGAGCGAGTGACTATTGTGCAGTTTGATTTATGAATGCCTAGCATTTCCATCAGAGCTGGGTCAGAGACCACCCTGTAAGCTGGGTCAGAGACCACCCTGTAAGCTAGACAGAGGTCATCCCTTAGCAACCTGTAGGAGACAGAATACAGTGACAAGGCTTTCAGTCTTTCCATGTAAGACTTGTTTTGTGTATCTTTTAATTTCTTGGTGAGAAATTTCTGTGGTCTCTCCAATTGTTGCAGTTGTCTGGTGAGGTACATGCAAAAGGGAGCATTGTACTTTATTGGTCAGATGAGGGGTTAAGACAGTCATACTGTCTGACCAGCCTAGAGGTGTACTTATCCTTAATGAAAATGGTTACGCCTCCTCCTTTGGGTCTTTCATGCTCAGTTTGTGGTCTGAATGTATGGAAGGAATTGTAGCCCTGCATGGCTGGGGTGCTTTCTGCCCCTTTGAACCATATCTTGGTGACTGCACAGACATCATCATCTTTCAAAGTAAGGAGTGCTTCCAGGGAGTGCAGTTTCTTATTTAGACTCCTAGCATTAAGCAGCTATACATTGAGTTTATGTAGAGAGGATTTTGTTATATTGGGAGGTTGGTTATTTTGACACTGACTAAAAAGGCACAATAGGGGTAGCTAATACCTTTGCCAGTATCTGAAAGCCTGGAGGAGACAGGCATAGACCATCTCTGGCAAAGCAGTGTGGCCTGTCGACCATGTCGTCCAAGGCTGACAGATAGTGGATCCCCTTGGACTGACATCAGAAGCTAAGCCAATTGTTAAAGTCAATCATCTTTTGTTTGTTGTCCTTGGAAACGGTAGAATGCTGCTTAAGGCTAGGCTTATACCTGCTTGTGACACATAATCTGAGAGCTCAGTCATGTCTCTCTTCATATAGTCCAGTGAGGCACATCTCAAGTCATTCACCACCACGTGGACTATGATGGAGTCATACCTGTACTTGTTGAGCAACTTGAGTGCTTCAGTGACTTGACAGATCCTGGCACCAGACAGGCAGCTAACTGCAGCCTGCTCCTTATCCAGCCTAGTGAGTGGAACATCCATGTGTCTCACAATGGAGTCACCTATGTCCTATGACAAGTACATTAGGTTTTGTGATATTACTCCTTATGGGCATATAGGTTGACATGCTGGTGTGTGTGTTATGCGTTGTGGTTGTTTTTTGCATTGTTATGTGTGTGCTTTCCATTTGGGAGGCCTCTGATCTTACTAGTGAATACCTCCACATATGTGGGTTTATGTGTCTGTTGTTATTTAGTGTGGGAGGTGTGCGTGTGTGCTAATAACCAGTTTGGCATTCGATTTGTCCTTATGTGAGATTCTCACCTCCAATTTCATAGTGTAACTACATCCCTCACATAAAGTATTTGTTTGTTTCAGAGTAAGTGGCTGTTAGTATATGAGATAATAGCTACATTGCCTCAGGATCACCATATCTATCAGGCTGACCTGAGAGATGATAGGAAACTGCCCATCCATGATAGCATGCTCTATTATTAGGGAAGGGAATGGGTTAACTTGACAGGGCTGTGCCTATAGCTCTGAGACTACAAGAGGGACCTACACTTTGTGTAGGCTAAGAATGAGCAATAAGGCAATGCTGCTCAGTGTGCAACTGAGTTGTTCCTAGAGCAGCAGTGAAGCTTGGAAGGGATTCACTGAAGCTGTTCAGGGAAAATCTGAGCTTCTAGGCTTTTGCGTCTGCATAGGGCACTGCTAACTGCCTCTGTGTAAAGAGCAGCACCACATAAACATGAGACTTAAATACAAGCAAAGAGAAACAAGTTTTATGCTAACTACCAATCAGAAATGCACACAATAAGCCTTCCACCATCAGTCCCCAACTCATACAGGTTAGATCAGCACACTTCTGCCACAGGGGTGCAGCAAAACACCTTCTTAATGTAGAATAGCTGATCTGGAGCCCAAGTGTAACAAGACCACACAAACTACCTACAGCAGTCTCACAACTAACAGATGCAATGTAATCCAGTGCAATTAATTACTTAAAGCAGCATCAGACAATACAGACTTTTTTAAACTGTTAAAGTACAGTCACAGTATATAAGAGAAGTGCAAAAAAAAAAAAAATACTTAGAGCCCTTTTGTGTGCTTCCCATGTCAGATTGACCAGGTAAACACTGCCACTAGATAAATAATCCCCGTCCTTCTAATAGAAAAATATAGTAAAAGAGTGTCCGAACTGAAATGCTACCACAAGCAAACTTAAAAGATATGTAATGCTACCACAAACAAATGTAAAGATACAGATACAACTTATAAAAGTGCGATTTTATCATATTGTGAGTTCTGTTTTTGTCTGTAAGTGGTTAATCTGTGCTTTTCTGTGAGTTTTACTGTGTTCTTAACCCTTAAATTGAGTAGCATAGTCTGGATATAGTAAAACACAAAAACTACCAACCAGTACCAGAACTTGGGTCCACCAAGGAAATTGTAAAGCGCAAAAAATATAAAACAGGATCCAAGGATGACCAAAAACTCCAAACTAAATCTGTTTTTATTGTAAAAAATATAAAATCATAAGCGCTTTTGTAGCAAAGCTACTTTATCAGATGCATGAGACAATTGAAAATTCAGTCCATTAAATACACTAATTAAAAAATCACAAGACTAACTGATTAACTTTCTTAAAGACCTATTATGCCTTAAAATACACTCATTAAACAGTATGCACACACATAAATATATAACCGTCTACAGCATAAATACATACATACATATGTGCAAAAACAAATAATATATATATATATATATATATATATATATATATATATATATATATATGTAATATACATATATAAAATGTAGAAAATATAACACTACTAATGTGTATATTTATATAGTGATGGTTCAAGACAAAAGCTCGACTATTTTCTATTTAGAGGTCTGGCTTTAAGTTTGGGTCTCAGAGGTACTCTGTCATTCAGGCCATGGCCATAATCTCCACATAATCTAACTATCCACTTGGCTTCTAACTGCTCAGTTTGATTCCTGATGTCACCTTTCCTGATATTCTCATATATAAGTCCTATTACCATAAACTTAAAGATATGAGATGTTTGCCATGAAAGTGCTTATGCTTTCATATTTTGTACAATAAAAACAAATTTAGTTTGGACTTCTTTGATCGTCCTTGGATCCTGTTTTATATTTTTTGTGCTTTACAATAGTCTGGATATAAGTTTGCTGCATCCACAGCTATTTGTTTTTGCCTCCTGTGTTTCTGGAAGCCATCTTGGGTTTGCCTTCTGTGTTTCTGTCAGCCATCTTTCGTTGGTTGGGGCCTATTTTCTCTGCTAATGAGAGTAGCAGGCTGCCTGGACCTTGTCTGGCACAAGCTGATTGGTAAAGAGAGCAGGGGCTAGCAGGATTGGCTAGATTTATGTGTTACTAGAATCTTCTATTTTTTGTGGTTTTTAAACCCCATGTTTGAGCTGGTTTGGGCCTGTTTGAACCAAGCTCTGCTGAGGTGCATCATCTCTGGGATGTTTTACAAAATTCCTGAGGATCCAAGACCAATCTAAGTGCTTTTTCATTTATTTTCACTTATTTTATTGCATTTGCACTTCTCTATTGTTTTTATCTGTGCCTTATAGCTAATTTATCACATTTGCACTTTTTTAAAGCAATTTACTGATTAACTGCATTTCATTACTGTTTCGCTGTATTTCATTGCTATTTACTGTAATTAATTACTGTTTAACTGCATTTTACAGTAATTCATTAACGTTTAACTGTATTTTTTCATACTGTGAGTTGTGTGATCACCTAGTAGTACTCACCTTAGACCTTCCACCCTTTACCCCTCAGTTGTCTCTGGCCTCTCTCCCTCAGATTCTGACAAATACGGAGGGAAAATTTCCTACAGTTTCTCCTGCCAGTCTGGTTGATATAGACATCCTGAGACAGTGTAGCAACTTCCTCATGTACATGGACATCCCTCTACTACTACCACCTAGGAACACAATTTGTGAGAGATGCGATTATATTAAGAACATAGAATCTATGCTCTCTCCCACACAAATCAGTATAACTGGCACTGAGAAGGTTGTCAACGCAAACACCACACATCAAACACCACCCACACCTACACAACACACTCCCACATATGCTGAGGTCCTCAACAAAAACATACCCAAACAAAAGAGACCTCCGTGGCAAAAACAATTGCAAACTCCACAGCTCACCACACCACACACCACACATAGTCCACACACATGTGTCTCACAGCCACTAAGGCCTATACATAAACCCAACATATTAGTCATAGGAGACTCCATTGTGAGACACACACCAGGCTGGATAAGGAGAAAGTCATGGGTAGTTATTTGTCAGGTGCCAGAATCCACCAAATCTCACATGCATGCAAGTCTCTCAACAACAGGTACTGTTATGACTCTGTCATAGTCCATGTTGGTGTGAATGACTTCAGCTGTACCTCCCTGGACTATATAAAGAGTGACATCATCAAGCTCGCTAAATATGTGTCCCAGGCAGGTATGTTCCTAGGCTTAAGCAGAGTTCTACTGTCACCCAAAATGATGCCTCAATACAAAGAGAAAATTATTGAATTTAACAATTGGCTTAGTTTCTGGTGTCATTCCAAGGGGATCCAGTACCTGACAGCCTGGGAAAACATGATCGGCAGACCATGATGTTTTGCCAGAGATGGCCTGCATCTGTCTCCCTTGGGCTTCAGGCTTCTGGCAAAGGCTCTTGCCTCCTCCATAGTGCTTTTTTTAGGCAATTCCATGAGATCAGAACTACCAACATGAAAATTTCATCAAAATGCAAATTAAAGGTCATGCTGCTAAATGCTAGGAGTCTAAGTATGAAACTGCACTCACTGCAAGCATTCTTAACCCTGGAAGATGTTGACATTTGTGCAGTCACAGAAACCTGGTTCAAAGCTGTTGAGAACACCCCAGCCATACCAGGTTACTCATCCTGTCATATATTCAGACCCCAAATGGTGGGCAGCAAAGCAAAAGGAGGTGGAGTTTCAATATGTATTAAAGGCTTAAATACCTCCAGGCTGGTCAAAAAGTATGATGCACAGGAGACACTCCAGGTGCAGTTAACCATTGACAAGACCCCTATTCAAATCATAGCTAGCTACAGGCACCCCCATCTTTGACTCAAGATGCCAACTCCGCCTATCTGGACCTCTTCGCATCTATCAAGATTCAACCCTTTACCCTGATCCTGGGTGACCTTAACTATCCAACCATAGATTCGAGAACTACTCATGCCAAAACACAAATTCCCAGAGATTCCTTGATTTCGTCAACTCAGATACATTGGACTAGCTGGTCAACACCCCCACAAGAGGTGATAATATCCTGGACATGGTGTTAACTAACATAAGTAACCATTGCAGCATCCCTACAGTGTCATCCTCCCTGGTAAGATCTGACCACAAAGCTGTCACTTTTGAAATCACTATCTCCCCTGAACCCCCCCCCCCCCAGCTAGAGTCAAACAAAAAAACTTCTCCAAAGCTGATTACAACCTCCTGAGTGAAGCTATAAATAGTTTCACAGCCTCCTCCCCCTCCACAGGAACTGGCACAAATGTCCAAACCTACACCAAAGTACTATATGAGCACTTATATATCTGCATGGAATCGGGAATACCCGACAGGACAAAATCCTCCTCCTCAAGGAAGAGTAAACCTGTCTGGTGGACATCTGCTATAAATAAACTCTGTAATAAAAGGAAACAATTGCTGTCCAGGACCAGGAAGGAGCAGGTGCCTATTTGGAAGTAATCTCTCCTTAGCCTGAACAAGCAAATAAGAACACTAGTGAAATCCTCCAAAGCAAACTTCGTGTCCAAACTTGCCAGACCTACTAAAGACAATCATAAGGCCTTCTTCACATATGACTGCAATTTCAAAGGAAGCACTCACATCTGCTCATAACTGGTGGTCAAGGCCACCACATACACAAATGTTGTAGATATAGACAACCTGCTGGCACACAGGTTTTGCAAAAACATCAGCCCTCTGTCCCCCAATCAGTAAATCAGGACATCCCCAGCACCTGCCCCCCTCCCCTTATCTTTAGGGAGCAAGTCATCACTACCCTCCATTGGACCCGATAACATCCTAGGCTGCATCCTACATGAACTCAGGCAGGAACTTGCAGCACCATTAGGCATCCTATTCAACAAAAGCCTGAGTACTGGCTTTACCCCAGCCAAGTGGTGGACAGCCACTGTCATCCCTCTGTACAAAGGTGGAGCATCCACTGATCCAGGAAATTATAGACCCATCAGCCTAACTAGCCTGATCTGAAAGGCCATGGAACGGATTATCTTGGACCTCATTAACAAGGGCATTGGCAAACTCCAGACACTCTATCCCACACAGTTTGGTTTTGTCAAGGAGAGGTCATGCCTGTTAAATTTGGTCAAATTCTTTGAGACAGTTACCAAAGCCATGGATGAGGGGAAGACAGTGCACACTGCCTACATTGACCTGACCAAAGCTTTCAATACTATTCCCCACTCAGGTATAACAGATAAACTCTCTTAAATTAGGAAACAATCCATATGTGACCAGATGGCTAGCAAACTGTCTCAGTGATAGAACCCACCTAGTCAAAAGCCACCTCAAGCAGTAGACCCGTAATGAGTGGCGTACTCCAGGGATCGATCTTGGGGCCTCTGTTTGGGATATACTTTTCTGTGGTGCAGACCAAAACCAGTGGGCCATGGCTGACCAAGTTTGCAGATGACTGCAAGCTGGGCACTGTCATCAATTCCCCTAGTGATATGGACATCCTCCAAGAGGGTCTCACCCAAACAAATGACTGCTGCCAGAAACATGGCCTCAAACTGAATGCCAAAAAATGAATCATCATCCTCTTTGGGGAGAGTGATGTCCCCACAAATTATCACATTAACAACAAGGTCCTAAGCACACAATCAGTTGTGAGGGACTTGGGCACCTAGGTTGATAGCAACCTGGCTTTTGACCACCATATTGCATTCATTGTATGGAAAGCTTTCTACATGGCCCACCTCATTAGGAAGGGTATCTCATTCAGGGACAAAGAGGTCATAACATCCCTGTATGCTTCCCTTATAAGATCCATTATTGAGTACAAAGCCTCTTTCGGCATCTACCTCACAAAGCACATGCAGCGGCTGGAGTGACCACACAGGTTCCTCACCAGGAGAATCCAGGGCCTCAAACATCTTCCCTACATAGGTAGGCTAAAAGCCTGTCCTTCTACTCAGTCTCAAACAGACTATTCAGAGCTGACCTGTGTCTGGCATACAAAGTGATCTCAGACCCTGCCTTGAAGGGACTGCTGTATATTCGCAAGTCTAGCTCCACTCTAGTAATCCACACACATGTCTTCAACTTGGTCTGTGATATCAATAAGACTTGTTGGGAGGACAGATTTGTGTTCCAGAGACCCCCCTTCTGTTGAATAGACTCCCTCTCCATGTCAAGCAGAGTACCTCATTATCCCTTTTTAAGCACAATCTGGATAACTGGATGGGGAACAAAAATATACCCCTGGGATTCCACCTGTGTCCCTGCTGGACAGGGGTATCGGGTGCTGACTTGTTGGAACATGGACTAAATTCATGGCTAGGCTTGTAAGGGCTGAAAGCCTAGTAGCTTCCTATGATCCTATGATTCTATGATTATTCAATAAAAGCACTTCGCTTTATATAAATGAGCCAAGAGCCACTCAATTGTACATAATTTATAAAGGCACTAAAAACAAAGTATGCTGATTAATAAGCCTTCAGGCCAATAAAACTATGTGCAGAAATCTTAAGTGTTTCTTCAACCTAAACAGTAGGTCCTCTCAGTGCATTAGATGGAAAATCCACTGACCTATTAATGTAAAAGCAAGTGCTTGCTAGAGTGTAAAAATGCACTGCTTTATCCAACAGCTAGCTAGACAATGAATTCAGAGCAAGTAAATCAGTAGAACAGACTATGATGAGGCAAAATGCACTTTTTCAATATAAGCACAAGGAAAAGTAAATACATAATTCGAGATATCAACAGCAGTGTAGAAAGGGAGGAGTTTATTTATTAAGCTCAATTTACACTAAGGGTGGGCAGCTTAAAATGACCAGGTTTAAAAAGCAGATCAACAAACAGGAGGGTTTTGGAAAAAATAGCAGGGAATCACCAGCAGTGCTTTAGTTTATGCAGGCTTAAAATCTTATTAGAAAAACCTTAAACCTTCTGTAGTGCAAGCCCAAGGGATATATGCAAATGACCCCTTATGGACATGCCAGGCTTTCAGCTACATGACCCCTTAAGTACACACCAGTGTTCAACTACATAGCTTCTGAAGGTCCATGACTTTTTTACTTTCACTTTTTTTAAATCTTTACTGGTGCATTCAGGCTGGTAAAGCAACCCCCACTAGCTGTAGACATGCCTTGTTTTACCCTTTTTCTGAGATCATCAGTACAGTGTAAGTGGATTGCATGGCCATACTTTTGAAAAAAAGCTTGATGTCCATAACATTAGGGTGACTGCAAACTAACTGAAATAACATCATAACCAAAGGGGAAAAAGGTCACAAAGACAAACCACATAGTAAAAATGTGAAGGAAGACCCATATATATGCATGAATGCACTTGTGGGTCTGTACTTGCATGCATTCTTGTTTATGTGTGTGTTTGTGTCTGTCTTTGAGGAATGTGAATGGTCTGAGAGGATGCATATTTAGCACATGTGGTGTAGAGTACTGCCACAGCATGTACAAGTTACTAGAGAACAACTAAAATGCTCAAGTATTCAGAAAACAAAAGCAACATCCACTGTACAGGTAGTTATCTACAACATGTAATGCCTTACGGATGAGTGTCACATTCAAAACCATCCATCTCCTTTTTTATTGCTTTGGATACACATTTCTTTCCCTTCTGCCTTTGACTCCCAGGTGTTAGTTCTTGCATTTTCGCCATATACGTCATCTTCCCCTAATCATACAAACTTAGTGTTTGTTTTGATACCAAGTTGGTGCAGATGTTTGGAGAGGTACATACCAAACTGGTCGTTACACCCAATTATTGGTCTAATGAGGGAGGAGTATAGAGATGTAATAACTTCCTTTTTTCTGGATGCAATCCCTTTACTTATGAGACGAACCAAGTAAAAGGCTTTTCTGACCACTGCTGCTACATGATGGTCGAATGTGAGGTTGTTATCAAACTGAGTGCCCAGGTCTCTCGTCACAGGTTGTCTGCTTAGGGGGTTGCCGTTGATGTGGTAATTAGTAGGGGTCATGTTTTTGCCAAATGGTATGATGATACATTTTTTTGCATTTAGCTTGAGGCCATGACTTTGGCACCAGTCATTAGTTGCTGTGAGACCCTTTTGCAGTATGTCAACATCATTTGGGGAGTCAATGACAGCACCCAACTTACAGTTGTCTGAAAACATGGTCAGCCACGGGCCTTTTGTCTTTGCCTGGACCTCTGAGAAGTAGATGCCAAACAGTAGGGGTCCCAGGACAGATCCCTGGGGAATTCCACTAGTGACAGGTCTGCTATCTGAGATGGAGGTGCCTATTTTGACTTTGAGGGTCCTGTCGGTGAGTCAGTTGGCCACCCACTTGATAACACAGGGATTTACACTAAGTTGTGTTAGCTTTTCAATGTTGCCTGAGTGGAGGATTGCACCAAAGGCCTTGGCCAAGTCAAGGTAAACTGTATGCACTTACTTTCCCTCATTCAGGGCCTTGGTGATAGTCTCAAAGAAGTCAACCAAGTTCAACTGGCAAGATCTACCCTTGACGAATCTGAACTGGGTGGGGTCAAGTGCTTGGAGATTGCCTATGTCCTGGTTTATGAGATCCATAATAATACTCTCCATGGCTTTACAGATCAGACTTGTCAAGCAAATGGGGCGATAGTTTCCAGGGTCAGTAGTGGCACCATGTTGTGCAAGGGGATGACAATGGCAGTTCTCCACTCTGCTGAAATGAAGATTGTTCTTAGTCTATGGTTGAATATAGTGCTCAATGGCGAAGCCAGTTCTTGCTGGAGATGGTGCAGAATACATCCTGGGATACTATCAGGTCTCATGGAAGCTGTGTTATTTGCCTTAGATAGGGCCTGTAACACTTGATTTATGGAGATGTGAGGTACGAGACAACTACCTGGGATGTCAAAAGGGCCTTTGGGGGGCGACAGAGGGGTGAAGTTTGCACTGAACCTATCTACTAGCAGGTTGGCTAAGTCAGCAGGATAAGTGTAAGTGATACTGTTAAGCACTAATTCAGAACAAACCTGGGCTTTGCCATGGAGGTTCCTGATGTAACTGAAGGAAACGTTATGCTTTCCCTTTGTTTTGGAGGCTAGTTTTGATTCATAATTGGCCTTGGAGGTTTTCAGTAGTGATCCAATTTGCTTGTGGAGGCTAAGGAGGGAGTTTTTCCAATTTGGAATTTGTTCCTTTTTTACCCTTGGACAACAATTTCTTCCTTTTATTGCTATACTTGTACATGTTGTGGAGAGACTTAAGTGCATGCATGATGTGGCAGATTGTGGCACCAGACAGACAACAGACCGTGACCTTCTCCTTGTCGAGCCTGGTGAGGGGGACATCGATGTGTCTCACAATTGAATCACCAATGGCTAGTATGTTTGGTTTATTGTTATGTCTTGTGGGCTGTGATGGTTTATTGTTTTGCCTTAAGGGCTGTGTATGTGAGACACTGGTGTGTTATCTGCTGTGTGTCATGTGTTTGGTGTTGTGTGTGGAATGTTTGTGAGTGTGTTTTGGAGATCTCTGCTGTTCAGGTAAGGTTTTATTGAGGACCTCTGCATAGGTGTGTGTGTGTGTGTGTGTGTGTGTGTGTGTGTGTGTGTGTGTGTGTGTGTGTGTGTGTGTGTGTGTGTGTGTGTTGTTGTTGTTGTTGTGCTTGGCTATATGATGTGAGTGGTGTGTTTTTGTGCTGACAATCTCCTCTTAGTCAGGAGTACTGACTATGGAGCAAGAGAGCATGGACTCCAGGTTACTGATACAAGAGGTTTAAGGAATTACACACTGGAAACTCTAGCTTGGCTAGATTTTTCTTTAGTTTTTACTATATTTAAATGAGAGAAAATCACTAACCTACTGAAATGATAGCAACTGTATTAAATTGTTGTACTGTGCTAGTTTCATTACTTACTCGGGCACATGCATGCAACATACACAG
This sequence comes from Protopterus annectens, assembly GCF_019279795.1. Lineage (NCBI taxonomy): Eukaryota > Metazoa > Chordata > Ceratodontiformes > Protopteridae > Protopterus > Protopterus annectens. The sequence goes on along the minus strand of NC_056731.1, from coordinate 1,665,654,812 downwards.
CTAAAAATGTGTCTAAGAAAAATAATGTTCAACTATGCAATGACATTACTTAAAAAGGTAAGACTTTTTTTATAATAATGTCATTGTATGAGAGCAATATGTCATACCTGTATCTTGGGAAAAGCAGATTTACCCATAGCTTGTGTGATATGATCACAAAAAAGGAAAGGATAAATGCGGGGGTAGGGCAGATAAGGTGGACCAAAGTGATGCTTATCTGTTGTTATGTTCTATTTTAGCTTACTTATCGGGGCATTCAGAAACACATACACTGCACAATCCTGCTTCTAACAGAACACAGTTCACTAGGAGGATGTGAATCAAAGACTTTGTATTGCTCAGCAGTAAGAAAACTCTAGCAAGTAGGACAACAGTGGCTTTGCTGGATATTACTGCATTAAAATGTGGCATTCAGGGGGAACAGCTAATGTAAATTAGCCATAAGTTCTGCCACAGAGCCATACATCGTGCTTGGACTAGCTTGGTAGAGCAATTCAAAAAACAAGCTTTACCACACAATTTTATACAGAACAATGAAGACTGAAAATGGAAGACTCAGTGTATATCAGTTACTGTCTGTAATAGTAGCAGGTCTGTTAGTGGAGGCAAATACTGTGAGTCTGTGTTTGCTTTGTTAGCGTGTGTGTGTGTGTGTGTGTGTGTGTGTGTGTGTGTGTGTGTGTGTGTGTGTGTGTGTGTGTGTGTGCTCGTCTGTGTTGTGTTTTTATGTGTGTCTGCATGCATGTGCATGCCTGTGTTTGTGCAGAAACATGAGTAGGACTATATGAGGTTATGTGTGTGTGATTACGTGTGTGTGTGTGTGTGTGTGTGTGTGTGTGTGTGTGTGTGTGTGTGTGTGTGTGTGTATGTGAGACAGAAGGACTGTCTTGGTGTCCGTTTTAATGTGTTCATGTTTCGGAAGCTTTGTTTTTGTGTGTGGGTATATATATATATATTTATATATCTATATATATATATATATATATATATATATATATATATATATATATATATATATATATATTATTTATTTACATTTGTTGACCGGGAATGTCTGACTGGATGCAGGTCCATTTTCAGCAGAGGCCCAGGGAGAAAAGCTCCACAAATTAAAATATTACAGACATAGTTACAGATGAAGAATCTTAGCAATTAAAATATTACAAACATAGTTACAGATGAAGAACATAGGACATTCAGTAGATAACTAGCATCTGTTCTATCAACGAAGTCAAAGCAGATATTAACAATTGTTACAATAAGAAGTTACTGCCATATAATAAGTAGATAAGCATGGAAGTATCAGAGCCTGCTGTAATCAAAGGTAGTTTGTGGGGTGGAAGAGAGGCAGAGGGTAGATGGAGTGGAAGAAGTTAGAGGGGAGAGTTTTTATTGAGGTTTTATTGAGGACCTCTGCATAGGCGTGTGTGTGTGTGTGTGTGTGTGTGTGTGTGTGTGTGTGTGTGTGTGTGTGTGTGTGTGTGTGTGTGTGTGTGTGTGTGTGTGTGTGTGTGTGTGTGTGTGTGTGTGTTGTTGTTGTTGTGCTTGGCTATATGATGTGAGTGGTGTGTTTTTGTGCTGACAATCTCCTCTTAGTCAGGAGTACTGACTATGGAGCAAGAGAGCATGGACTCCAGGTTACTGATACAAGAGGTTTAAGGAATACCACACTGGAAACTCTAGCTTGGCTAGATTTTTCTTTAGTTTTTACTATATTTAAATGAGAGAAAATCACTAACCTACTGAAATGATAGCAACTGTATTAAATTGTTGTACTGTGCTAGTTTCATTACTTACTCGGGCACATGCATGCAACATACACAGCTAAAAATGTGTCTATTTAAGAAAAATAATGTTCAACTATGCAATGACATTACTTAAAAAGGTAAGACTTTTTTTATAATAATGTCATTGTATGAGAGCAATATGTCATACCTGTATCTTGGGAAAAGCAGATTTACCCATAGCTTGTGTGATATGATCACAAAAAAGGAAAGGATAAATGCGGGGGTAGGGCAGATAAGGTGGACCAAAGTGATGCTTATCTGTTGTTATGTTCTATTTTAGCTTACTTATGGGGGCATTCAGAAACACATACACTGCACAATCCTGCTTCTAACAGAACACAGTACACTAGGAGGATGTGAATCAAAGACTTTGTATTGCTCAGCAGTAAGAAAACTCTAGCAAGTAGGACAACAGTGGCTTTGCTGGATATTACTGCATGAAAATGTGGCATTCAGGGGGAACAGCTAATGTAAATTAGCCATAAGTTCTGCCACAGAGCCATACATCGTGCTTGGACTAGCTTGGTAGAGCAATTCAAAAAACAAGCTTTACCACACAATTTTATACAGCACAATGAAGACTGAAAATGGAAGACTCAGTGTATATCAGTTACTGTCTGTAATATTAGCAGGTCTGTTAGTGGAGGCAAATACTGTGAGTCTGTGTTTGCTCTGTTAGCGTGTGTGTGTGTGTGTGTGTGTGTGTGTGTGTGTGTGTGTGTGTGTGTGCTCATCTGTGTTGTGTTTTTATGTGTGTCTGCATGCATGTGCATGCCTGTGTTTGTGTAGGAACATGAGTAGGACTATATGAGGTTATGTGTGTGTGATTACGTGTGTGTGTGTGTGTGTGTGTGTGTGTGTGTGTGTGTGTGTGTGTGTGTGTGTGTGTGTGTGTGAGACAGAAGGACTGTCTTGGTGTCCGTTTTAATGTGTTCATGTTTCAGAAACTTTGTTTTTGTGTGTGGGTATATATATATATATATATATATATATATATATATATATATATATATATATATATATATATATATATTATTTATTTACATTTGTTGACCGGGAATGTCTGACTGGATGCAGGTCCATTTTCAGCAGAGGCCCAGGGAGAAAAGCTCCACAAATTAAAATATTACAGACATAGTTACAGATGAAGAATCCTAGCAATTAAAATATTACAAACATAGTTACAGATGAAGAACATAGGACATTCAGTAGATTACTAGCATCTGTTCTATCAACGAAGTCATAGCAGATATTAACAATTGTTAGAATAAGAAGTTACTGCCATATAATAAGTAGATAAGCATGGAAGTATCAGAGCCTGCTGTAATCAAAGGTAGTTTGTGGGGTGGAAGAGAGGCAGAGGGTAGATGGAGTGGAAGAAGTTAGAGGGGAGAGTTACAAGGGCGTAGCCAGCTTGTTTTCAGGTGTGTTTTTTATATATTAGGTATGTATGTATGTGTATATATATATATATATATATATATATATATATATATATATATATATATATATATATATATTTATTTATTTATTTTACATTTGTTAACCGGGCTAGTCTAACTGGATATATTTCCATTTTCAGCAGAGGCCCGGGGAGAAAAGCTCCACATATAGACAACGAGGTAAAACAATAACAGATTACACTCAGATAGGACGTTTACAATGAAAATAATTACCAAAAGAAAAGGACTTTAAATTCCTAGACAATGTAAATAGCAACATGTTAAGGCTTATTACATCTTTTAAAACCAAGAAGAGAAAGTGCAAGACCAAGGAAGAGGAAACAATGATAGATAGAGAGAGCAGATTTATAAAAGATATAAAGTTTCTGGAATAGAGTCATAGCCATATAGAGGAAAGATATGGGGGAGAGGTCCATAAATGGTAGAGGAAGAGAACTAAGGGAGAAAGCAGGAGGTACAAAAGAATAGGGAGAGAAAAAAGAGGGTTAACTAAGGAAATAAGCTGGCTACGCCCTTGTAACTCTCCCCTCTAACTTCTTCCACTCCATCTACCCTCTGCCTCTCTTCCACCCCACAAACTACTTTTGATTACAGCAGGCTCTGATACTTCCTTATCTACTTCCATGCTTATCTACTATATATATATGTTTGTGTGTGTGTGTGTGTGTATGTGTGTGTGTATTCACTTCATAATCTCGAAATACTGAAATATTGAATTTCAGTATCTCGAGACTATAAAGTCGGAAACTCACAAATCCAAAAACCAAAACCGCGAAACTCAAAACTGCGAATGTAAACAAAACACTACACCACACATACAAACACAAATACACCTACCTCCCGACACTACAACAAAGCAAAACAACACACACGAACACAACAAAACAAACAAACACACCTACCCTTCCTATAAGCAGGGGGGGTAAGCCCCCCTGCACCCTCATGTGAGAGGCTGCACCCCTCACCCTCCTACTTATATATACTAACTCTGAGGCCGCACTAAACACCGAAAGACAGAAAATCCACCACCACACATTCTACATCCCCCTTGCACAAACATATCACATAGATGCAAACACCATCACTCTCAACACTGACACACTCACACTCTTACCTACCTACCCTCACCCACACCTAACACTCCCCAACACACTCACATACACACAAACCCTCCCCAACCCCCCTAAAAAACACATCAGTTTCGTGCAACTGCAGATTTGACAATTTGGTCTCGAAATACTGAAATTCGACATTTCAGTATTTTGAGATTCCAAAGGGAACCCATATATATATATATATATATATATATATATATATATATACATATATATTTGTGTGTGTGTGTATGTGTGTGTCTGGGTGCTTGCGTGTGTGCGTCTACCTTGTGGAATGATGTGACGATATGAAGTATTGCCAGCTATGCCAGGAGAAGTAAGGCATTGGATGTGTAACATATGCCAGCATAGCTAGCTGGAGTTTTGTAAAAAATCATATGTCATTTGTATATCAAACTGATTTGTATAGATGTTTGTGTTGAAAAATGTATTTGTAAAGCTGCTTGCATTAAAAATGCACCAACAGTGTACCCTTCTGGACATAAAAAGAAATATACATGCATTACTGTAACTGTTTAAATGTATATGTCTTAACAGTGGGTACTGGAAGAGAAGAGGTTAATCTCAATCCACCTAACTTCGAAAATAGTTTGAAATTAAATTACCTGGCTTAGGCCATAAAGATTTTATCTTACAGTTCTCAATGCAGCGAGAGACAAAATGTCTGTATCTTAAATCTTTCTGTATTGTCTTTGTGGTGAACTAATTGCTACTCTGGAAGGGTGGAGGTTTGAAATTGTTTTATGACTTCCAGGAGCTGCAGCAGATATTAGTAAGGTTCTCTGTGCTTCTATTTTTAACACACATGTGCTAAATCCTGACAGCTTCTAGCCGGGGGGGGGGGGTAGCATGGGAACCAGACTTCAGATAGCAGATGTATGTGATGTCATTCTGCAATCCATCCCTAAAAATGATATTTTAATAATAGGTGAGACTGAAGTCTGATTGCACTCTGTTCTTGAAACCTGACAAGGAAGGAACCCTCACCTACTTTATCTTGCCTTGCTCTAGTAAGTGACCAGAGAATATTAATTCTTTAGATCAGTCAGGAAACTATAGTGAGATTGGTTAAGTACTGGATGGTGCAATGGTGTAGCAGTGAGCACTGTCACCTCACAGCAAGAGGTTCTCCAGTTTGATTCTTGGCTGGGGTGCCTTCTGTGTGGAGTCTGCATGTTCTCCCTGCATTAGTGTGGGTTTCCTCCAAGTGCTCCAGTTTCCTCCACTTTCCAAAGACATGCAGTAAGTGGATTGGACACTCTTAATTGCCCCTAGGTGTGAGTGTGCGCGCGCAAGTGTGTGGTGCACCCTCTGAGGAGGGTTGGGCCTCTGGCTAACAACCCAACCCCATAAAACCTGTACCTGCTACAGAAACAACGAGAGCTGAAGGGTGCTCGTTGCTCAATGTGGTTAATACATGGGAGCAAATCCATGAATTTAGTACTGTTTTTTGTATCTGTGTAAATCTATTCGTCTGAGTTATTTTAATATTTCCTGCAAATGAAACTCTGCTGTTTATTTTAAATAGATATTCAGTATTTTCCTGTTCTTTTATTATTTATTGTTAAATATATTTAAATGTTTCATTGTAGTTGGTCCTTTAGAGAATATTTTAACCTTTCAGAGTACTTATATATATTCAGTGACACTGCGGCCACTCCCAAAAGCCTTGCTGTTTGGTCAACATTACTACTTGTATTAATATTAATTTCACTCACTGGCTTTGGTGTGTCTAGTGGTGGTGTAACTACCTTATAGTCTGGGAATAGTTAGTAAATCTATGACAACCTTTCCCAGGTGTATCTGTGTGAAAATCAAATCTCAAAGAGTGTGTGTGTCAGCTGTTTGGGGCAGGGACACAAAGCACTGGTTTCACAGAGAGTGCTGGATAACTTGGCTTGGACGTTTGGCTGAGATCTCAACTCTGTCTGTGCCAATGGGGAGTCTTATTGGGGACCTGGAGGTAGACAGATAGAGAAATCCAGTCTCTTGATTGAGTGTGCTTCCTGTGTGCTCTTAAGGGAAATTGTGTTTGATGCAGAGAGCTGCATCTGGAAATACTGGATGTATCCATTTTTGTTCCAAGTGAATGTCCCTCTCCAGTGCCAGTGGTGAGGATTTAGGCTCTGTGATTATTGTCCCAGAGTGGGGACATCACAAGTGGCATCACTATTTGTTGTATTTTATTTAACATCTGTTTAAAAGGAAAGTCCGACTGGGATAGAGCCCATTTTCAGTAGAGACCCAGGGAGAAACGCTTCAGATGCATGTCTTTGAAATGTGGGAGGAAACCAGAGTAAAAAAACACAAAATAGGACCAATGCTAAGGTTAACCCATCCTGGGGAAATAAATCCAAAGCATAAAATCCACAAAACTCCAAGAAATGGAAATGCAGAGTGTGATGATAAATCATAAAAGTTCAAACAACAATATCAGATAACAAGAAATTTTATTTAAACTACAATTCACATACCTCAAAAGTATTATTATTATCACCACCCCTTCTACTTTTATGCTTAATATCTATTACCTTAAAGCGGAATCTATGGTTGTCACGCTCATCTCTCACATGCCTGCCAAGTGCATCACTAATTACTTTCCTCCGTATTTCTGACTTGTGTTCGGTTATTCTCTCTTTTAACTTCCTGGTACACTTTCCTATGTTGAAGGCAGAACATTATATGCAGTTCACCATGTAAACAACAGCAGATGTGTTACATGTTGCATAGCAACCAAATACTTCCTACCTGTAACAGGGTGTATGAATTCATTATTTCTCTCACTATCATTACAGCATTTACAGTTATAACATGTGAAGGTGCCATTTTTCCTACTCCCAAAGAGGGTTTATCCAATAGATCTTTATAATATAGTCATTTCTTCAAACTAGGACAATTCCAATAGGAGAAGCTAGGCTTTACACCCACTATTTTCTTAATTTTGGGCATAGTTCCTAAAATGTTCCAATTCTTGGTAATTATATTTTTAACCCCCCCCCCCCCAGGTCTCCTGTTATAAGTTGTAACAGTGCATATATCCATGTTTCTCAGTACTAACACTAGCATTTGATTTGTCATAATTACTTGCAAAATATTGCCTCTGAGTTTCCATTTCTTAGAGTTCTTTGGATTTTATACTTAGGAAATCAGAGCATCCAGAGGAAACCCATGCGAGCGCAGGGAGGATATGCAGACTCCACACAGAAGGCACACCAGCAGAGAACTGAACTGGAGAACCTCTTGTTGTGAGGTGACAATGCTAACCACTGCACCACTGCATCACCCAATTGCTATCCAGCAGTCCTCAGCTTAGTGCCTAAAATCAGGTTAACTAGTTTAAGGAGTAGGTCTGCCAGGGCTTTTTAGTAGTGTTTATTAAACAGTCAGGTATATTATCAAGTTTCATGGAGGAAGTATTTCTAGTACATGTTCTGAGAAATTCAGGGAAAAGTAGGCTTTAGATAGTCATCTCTGGTGTAAAATTTACATTGAACCTGTTTGCTAGTATGTTGACAATATCTAATGGATCAGAGTAGGTGGTGCCATTATAAATAAGTTCACAGCAATGTTGGATGTTATTTCTTAGTTTTGCTAATATAGTTAAAGGGGGATTTGTAATTGTCCTTAGCTTCAGATGCTCACCTAAATTGATGGGCTGCTTCAGTAGATCTCATAATATTTTCAAGTTTTTAGTCAATTTTCTGATGTTATCATTGGTATGAGGGTCTTTTGGATCTGCTCTATACTTTGAGGGTGCTTTTTTTCGTATAGTTTATTTTTGTTGGTTGACCACCAAGGGGGTTTGTTTAAAAATTTCCCATTGTATTTTTAGGACTGTCAGTTCTATGCAAGTGTGCATAGAATTCCTTTCTGAAGCTACCTGCTGTGGCAACAAGTCTAGAATATCATGTCCCCTAGTGGGTTTGTCAACAATCTGCTCCTAAGAGTTTTTGTTTATTAAATCCATCTAAGATGTTTTGGGCATACCCACCTTTGGGGGAATAGGTGTTCCAGTTTATTGAGGGGTAGTTAAAGTCTCCCAAAATAATAGGGTTCTTGTTTATATGGAGTTCATTAAGTACATTTAGGAACCTTATATGACTTTCAGGGGACAAAGAGGGTGCCCTGTATCAGGCTATAATCTGATAATTGGTCCTGTTTAGTGTGATTTGGAGTTACAGTGAGTTCCTTTTGTGAGTCTTTGAGAATCTGTCTAGAGGTACTATGGTCCCTAGCAAATATGGCAATATCACCAGTTACCATTCAGTCTGAAGACATGGTAGGTACAAAACCCAGTTGTTCCAGCTGTATTGAGTGTTCAGTACTGGGACATGCAAATGAATTGCAAATGATCTTTTGCTCAGTATATGACTCTCATTTTTCTGAATTACTTATTATTTCCACATCACTACCAAGGCTCTCCAGCAAAACACTAGCAGCTGTACTGTGATACTTGTTCTGAATACCCCCTTAAATTTCTTTTGATGTGAATTCATCACTAAGGTAATACCACTCTTCTAATGTCAGACACATGCTTCAATACAAGTGGAGTTGACACAGTTTTGAAAATAAATCAATCATATGCATTATGTTAGCACTTTACATCACAGTCATGCGCCACAAGGCCTTTAATGCAGCTAGAATGTGTTGTTAACAATAAATATATAAACAGCACATATTTGTCTGAAAGATATGTAGATATAAAAAGAATTTTTAAAGTTCAGCATAGAAACCCAATTAATTAGGCAGCTATTTTAGTAGTTCATTTTCTTATGTGTGAGGACATTCAAAAGATTTCTGAGAATAAACAGACACTATCTTTTTTAATGTAATGAAGTTTTATTTTAATAGCCATGCATCTGCCTTTGTGATTACACTTAATGTGTGGTTGTAATGATCTCATTGTAAAACGGATACTGGATCATCTTTCCAACCTTAGTAACAACACTTTCAGATCCTTATCTTGTCAGGTTTCTGAATTTCATAGTTATTTGATAGCACAACTTTACAATAACAGTAATACTCATCTTCAGAAAGATACTGAGATTATTGTTTCAGCAGGCAGGAAACAGACCACTGAAATGTTACTTTTTATGGATTTTTTATATTCTTTTAATAAGGTAACACATAAGAACAAAAAATTGTTGAGCTGTGTTACTATTTAGTTAATGCTTTCAGGCTTTTTGAAAGTGGTGCTCACTTTAAAGAATAACTCTTTTTGTTGTTGTTGACTTTATTGAAATACCACAAAGATATAGACATTTAGTAATGCATGAAAACACAAGCATACTAAATAAATACACTTTACAAGAACATCAGATCATCCTCTGGATAAACTTACTTTAGTGCAGTACATTACTTCTCTAAAACTGCAGTTATTTTTGTGCAGACTTCTTCATAGTTAACGTTAATAACTGTGACACTCTGTCAAGTTTATTGCTCTAATAGCAAGTGATTTTACTCTACTGTTTTCCACTAAAAGGATCCCTGCACAGTGCTTTAGAAAAGTGTAAGTGGTCTGTTCAACAATATCAAGCTTTATTGATATATTTCTGTTTCGCGAATTCTGCTCAATTGTGCTTACTTCCATAGTTCCATTAACCCCTTGTGCATCCATATGAATTAGTCTACTCACCCGGGGATTCAGGAAAAAAAAAACATAGCTCTGGTCATAAGAGCTGCTGCAGAAGGGGACTGTTTTCACTATGCAGTAAACTAGGATAAAGAGACACATTAGCCATCAAGTACAAAAACCTCATAATTGGCTTATTTTCATGTCTCTGAATTTCTGTTAACTACTGCTAGTGCTAATCAACACTTTCCTGTGGTAGTTAACACTGGCAGCCCATGTATCACATTGGCACAGGTTGGCACATGCATCTCCTTTATCCGCTTTCTCTCTCTCTCTCACACACACACACACACACACACACACACACACACACACACACACACACACACACACACTGAAACACATACAACAACATACCTCTTAACTGTAAATGAGCTGACAGAATATCCTGATGTCTATTATTATTTTTTGCTCCTATCCTCATAAATCACAGATACAGTCAGTCAGTAATGACAGACATTAGAGTTCCCTTCTTCTTATAGTTCATAATGTTCCTTGTGATGCTACAGCTCTTCTTGCTGTATTAACTTTTAAAATGAGTCCAAGTAATACTGTGAAAATTCTACCTCTGTCATCTAGTGTTCCTCCCAACTTCTTACAGATGCCTTCCCAACATGGACACACTCCTGCTCTTGCATCATATATGTACCTTGTAACTCATGGACTGTTGCAATCACTGAATCATGACAGGTATTAGAGTTTCTGTAAAACATACCTGGCCACCCTAACTGAGTGTATTGGGTTAATGCTGCTGATTTCTGTATGTTGCATCTTATATGTATGCGTTCTCTTGTAGCTCACAGACTATTGCAATCATCGAATCATGACAGATATTCGAGTTTCATATTTTGTATTATGTAAAGTAATACCTGGCAACATTAACTGATTAGTTAGTATATTTGATTAATCCTGCTGCTTTCTGTATCCAGCATGCAGGGTTTGAAACCTTTTCCCTGTTTTATATTAAATATTACTTAGGTAATATTTTAGGTATCCCTGGTATCTAGTGGTGGTGCAGAGGACTAATGTGCTCTGTGCATGAGAGGAGGATACAAAGTTTAAATCTGTTTTATTGTCTTTAGGGCAGTATCTCTGGTGTCTAATATTTGCCCCAGGCCCATGTTGTCTTTCTTCATAGTTTTGTCTGAGTACTTTTAAGGCATGATGTATAGAGTATCTCTGGTGTCTGATGTTTTCCTTCTGACCAATATCTTTAAAGCTGCAAAACCATTGTATTAATTTTTAGTGCCTTTATGGCATGATGTTTAGAGTTATCCTTGGTGTTTAATACTCCCCAGACCTAAAGTGCTGGTAAGACACAATATTTAAAGTTATCCTTGGTGTCCTGCATTCCCCAGAGCCTAAGTGCCATTAATGTATGATGTTTAAAGCTACCCCTGGAGTCTAATGTTCCCCCAACTCCCAATGTTGCAGGATTTCTCACTATTTTGGAGGAGTGTGGAGCTATGAGAGCCTCCCAAACCCCTCTACTCCAACCCACATATGTGTGTGCATGTGTGTGTGTGTGTGTGTGTGTGTGTGTGTGTGTGTATGTATATATATGTATATATACACACACACACACACACACACACACACACACACACACACACACACACACACACACACACACACATACACACACACCCAAACACACCCACACCCACACATGTTTTTAAAGGTTTTACAGTCAAAATGTTGAACGTAGGTCTGTGAACATGAGAATGTCAAACTGCAGATGCCTATTCCCATGTTGCCCAATGTTAAATGATCGATAGTTCATATCAACAAATGCCTCTGTTCTTTCGCTGATATGACATCAATGTAATGTATAGAGATTGTGGTACAGTGTGGATTGGGAGATTCATCCCTTTCTTTACTGTAGTGTGATCTTGGAGTTGGAATATATAGTTAGAAGGGAAGGGATGTGGGAGGTGAAGACCCCCACGAGGGGTGCAGTGGGGCTTACCCCCTACAAAAACGTGATGTGAAGTGTAGGAGTGACAGTTACCTGAGCTCCTATACGGGCATCACAGTCACTGTTCGTCCAAAATGCAGAATCTGCTGAATTCTATCATCAGATTCGCCATTTTCACCTATGCAGGGATTTGACCTTACCATTCAATATTCCGAACAGCATATTTTTCAGTTTTCAAGATTCTGATAATAAACCTTTTTAAATACAAATTTAATGTTATAAAAAGTTAGTGTTCGGTATGTATGATTTATTCAGTTTGAGTCAAAGTCAAAGTCATAGTAAACTTTATTGTCATTAAGAAATCACACAAGTGCAAAAACTGAATGAAATTCCGTGTCTCCGGACTCAATGTGCAGACAAAATATAGACTATTTTCACAGACATTTACACCTAGCTATTACATCATGGACATGCAGATAGATTAGTATTGTACATAATTCGAAACACATTTTAACACTTTTTGAAGTGAACACTTACTTGCATGAGACTTTACTATTGCACAGGTACTTGGTTAAGACATTGCATTGATCCTTGTACAGAAAGAGACATTTGAGTATTGCACTGTGAACATTAGAGTATTACACTATGGCTAATTTACGAATTTGCAACATGTATTGTACTGAAAGAAGAGATATGTTACTGCATTGTTACTGCCCTAGATGGCCTATAAGTTATAGTTATGGTGAATATTGCACTAAGTATTAGATGAGACCGGTAACCAGGTTAATGCACAATCTGAGATAGTTTCTACTGACCAAGGTGGACATCATGGAGTGTATTGGTTACTAGAGTCCAGCAGCCTGATGACATTATGGAAGAAGTTGTTCCTGAATCTCAGATGATAGATGCAGTAACAGTCTGTAAGCATGGTGAGTGCAGTCTTTAATTATTCCTCTGGCCCTGCTGAGACATCTAGATAAGTACAAGTCATGGATAGGTGGTAAGATGGTCTTAATGATCCTCTTGGCTGTCTTCACCACTCTCTGGAGGGATTTGTGCTCAGAGGTAGAGCAGCTTCCATACCATACTATGAGGTTGTTTATCAAAATGCTTTCTATAGTACCTCTGTCGAAGGAAGTGAGAACTGTTGATGGGAGATTCGCTCTCCTCAGCTTTCTTACAAACTGCAATCTTTGGTGCGCTTTCTGGACTATGGCATTTGTATTTGTGTTCCAAGACAAGTCCTCATCGATGTGCACTCCCAGAAACTCCATGCTTCTCACTCTTTCCACTGTTTTCCCAATGATGGTAAGGGGAGAATGTTCTTTGCGATTTTTCCTGTAGTCCAAATTTATCACATTAGTGCTGTTAAGTTGTTATTTCCACACCAGATAATCAGTTGTTCCACCTCATCTCTATATCATTTTGGATGTTAATAATACTAAGCTGATAGATGTAATGACTTGCATCATTCTGCCATAAATCATTCACTAGAAACTCATTGTCAGACAGCAGTTGCAAAGCACATCATATAATACAGAATATTTCTTACTCTCAATACCTTAAGGTCAGAAACATTTGCAATAGTGAACAGGACTATTGCAATGCGGTGGAAGGACTAAAATAATGCTTTAGAGCTTGAGGTTATAAGGACAATACCAAACAGACAAGATTTACAGGTACCTACTGCAGTGTACAGAGCGATTTCTTCCAGTACAGTACCAAGCACAATACTTGTACCTCCCCACAACAACCCAGGTTTGCTGCCACTTAGTTACAAATAGTTTCTGAATTAGATAGGTTATTAATAAACATTGACACATATAAAGGAATAATGTTTGGGAGGGGCTGGTGGTCTCTGAAAGTTGATATTTTTCCTACAGTAAAAGGAAAACCCTAGGCAAGCACCATAAGACTGATGAGAGTTTAGCACATGGTACACTCATCTCTGTAATGTGGTTGAGGCCTCACTGAGACCAAAGGGAAAGGTGGCATGCTTAAGCAATCTATCAGCTGTAGAAAAGGCTTGATCAGTTAAGGGACTCTGCCAGTAACCCTTCATCAAATCTAGAGTTGCTAGAAACATTTCATTCCCTAACCACTCCATCATCACCTCTAGGCATAGGGTAGCTATGGAGTTTTCTAAATGGATCATACCATCCAATTTTGGGACCAGTACAATAGGATTGTTCTAGCCACTACTTGATTTTTTGTATACTCCTGCCTTCAGAATATTTTTATCTCCTCTCAGACCTTTTATTTATTTAACATTTGTTTACTGGGAAAGTCCGACTTGGAACAAGCCAATTTTCAGTGGAGACCCGGGGAGAAATGCTCCAGAGTACGCATGTCTTTGTAACATGGGAGGAAACCAGAGTACCCAGTGGAAACCCACACAAATGCAGGGAGGACATGCAGACTCCACACAAAAGGCACCCCAGCTGAAAATCGAATCAGAGAACCACTTGCTGTGAGGCATCAATGTTAACCGCTACACCTCTGTGCTGTCTTTGTGTTTTAATCTTCTCTGAAATGTTTCAATGTGGTTTTAATAAGATTTGTCCCTCCAGGCAAGCCAGAAAAATGATTTTCTTCTTCCCAAAGAATTTTGGAGCCACATGTTTTTGAAGTGTCAAAAGGGTTTTGTCCATAATCCCTCAGGGTTTTTCTTGATCACTGTCCACAACTTCTGATATCATGCATGCCACACTTAAATATGTGTCCCAACAGGGCTTTACAACAATTACATTGTAAATTTATTCACTGTGCGTCTTTTGTGTTTGCCATGCTTTATAATTATCATTGCATTTCCCACTGAATGACTTCATAAGGACCTCGCCACTTTGCCATGATTTTATTTTCAGCTGTAGAACCAAAACTCAAACTTAATTTATCATGTTAAACTCCCAATACTGGGCAGTTTTATTATCAACTCCTTGTTGTCTAGCTTGTGCCCTCTCCATGTTCTTGTGCACAATAAACATTGCCATCTTTAATCTTTTCTACAGATCAGAGGAATGTAAACCTGTTTTCTGATTACTATGTTTTTAAAATACTTGGAAAAAAAAGCTTGTTGCTCTGTTGTTTCACTTTTGTTTAAGGTGAACGAAAAATCACCAATACTGCGCTATTAGCCAGGTTTTTTATTTATACAAGCCATAAATATGCCAAAGCAATATATATTTATAAGTCAGTTGTCAAGTACAAACCCAGCTAGTCACTTGCCCCACTTAGACATCATAATTTAAACAAAACTCCTGTTTTTGTGCACATTGCTCTCTGCCATGGAGCCCCTCTTTGTCCACTTTGAGTTCCACAAATCCTCTGTCCACATTTAATACCTCACCTGGGAGCAAGTACTGCATTGGCTTTACCCTGTCACATAGACAGCAAATTAATAATAAATGCTGTAAGATAGAAGAGAACCAAAGGGCTTAGAATCTATTCATGAGATAAGGCATACACATGTGCAAATATCTCTTCTTCAGATGGTTTCAGCACATAAATAAAAACAGTACTGCAATATTGTTGTCCAGAGGGAGATGAAAAAAATTGGCAGTGTTTTGTAGATTCTGCTTTACAACTTCCAAACATTTTCAAATGTTTATAAGAAGGATTCAGCTACCTCACACACATCAGAAATTCCTTGAGCTTCAGAAGATCACAGAAAATAAATTTAACGGTATAAGGCGGAAAGCTTTTCTCCACAGGAAATCATTGCCGGTGAGATTTCTAACTTTCTAGGGAGAGTTCTCCCTTCTTTCAGTTGGAGTAGCTTCAGAGTTGGTATATATAAGTTTGTGGGTGGGAAGCTTGCTTTCCACATCAGTAGATGGAGGGGGCAAGTCCCTCTGCAAAAAACATGAAAAAAGCCCCCCCCCCTCTTGGTTTTTGGGTATTTTTTTCATTCTTTTGAAGAATTAGCTTTTAGGAAGTTGGCGTTTCATGGTAGAATCAAACAGATTCATAGGTTCATAGGTAAGTACTAGGCTAGCTGACCTTACGGGGCATTTTAAGCTTAGACAGTTTCCCTTTTTGTGCTCGAATTAACCTGTCCCATTAGGTTAGTGATTGGCCTTACCCATCCCATGGTTGATAATTATATATTAACCCTAATGAGAATAATTGGGGGTTATGCTGTAGATAATTCGAGGGGACACATGCATGGTATAAAACATTTAGGAGCTGCCTCTGTCCATTAGTAGTACAGGGGGCAGTCCTGTGGTAAATTTTCTGTGTCTCATCTATGGAACTAAGTTGTGCTTGAATATAGATAAGGATGAACTTTGTTTTGTTTGAATGGGGAGTCTGTTCTAGACCAATGGTATCTTCTGCGAGATATACCTGTCCCTCCAAACCGTTCTGTTAATGCTGCAGAAGAGGTTTACATCCCTAGTCCAAGTATTTCTGATGCCATTTGACTTGCTGATGTGCAGTAAATCCATCAGTACTGGGTTGGAGAATGCCTTGTATGCCAGACAGAGATTACCTCTTAGCAGTTTGTAGGATACTGAGTATAGTGACAGGGCTTTGAGTCAGTCCATGTAGGACATGCTATTTAGGCCTTGTGACCTTTAAATAAGGTATCTCTGTGGACATTCCAGTTTTTGCATAAATCTGAACAGATACCTGCTAAAGGGGGCATTATAGTCAATGACTGGCCTAATGAGGGTTGAGTAAAGGGGGGGGGGCAATGACATCCCTATATCTAGATATAATCCTTTTGTTCATAAGCTGTGCAATAGAGAATGATTCAAGCATTACTTGAATATCACCAAAAAGCCATACTCCACAATAGTTTAGTACACAGATATGCATTTCCTTTCAAATTATTTTATTTTATTCAGTGCTATTAAAGGCATTCTTCTTAGGACTGTTGTTTGTCTGGTCTGTGTTATATTATCACAACACAATATTAAATATTTATTTGCTCATATTAAGACTTTAAAACATTGTTGCTGCATTCTTTAGGAGTAAGAAATGCATGTTACTAGACAAATATCAGCTGTGTGACTGTTTTGACCTAGCACATACCACTCATTTTACTGTGACATTTAAAAGTGGCTCCTGAGGTGAATTTTATGCTTTAATAGTAACACTAGCATAGAGTTGATTCCCTGTGCAGTAGTTACCTAACCCTCCATGCACCTTTCTCAGAACAATTCATTTATATCCTTTATAAACAGATGGGAACCATACACACAGAAGAGGAATTCAATTTCAAACAAGTTAAAAAATACAGAATGTTCCCTTGCAACAACAAATTTCACTTTGATGCAGCTTGCTAGAAAATGGAACTTAATTTGAAAGAGGAGAGGAAGTGAGCTGTTTACATAGCTTTCAAAATGATTTGCAAGGAAAAATGACTCTGACTAACATCATTTAAGAAACATTTTGGTTTTATTTTACCTGATTATGATTTCTGCAGAAAAGAATGGATGCCATATTTGATTCAAATATATTGTTTCAGCCTGACGGCAAAATCAGTATAACACTTCAGTGCTGGACAGCATTTAAGCATCCTTAAGTTGCAATATATTTGCAATATTGTTATTCTGCTTACTATACACACACACACACACACACACACACACACACACACACACACACACACACACACTATATTTCTCTCTCTCTCTCTCTATATATATATATATATATATATATATATATATATATATATATGGGTTCACTACATAATCTCGAAATGTTGAAACAAAAACACATTCTTTGTTAGAACTATATCTAATAGATGGCATATATTCTCTATCTCTCCCGCTTGTATGTCTGTTTCCTCATTTAGGAAACTATGGATTGCCTCTATCCCATATTCATTGGGTATAACCGTAAAGAGGGAATCTACATCTAATGTAGCAAAAATAAAATCTACATTACCTTTAGATATATGCCAATTCTTTAATTTTTGTAAAAAAATTATTAGTATCTTTTAAATAACTATTACATAAAGGCAGATATTTGCTTAAACTTTCCTGAAGGATTTTCCAAAGTAGAATAAGGGAAGGCAGAATAGTTTCAAAATGGGTACCTACTCTTGTATAAACTGTACTTGTTGTGATGATATTCTGAAAAAATGATACTACTTCATTTATTCATCCATTAACTAAAGAAAATTTTGTATTTAACTGTATGGCAACATGTAATACAGAAAATATAGTTTACTTGGCAACCTGTACACTGTGCTCATGTTTCTATGTTGGTAAAAGCAGCAGGAATCTCAAGGATCATATTATAGAGCATAAGTCAAATATACACAGGAAATAGAAAGTAATGCTTTAAGTAAGCATATAATGGAAAATTGACATAGTTTTAAATTCAGAGTAATAGATATAGTACATAAACAGATTAGAGGTGGGGATTTGAATAATGTTTTAGAGAATAGGGAATACACTTGGATAATTAAGCTGAGAGCTGATATGAAACCAGGACTGAATAATGCACTGACTATTGAGCCAATACTAGTTAAAAAACAGAAAGAAATAAGATGAGAAATGGTTTTATGGGTCTTATATATTTTTTTGTGTATGTTTTATATATATATATATATATATATATATATATATATATATATATGTTTTAATTAATTTTAAAATAATTTAATAATTTTTGTAATTAGTTTTATGTTTATAGGCTGACTGTTATCATGCGACTGTTTAATTGACTATTTAAGGTTCTAGAATTTAGTATAGGTATTCTAACACTGATGAAGGGACCCACGGTGGTGGTGCTGTGGTAGCGTTGTTGCCTCACAGTAAAACGCTGTCCGGTTCGATTCTCAGCAAGAGCGTTTTCTGTGTGGAGACATGCATGAATGGGCGTACCTTCGTTGAAGGTTGTGCGTCAGGGCTGGTAACTCAGCACATAAAAATCAACTACCAATCATTAGCGGACCGGAGTTCCGCTGTGCTGACCCCTAACCGGGAAAAGCCGAAAGACACAAAAAATTCTAACACTGATGAAGGATTTGTACTCCAAAATCTTTGTTGTTTTATTAAAATATCTGGCGTTTGTCTGGAGTTGTATTTATTGGACTGTTCAACAGGAACCTGGATGAGTAGATGGGGCACCGGAAATTCTTACCAGGGATAGTGCCCACAACCCTCCTGGACATGGGCAGTCATCACTAAATGCAATCTTGGGTATTGAAAATACCTCTACAGTATTACATTGGGTTGAAATGGCTGGGCTTAAAATGACCTCTGGGTCGATAGCCTAGTAATCTCCTATGATCCTATGATCAGTCATGGATATGATTAATTCTACTAACAATATTCTTCCAGCTAGGCTTCTGAAGCTCATCTTCTTCCTATAATGTCGCAGTGGTGCAGCGGTAGCGTTGTTGCCTCACAGCAAGAGGTTCTCCTGTTCGATTCTCAGCTGGAGTGCAGGGAGTGCCTTCTGTGTGGAGTCTGCATGTCCTCTCCGCAGTTGGGTGGGTGTTCGAAAGACATGCGTAAATGGGAGTGCCTTCGTTGAAGGTTGGATGTCGAGCTGGCACCTTGGCGTTCATGAAAATCTACTGCCAATCATTAGCGGACCGGAGTTCAGTTGTGGCGACCCCTAACAGGGAAAAGCTGAAAGACAACAACAACCAACTCTACAAACAACTGACACCATCCACAGAGTTTGCTAGGTAAGTAAGTCGAGTTGGGAATGGAAAATGATTGCCAGACTAACCACATAGGAGGCAGTCACCTGTTCAAGAAGGAATCTTGTACCTCAGTCACAAACTCAGATGTTATAAGGATTGTGTACATTCCCTTATTTTAATTATTTACCAATGAGCTCAGAGTATTCCATGTTTCTTCCAAGTTACCAGTAGTTCACTCCATTAGACAATCAAAAGGGAATTCACTCAGAATATAGCATCTTTTAAAACAAAGAAAACACAACCCATCGACATTTGCATAAAGTCAACCCAAAAAAAGCAAAAACCACGAGTCATGGACTTCAGTGATGTAACCCAAATTTTACTTGAGTGCTTTTCTCCATAGTAGAATCAAAGACTTCCACAGAATTCTGCTGAAATCATTGTTTATACTTTGAAAAAAAGCACTACAGCAGAGAGTTGATTATCCGAACGTAGCCTTCCAATGTTTTCAGGTAGGAAAAATCATAAAGTCCAAATATGTAAACGTTATACGTATTCACTTGTGCATGTGTTTTGAGCTTGTAGCCTGCTTGTGTGTGAAAAAAATTCATTATTGCCCACTGGAATCATGTATTCCCTGTGTGTAGAAAAAAGAAGATTTTAGAAGTTTTTTATCTTTTGTTTGATTATCCAAACAGTTTGATTATCTGAACTACCCTAGGTACTAATTAGTTAAGATAATCGACTCTCTACTGTATATTAAAGTTTGGATTATAATTACTAAAGTTCATGAGTGGCGTTTTTTGCTCACATTTTAATTTTACAATTTTTTATTTCATTTTTATTTTTTATTTTACAATTTGCACCTATCACACTGTATTCCCATGAACATGCAGCTCCCATTAAGAGCTGTAAGAATATGATGCACAAGGAATGCTACTAACCAGATAATTGACTCCATGTTAACGTTACACATTTGTGCATCAATGTTATCATGTCAACCACTCAGTACAATTCATGGCATAATCGTTAATATCAGTACTCGAGAGTGTACCTCCACATAAGGCAGAGCCCTGCCAACCTAACAAATTAATCCAAATACCTGGAGGTATGACTCACCTTTATCTTTGATCTAGATATATTCATGCTACATTTTATTTGCAGAAGAAATAACTAAAACAGAGCTGCCTTCTTTAAAGTAATCTTCAGTATGCATGCATTAGAACATATTTACATGTAGTGGTGCAGTGTTTAATGTTGTCACCTCACAGCAAGAGGTTCTCCAGTTCGATTCTCAGCTGCGGTGCCTTCTATGTGGTGTCTGCATGTCCTCCCTGTGTTTGCATTCCTCCAGGCACTCTGGTTTATGCCCACATTCCAAAGACATGTGTCTGGAGTGTTTCTCCCTGGGCCTCTGCTGAAAATAGGCTCTGTCCTAGTCAGACTTTCCCAGTCAACAAATGTTAAATAAAATAATTTTATGGCAAGCAGTAGTTCAAAGTATGCAGTCTCCCAGCATATCACAGTCGTTAAAAATTCAGAATTTGCATTTTTATATACTATTTTCCATACTGCACAATTTCATGCAGACTGAGGAGCAAATCAGCTAATCAAGATTTATGAACCCCAGCGCATTACTGTATAACGATGTCTCACTTTCCAGTATTAACAACCATCATTTACTATCTAAATAAACATTTCTACACACAAACTGAAAACTTAATAAGTATATAGTTTGTGTATCACACCTTGTATAGCAAGTCATACAGACCTTGAAAAAGTAGTGGTAATTCCATTAATACAGAGAAGCCAAACAAATGTATTGCCTCTCGTCTTTGATTTTTTTTTTATAAAATTAATTTTCAAAGCAAAATTAATACTCATATACTAAATTACAATAATTTGGTGTAGAAGTGAATGTAATAAACACTTCATCCACACATAATTCTGACATAAACAATGTAGGTCAAGAAAATATCATCTCTGCAAAGTAGTACTTTAGCAAAACATTCCAGTGCATTTGACTTTAGTCATTATATACAATCTAAGCACTCTTCCTCTATAACAAGTACTCTTCCTCATCCAAATTCCATTTGCTCAGTGTTTTAACACAGCTCCACAGAGTCAGGTGATCAGCCACTGCTCTGCTGTATTCACCTGTGCAATCCAAGGAATCTGTTACATTCTGCTAACTATGAGTACAATTTTATACTGTATTTTGCACTTTTACACTGTATTTTTGCTGTGTTGCTGATTTGTTAAAACTGTTCTTGCTGATTTGTTGTATTTTTGTCTGCTGTAGCATAGACTAGATTCAGACTTGCTGAATCTGGTTCTGTTTGTTAAATTGAGCACTAAACCAGGCCATACATCTTAACCTCTTAGAGCAAGACATCTGGACAAAGCCACAAATAATGGGAGGGCAAAGGCCCAAAAATAGGGACACTTTTTAAATATCGCTCTTACAAACTTAGAAAGTTGATGGAATAACAGGTTTTGCATTAGCTTTAATTTTCTGAAGGATTTGAAGTCTGAAACTCAATTGTCTGCCATTATCTTCTGACCTCAGTCCTCACTGATTTGCCAGAAAACCACAATTTTATGAGAAATAGACTGAACATATGAGGCAAAAATCTGTATATTCTGCGACAATCTGGACAGTTGAGAGGTATTAACTAGGATAGCTTTTGTTAGAGAGGGCCCTTGTGGCAGGACAGTGCAATTAGGACTCATCTAATTGAAGGTTGATGGCACAGGGCTCAGTTTTGAGCTTTTTTATTGGTTAAATTGTTTAATTCAGTTTGCTCACTGTTGCTACATAAGCCCCAGGTTTATGCTTGTTTTAATAAAGCTCCATTGAGTCAGGCGACCAGCCACTGGTCTGCTGTATTCATCTGTTTATGTGTAGTGCACCACTGCACAGTGGGGGTAACCACTGGTGGTTTTAGGTGCAAAAACTTCAGTAGATACATTTTCTCTTAGTAGCTATCCGTGATCCATCCGAGAAGTCCTTAAATAGTGCTTAGCTGCTCAGAGAGCACCTCAGCTGTGTTTTTGCCCCTTAAACAGTCCCATAAATCACCAAATCTATAATAGTCACATACCATTTAGAGAACCCTCGCTAGTATAGACCCTTTATAGAGCAACCCATTAGTGTAGACCTCGTTTAAAGCACCAAGTTTTATCACACCCCTCCATTTTCTCCCCCCACTATGAAAACAGGTTTTAAGCTAGGATTATGGATAGTCAGTTTCCCCGCTATTTCTCCTACCAGCCTGATTGACATGGGTATCCTGAGGCAGTGAAGCAACTGCCTCATGTACACTGACAACTCTCTATTCCTAAATCACCCAAGTACAATTTGTGAGAGCTGCATCTACACTAAGAATCTGGAATCCTTGCTCTCTTGTGCACAGAACAGTAACACTGAACAGGTTGTCATCTCACATAGTACACCTCTTATGCAAACCATACACTGAACACATAAACCATCATACTCGGAGGTACTCACCAGAAACCTACATAAACATCAGAGACCTTTCAAACACAAACATGCTATACCTAATACAGCACCTACAGCACTCAATACACATAAAAACACAAGTACCAGTGTCTCACTAAATAAGTCCCTAAGGCAAAGCACATCTAAACCAAATTTTTCATCATAGTTGACTCCGTTGTGAGACACACAGATGTCTCATTCACCAGGCTGGGCAAGGCAAAGGTTACAGTCAGCTGTCTGTTGGGTGCCAGGATCCTTTAGACCACACATGCACTCAAGTCTCTCAACAAGTACAGCAAGGTGTATGAGCTGTTGAGGGCAAGACACACTGCTTTCAGGGCAAAGGATAAAAAAGGTCTAAGTGTGGTAAGGGGTAATCTAAAAAAGGGTATCAAGGAGGCTAAGAGGCAGTATGGAAAGAGGATACAAGGATGCTTCAAGGATGCGAAAGACTTAAAAATCCTGTGGCATGGTATTCAACAGCTAACTGAACACAAGACCAAGGTAGCTCAGTGCAATGATAGCAATGAATTTCTGGATAGTCTAAACACATTTTATGGCAGGTTTGAAGAGAGAAACAACCTGGAGGCTGTAAAGCACTTCTAAATGACCAAAAGGAGGCAGTACTCAACTTCAGTGCTGTGGATGTAAGGAGCCAAGTGAGGAAAGTTAACCCCAGGAAGGCTGCTGGCCCTGATAACATTTTGGGGAAAGTATTGAAAGGTTGTTCAAACCAGCTCAGCATAGTCCTGATGGACATCTTCAATACCTCACTTATCCAGGAAAAAATACCATCATGTTTCAAAGTTACCAACATAATTCCTCTACCCAAAAAAGCCAACCCAACCTGCCTAAATGATTACAGGTCTGTGGCCCTTATATCAAATGTAATAAAATGCTTCAAAAGACTGGTTAAAAGGCATTTGACTACAGTACTACCCCAATCCTTTTTTTTCCTGCTGCAGTTTGCCTACCTGGCAAATAGATCAACAGCTGATGTCATTTCGGTAGCACTTCACCTCACACCGGAACATCTTGAAGAGAAGAACAAGTGTGCCAGGCTGCTGTTCATAGATTTCAGCTTGGCTTTCAATATAGTGACTCCAATGCAACTTATAGAAAAGCTAAACAACCTTGGCATAAATAAAGGGCTGTGCAACTGGATCATCGATTTCCTAACTGGAAGACCACAAAAGACCTGTGCTGGTAACAACACTTCAGGGAGTATTACAAACAGGACCAGAGTACCCCATGGCTGTGTGCTGATTTCTCTACTGCTCACAATCCTTACCCATGACTGCTCTGTGAAAGCTAGTAACAACCACATCATCAAATTTGCAGATGACATCACAGTGGTGGGACTCATAAGTGGTGATGACAAGAGTGGGTATAGGAATGAGGTCAACTCCCTGACTGAATGGTGCAATAACAACAATTTAGACCTGAATGTCAGTAAAACAAAATAAATCATTACTGACTTCAGAAAAAGCTTTGTCATGCACCTGCCCCTCAAGATCAATGATGAAGAAGGGGAGAGAGTCCAAACTGCTAATTTCCTGGGGGCACACATATCAGAGGATCTTTCTTGGAGTACAAACAGGGCAGTTAATTAAAAAAGCCCAGTGATGACTAGACTTCCTAAGAAGGATTAGAAAAGCAAAGCTCTCTATGAATGGTCTAAGTACCTTCTACAGAGGAGCCATCGAGAGCATTATCACCAACAACTGCACTGTATGGTTCGGTAGCAACACAACGGCCGAAAGGAAGAAGCTGCAAAGAATAATAAGAACAGCAGAAAAAATCGTGGGCACTAGGCTTCCTACCTTACAGGAGCTCTTTGAAATGAGATGGAAAAAGAGGTCCTGCAAAATACTGAGTGACACTTCTCATTCACCAATTGGCTGGTTCACTAAACTTGCATCTGGTAGAAAGTTGCGGAGTATCCACTCCACGACCTTCAGATTCAAGAACAGTTTTTATCCTACTACAATAAGGCTCATTAATGCAGATGTAAATCCTGATGTATCAAAACTATAATACATTGTTATGCTATCATTATTTGCCTTTTTATTCCATATAGTAATTATATTTATTTATTGCATACTAAAATTAATATCTTCTAATTCAATGCAATTCCAGTCACTTCCTTATGTGCAATATCACCCAGTCCCACATCTGTGCATAGTGTACTTTTCTTTTCATGTGTTAATCTAGTATTCAATGTTGTCCAGTGTATATAAATAGCGTACAAGTATGTGCGTCAGCTACCTAGACTTTTACTTTTTGTAATATAGTTATTTTGTTAAGGTATCACTTGTGTTTCCTAAATGATAATAAAGTTTCTTTGAATCTTTGAATCTCTTTGTTATGACTACATCATAGTTCATGTTAGTGTGAATGACTTCAGATGTACATCACTGGACTATATATTTAGAGAGACATGACTGAGCTCTAGGAATATATGTCCCAGGCAGGTATGTCCCTAGCCTTGAGCAGCATTCTACCCTCACCTAGGATAATACCACAATATAAACAAAAAATGATTTGACTCCAAAAATTGGCTTAGTTTCTGGTGCCATTTTAAGGGGATCTAGTTCCTGCCAGCCTGTGATGAGATGGTGGATAGACCAGGCTACTTCACCTCTAGGCTTTCTGTTACTGGCTAAGGCACTTGCCTCCCCCATAGTGCCTTTTTAGGCAAGGTCTGAAGAGCAAAATTTCCTATGTGAAAATATCACTCACAAATAAATTAAAGGTTATTCTGCTAAATGCTAGAAGTTTAAATCAGGAACTGCACACTCTGGAAGCACTCCTCTCTCTGGAGGATGTTGATATCTGTGCAGTCACAGAAATGTGGTTCTGGGCCGCAGACAGTACCCCAGCCTTGCAAGGCTACAATGCCTTCCACACTTTCAGACCACAAAATGAATGTGTGAGAAGCAAAGGAGTAGGAGTATCTATCTTTATCAAAGATAAATACACCTCTAGACTGATTAGACAGGAAACGCCATGGAATTACTCCAAGTTCAACTAACTATGGTTAAGACTCCCACCTCCCTTCAAGTCATTGTTAGCTATAGGTCCCCTTCAATGAACCACGATACCCATGCTGATTATTTGGACCTACTTGAGTCAATCAAATTACAACCAAACTCTCTAGTCATGGGCGATTTTAACTATCCCTCCATTGACTGGGAAACATATACGAGTACCAACATACTCGCACAAAGTTTCCTGGAATTTATTACACTAATGCCCTGGAACAAATAATATGAACCATACAAGGGGCTCAATATTCTTGACCTGGTCCTCTCCAACATAGGTGACCATTGCACCACCACAAGTATAGGACCCTCATTGGTTAAATCTGATCATAAATTAGTCACATTTGAAGTAGCTATAACACCTGAACCCCTCTTAGGTATAATCAGGCTAAAAATTTCACCAAAGATAACTATACCCTCCTAAGGGATGGTTAAATAATTTCCAAGCTCCTTTTCCCACAGATGGCATTAACAACTAAATAAGGTATACGCAAATGCCCTGCACATACACTTATACATATGTATTGAAACAGCTGTACCTGATTTGATCAAAACAAGATCCTCAAGAAAAAACAAGCCTCCCTGGTGGACATCTAGCATTAACAAGTTATTCAACATGAGGAAGAAGTTGCTGTCTAAGAATAAAAAAGAATGGTCTCAGTACTGGAAGACCAGCCTCCTCTGCTTGAGCAAACAAATATGACAACTTGTAAAATCCTCTAAGGGCAAATTCAAAAAAAATTTAGCAACTACAGCTAAGGATAACCATATGGCATTCTTCAGCTATATCCATAACCTAAAAGGTAGGACCCAGACATGTGCTGAACTAGCTGTGGATACCATCACACACACTGATCCTGCAAAAATTGCTAACCTGATAGCCAAAAGGTTTGGTGAGAATTTCACCCCCCTGTCCTCTCCAAACATTCCACAAAGCATTCCCTCTACATCTCCCACACCTTGCATTTCCAAAAAGCAAGGCATTAATGTTCTCTCCAAGGCCCAAAACACAGGCTCTATGGGACCAGATGGCATCCTAGGTTGCATTTTAAATGGTCTAAAATTTGAGTTAACAACTCCATTAGGTATTCTCTTCAACCACAGCCTAAGTACTGGTATTGCCCCTGCTGAATGGAAAACAGCAGCCGTCATCCCCCTTCATAAAGGGGATACAGCAACAGACCCTAGGAACTACAGACCCCTAAGCTTAACCGGCCTTATCTGTAAGGCCATGGAATGAATAATCATGAACCTTATAAATAAGGATATAGATGATCTCCAAACCCTTGATCCGGCACTGTTTGGTTTTGTCAAAGGCAGACCATGCCTGTTAAACCTGGTAGACTTCTTCAAAAACATCACCAGAGCGATAGACAAAGGTAAATATGTACATACAGCCTACCTTCACATCGCCAAGGCCTTTGACACAATCCCACATTCGGGCATTTTTTCTTCTTGATTCCTTCCCATTTGGCCAAGGTTCCATCTGCCTCGTCTTCTGCACTAATCACCTTATCTTCTTAAATCATTTCTTCATTTATCTTTGCCAATTTTTTTCATTTTTTTTTATTGAAAACATATTCACAAAATTAACATTCACCATCAAAATTGCTTTGTATAATTAACTATAATCTCTGATTATACACTAATTAACCCAGGTATTACTGAAGTTCCAGAAGGTGACAACCAACCTGTCGAGGCACCCCAAAATCTCCACAGATTTTACTTATCTATTAGACCGCTTGAATTCCTTTCTTCAGTGGATGGTGTAAATTTGTCAGTTTGATTTACAATGGCGAATTGCTTGTGGGTGCTATCACCATATCTTCTTCTCTTTTCTGTTTAAAATATATGGAATTTATGTCTTAAGTTTGTGATCTGGAGGTGCTTATTGTTCATAGACTGATGATGTTTCAATTATTATCACTAGAAGATACTTTCTTCTTATGAATATATACCAGTTCAAGCACTTGAGTCCATCTTTAGACTTAGCAGGAGTCATATATGTGCTGTTGTTATCTCACTGAAATATTGCATTGTTCTTTACCACTGGTTTACTAATGGGGACTTAACTTAGTGCAGTATTTAGCAGTAAGGCTATTGATGGTGATACCATATAAACAAAATACAAAGCCTACTTTGTAGAATTTGCACTGGTGCTGTTGCTTCTAGGTATGCCCTAAGATTCTGTAATTGACTTACTATGCACTTTACAACTTGAGTCCTGGTTATTTAAAAGAACTGTTGGTGCTCTATACCACTGCAGGAGACATCATGTCATTAAGTAAGAGGGTGCTGTCTTGCTTCTAAAGAACCATCACTTGACTTCAGATAGTCTATTACTTTCTGTGCTCCTTCCCTTTGGAATCAGCTGCCTAAACTGATTGCATCTATATTACATAATCGAACTTTTAAAAGTTCGAACATCATATGGTCGACACCATATGATCGAACTTTTAAAAGTTCGAAAATGTAATAAAAATAAACCAAAGAAAAAACTACCTGAATGGTTTAAACAAGGGGGCAAGCACCCCTGCATGCCCCATGTGGGGGGCTGTGCCCCCCAGACCCCCCACTCTTTAAATATTCCAACTCCAAGATCGCACTACAGTGAAGAAAAGGGAAATCTTCCCATTCCGCACTGTACGGAGATCTCCGTTGAAACGTTTGAACTTTTAAAAGTTCGATCATATGGTGTCGACCATATGGCATTCGAACTTTTAAGAATTTGACAACGTGATATAGACCCAACTGATTCAGGCGTGCATAGCTCATGCCTCTTTCATATGGTGTCTGAAGTACCTTCTTTATAGGATGGTCTATTTAATTTCTGTAAAGGGAGCTAGTTCTGATATTATTGCCCAAACTTTTAAAATGTCTTTCTTTCTTTCCTTTTTTTGTATGACATAGTTTTATTTAAAATCAAGTTAGAAATCATAGAATGTCAAGTCTCATGATTAACTATTCATACAAAAATTCTGTGGAATGAAAAAAAACTACTATACACACTATTAATCTTTCTTTTGGACTATTTTAATCCTGCTAGCTTTAGAAGTGCAATTCTTGTGTGTTTTTAATAAAAAAAAATAGGTGTAGCTAGTTAGGGACTATAATAAAAATAAATAGAATAATTTAGCAAAATGCAGATAGCAAATAACTATATAAATAATGCAAGAGCAAACAAAAGATACACAGTCTATTTTGGGATCTGCATCAAAGAACCACCTGTATTCCAACAGTATCCTGTTCTTTGGTGGGTTTTAACAGCAATCTCAAAAATACTTTTTTGAATTTAAGTCAGACAGAAATATTTTTATTGTTAGAAGCTCACTCAACTTACAATACATTTTTAGTATAACACTGAAATAAGCAGCAAAATTACCCTTCTGTCTTGCAAGGAATCTGCTTCATATATCAATATATTTTACTTTTAATTTCATCTAATTTCAACAACTCAAAATTGAAAAAGCTGGAATGTTTCCTGAGTCTGTATGTTAATTTGCCTTTCTGCTTTACTGTTACAGATTTAAAGTAGCCATTGCTTTTATAAAGTTTGTCTTAAAAGGCACTATATCTCTTGTTGCTTATGATGGAGGGCGTTAGTTGCAAAGCTGGTCTCTGTGGCCCCAGTTGCAGTGGAGAAACAAAAAAAAACATGAACCTTCTCCTCTTCTAATAAATTCCTGATTCAAAAGAAATCACAGTTGACTAATTCATTACAATATTTTAACTAACTTCCTCAGTCTGTCGCTTTTCATTTCAACATCTCTGTGCTTGAGACATTTTAATGATGCAAGGCTGCTGCTAGTAAGAACTGACTCCAACACTGTTGATCTTTTTCACTGATTTTTCTAATCTAATTCTATTCTTCACAGACTGCTCATGCCTCTACTTAAAGTGCTCTATTCTCCCCGAAGTACTAGAACAAAATATGTCTATCTCTGTTCATGCAGAAATGTCAGCAGCAATTTGTTTTTCTAGAAGACTGCTGGAAAACCAAAGGGAACACTTACTTACTGTGCTTTGAAGAAAATAAAGAAAAAAAAAATTTGTTTTGTCTGGGCTTTCATGTAAAACGGAATATCTGTTACTGCTGTAAATGACAGGCAGTTACAGTTATGGAAAATATATAACTATTTGTATGTGTGTGTGTGTGTGTGTGTGTGTGTGTGTTTATGTGTTTTGCGGGTGGGGGTGGCGAAGGGTGCACATCTAGTCTTGTATCATGACAATGCTAAACGTTTGAAAGTGTTTCTACTTCAGTGATTTATAAAACGTAGGAATTCTAAGCCAGTGGCCTACTCATGCATCTGGGATGTTAAGTAAGTACCATGCAGTGTTTATATTATTTATTACTTTCACTGTGACTTTCTTCTAGTGCCATCTTACATTTTTTACTAACTATTTCAAGAACATATAAAAGTATTAGAAGGGCATTTTAGGACTGAAACTGCTTACTGTTCTGCAGCATTGATTCTGTGTGGCAAATTTCAGTCAGGAAGTCAGTTGTAGAAAAAACTTCAATGGTGGAAGACCCTAGCATGGAAAATTGGACCTGACAGCAAGAAGAAATTTAAAGAAAATAAACATGAGTAGAGTGGTGGGAAGAAGTGGGCAGTTGTTGGTTTGTATGCACACGTGCGCTCGTGTGTGAGAAAGAGTGCACGTGTTTGCATTTGTGTATGCATGTGTGTGTGTGTGTGTGTGTGTGTGTGTGTGTGTGTGTGTTTGTAGGGAGAAACAGAGAAAAGAAGACTGTCAGAGATTGAAAAATCACTAATTGCATGGTGCTTTTTATCATAAATTGACTGGGACTCCTACAACTGAGGACTGGTACACAGACATGTATTTAGGGGATTTTACTACAAAATATATGCATTATTTGTGTTATACACTAGGCACATAGGAATAGCTTAAAAGCATCCATGTAGACACTTGATACATAGAAATCAAAGACAAAGATTCTGGCTGCAGCAAACAGGCTGAATGCAATGTCTAGTTATCTGACGGAGTTCATTACAACATCCAGATGGGAACCAACTCTGTTAAAAGTAAACCTAAAAATAAAGATGGCCATGGGATCTAAAGGTCGAGCATGAGGTTTACTACAGTTTTGTAAAGACAGCTGGTTAAGAGTAATTGTTTAAGGACACATACACTAAAAGTCCTAATACATGGCACAGGAAAGTATTCAGTTAGAAGTGCAGGGAATTAGTTTGTTGGCATAAGAATGCAATGTTACCTGCAAGTGGAATGAAGGTTTGATGCATTTATATATATATATATATATATATATATATATATATATAGAGAGAGAGAGAGAGGAAGAGAGAATAGCAAATGTCAGCGAGTTTAAACTTAGGACAAAAGTGCAGACCACTAAAGTGGAGGAAGGTGATATTACTTACATGCAGAAAAAAGGCTTGATGCCTAGGATCAGTCTAGGTGGCACACTCAGGCTGGAGAGAGAATGTAAATTTCCTGCCTTGTAAAACTATCACGGACAAATTAGTCATCCCAAATAATGCTAAAGGTACCAGAAACTGACAACCTATCTTAGCATTATTCACAAGGATAAGCAATGGAGCTTTAATCCAGATACAATGCAATAAACAAGAATGTATTGCCTTGAGCAAGCAAGTGAATGCTGCAGTTACAAAGTAACAAAGAGGAAAAAACAATGAACACCCTGCATGACCAAACCGACAGTGTTATGAGTAACAGAATATTACAGTTTAGGAAGAATTCTTTACACAGATCTTGAATAGCTTCAAAAACAAAGCTAATGTAAAAAATTAAAACTCAGAAAGCTGAAATCTGCTGAAATAAAATATAAGAAATGCCTGCAGGTTTGTCCTATGCAACCATTTGCCTCCACTTTGGACACAGAAGCCCAAACTGTTGATATGCTACACTATTTAATATGGCTTTTTACATGTACAAGTTACAGAATAGTTGCTTTTGAATGCTTGATTATGTCAACAATTCATCAATTTAGATTCCTTAAATTGAGAGGAGCTCTCAACAGTTGTGTTCTGTGCCACAAGAAAGGTTATGTGAAGCACAAGCAAGTTCCATGTTCATCTCTGCATTAGAACCTGCAAATAATATTTAATTCATATGGTCATCTGCTTGGACAGTTATTTGTTTGACGTGATACTTTCATTACTAGTTGTGTTTGCTTAACAATATGACTTTACAACATATGAGTATAAGTAGCACGCATAGTTGTTTGCTCACACAGCCTAGATGGTAGACACTTTTCAAAACAGGATAGCTTTTAAAGGTAGGTACATATAAGCAGAAGAATATTTATTACAGATCTCAGTTGTATTTTGGTATTAACAAAGTTCATACAAAGTCCAATAAGCTGAATGAAACTTGACTCCTTAACTACAAAAATCAATCACACAGTCAAAGGTAGTAAAAGCTGAAATGCTATTCGTAATAGAAGGTTCAAGTTGAAAGGTCATTTGTAATAGGAGATATCAGAATTAACAAACTGCAATTTAGTTTTGTTTCTTCATTTTATTTATTTAATTATATAAATCAGGTAATTTCCATCGAATTCCTTAAAGGCTGAATCTTCTTTTTGTAGGGTTTTGCCTCCAAAGTCAGCCAACCATTTTTATTTATTCGTTTATTATTTATTGACGGTGCAGTGGTTAGCATTGTCACCTCATAGCAAGAGGTTTTCCAGTTTGATCACTGGCTGGAGCTCCTTCTGTGCAGAGTCTGCATGTCCTCCCTGCAGTGAAGTGAGTTTTAAAGACATACAGGTAGGTGTGTGTGTGTGTGTGTGTGTGTGTGTGTGTGTGTGTGTGTGTGTGTGTGTGTGTGTGTGTGTGTGTGTGTGTGTGTGTATGTATGTGCCTTCTGCGAAGGTTGGATGCCAGGCTGGCAACTCAACACTCTACAAACACCACTGCCAATCAATCTGCGGACCAGTGATCCACTGTGCTGACCCCTAACTGGGAACAGATGGAAAACATTGCTTGGTTTATTATTTATTGACATTTGTTTACTGAAAAAGTCCAACTAGGAACTGACTTAGACACTCTTTTGGTCAGCTGGACCATTTGCTCTCCATACAATGGGGTAAGGGACATTATTTTGGGCAGCCATTAAGAGTTAAACGTTTATCTATCTATCTATCTATCTATCTATCTATCTATCTATCTATCTATCTATCTATCTATCTATCTATCTATCTATCTATCTATCTATCTATCTATCTATCTATCTATCTATCTATCTATCTATCTATCATTGTTTGTATGACCCTAACCCCAGAGCATATGCCACTAATATGCTCAGGATTCAGTGAGCAATTGCCATCAACGAGCACATATCACAGCCAGTGTTTCCATGAGATCTTTCACCAACACCGGTTATTCATCCATGGGATCATGCATCTCAGGTAGGTGCTCCCACAACCTCCCCCTGAGAAAAGGAGAGCTAGCAATACCACATCACTCCTCTCCTCCTTCATGCCAGCTCCAACAGACACGAGACACCAAAGTCATTAAACAAACTTGAGTAACCTGGGTCATAGTTATAATTTTACCTCTCTGCATTAGAACAGCTGGTACCTAACATCTTTTTTTTATTATTTCTAGGGGTAAAAGACAGAGACATGCAGTACAAATTAAAAGATAAAGAAAGGTAATAAAAAGCAGACAACAGATATCAATGTCTTTAACCAAACTTGGGTAACCTCAGCCATAGTCATGGTTTTACGTCTCTGCACCAGCAGATCTGGCACCAAACATCTTTTTTTGTTATTTCCAGGGGCAAAGGAGTCAAAGTGTAAGCACTTAGAAAAATCCAACACAAACATTTGAAGAATATCAGACTCCACTGAGACAGCATCTGGAGATCAGATTTGAGCTCCCATCATCTTGCACTGAGAGACACTTTTCTTATCTGCACCTGAATGACTTCAACATTTTCTGCCTTGCATGCAAACTGGGCATAAGATTCAAGAGTATTCAAGTATACAGAGTAAATGATATGAGTGATTCATGAGTAACACTGATATCCCCAAATAATTCCTGTAATTGGAGAACAAAGTATTAGTTTGGTAATGTAGTTTGCATGTGTCCATACTCTGTATCAGCTGCTATCAGGCACCAGTATTTCCAAATAATTCCAGTAAATGGAGAGAGAATACAGTTTCAGGGTGGTTTCACAGAGCATATGCATCTATACTCAGTATCAGCTGCTATTGGGCACTAGTATTCCCAAATAATCTTTCTTATTGGA
The DNA here is from genome assembly GCF_019279795.1 of Protopterus annectens. NCBI lineage: Eukaryota > Metazoa > Chordata > Ceratodontiformes > Protopteridae > Protopterus > Protopterus annectens. Next base: position 1,665,620,477 of record NC_056731.1, on the reverse strand, counting down.
GAACACTGTGTCATGTTAGCTATGCAGTACAAATGCCTCCATATGCAGCATTAGCTGCCTTTGGACACCAGTATGTCTAAATAATTTCTGTAACTGGAGAATACTTTATCATATTGGTCATGCAGTGAATATGCATCCATGATGAGTATCAGCTGGCAATGAAAAGACATGAGATATGAAACATGAAATTATTATTAGTTTTTCACTGTCTGGAAAACTTCATGAAGAGCTATGGGAAGGAAAACTGATAGCGTTTTTGGATGAAGTCACTATGATCAGCAGTTCATTAAACATTTTTTTATAATAAGCAGAAGAATAAGATTTAAATGGTCTTATCAAATCCACCTGATCATGAGATACTGAGTATCTGGTCCTGAGTTTAGTTACTGATATCCTTCCTCAACACAAGAATAACATTCTTGTTTCAGGAATAACCATTCCATATATGGAGCAAGTCAGCAGTGTGAATCGTGGTTCTAGTAGATTGTCATTGCTGACGTGACACACTGACCCCATGTGTAAAAATGTGAAAAGTAGGTGTAGATGGATCAATGGGTATGTAGCAAGTAGTGGGCGTTAACAACAGAGCATTAAAGGAAGGTATTAGAAGAGCAGGTTACACCTGCTAGTTAAGCAGTTTGCTTACACACTTGGTATAAACTCTTATAGATTCTTGTTCAGACTACTGCACTTTTACAAGGGTCACTCTAGATGACATTCTATTTTCTGCCACAGTAGATTTCATGAAGTGTGATACAAATTTCAAAAGCAACTAGTGTGACTTAGACTACTGATTTATTGACTCATTATTTGCATACTTTTTATTGACTGCGTTAGTGGACCAAATGCGGAGCTTGTACTGACTTAGGAAATTTGGCCAGAGTATTGGAAAAGTTCTTACTATATCTCTAGTTGGTATATTGTACTTCTGTGAAAGATTAACATGTTAGAAAGAGCAGCAGTTGCTATGGTGGCTGTAAACATGGGTGAGCACAGAGAACTAAGTGATCCTAAAGTTTCTTTACTGGAGTTTTATCAAATTTGAAGAAAATACTTAATTGTCAGACAAACACCCTGTGGTCTGAGATAATGGAGAGATTAGCAGAACTAAACCATTGAGATTATATGGGATATAATATCCAGCAAAATGACACCATTGCTATTATAAATGAGACATATGTTCTTATGACCAGAATTTTTCTAAGTTATTATATTATATTAGGGGTTATCATGAAAAAGAGGAATTCAAATCTTCTACAGCTATTCATAGACATTAAAAATTGTTTCAAAGAAGCCAGTAGTGTGTTATAGTCAGAATAAGGAAGAAATATCAGATTGGATTTACAGTTTCTGGTTATGCATATACACTGACAAATGTCTTCTAGAAACTGATGGATCTCCAACACTTACACACCTTTTTGTGCTGGTCTGTGTATACATGCAGGTGAATACATTGCTAAAGTAGAAAGTATGCAAAATACACCATCTATTTGATCAGCATAAATATAAGGGCAATAGCAAAATCTCTGAAGTGCATGCGCTTGATAAATATTTTTAATCATGTAAAATAAAGGACATGTTCCTGTTGTCTGTATTTGGCTATTACTTTTATTCCCCCCCAGCTTACCTCTCTCTTGTCTAATACTTTCACTTTTTTCTGTATTTCTTTTCCCACTTAATAGAAACTTTTCTTTCTCACAAGCATCTCTGTTCTCTCCCTCTAGCCTACTACTAGTTACTTCATGGTAAATACCTTGTTACATGTTCTTTCACAAACACCCCACCAATACTACACTGTAATCCCTTCTACTCCCTTACCCCATTAGACATTAACTTAACATAACTTAACTGTTATAACTGTTTGCATAACTTGTGTGCAGAAATGACCTGTTAGTCTAAAACATTGGCACACTGATAGTTTTTAGTTTTAGTTTTAGTTGATAGTTTTTTGTTACTGCACATTCCAGTGGTTTAGCTCCACTCCGTTTGCCCTCACTACACTCTGGTCTCTCTGCTTCCCTACCCCCATTCCCACCCACCCCCACTCTCCCTAAATTTATAGTCACATAGCCACTCCTTTTCCTATCACAAAGACCTCCTCTTCCTTACTCCCCACCCCCTCACTCATTTCTCCATACACCATCAACTTCCCCTTTTACATCCCCTCCCTCAACTTCTTCTCTCTAATCCACTCCCATACCTCCTCAGTCACACCTACACCAGTACTTTCACTAACACTTCCACACCCTATACAGTCCAACCCTATAGAGCCTATGAGTCTACACTTACCTATCTCAGCCTACTCACTCCCTCACACTCTAACATGCAACTCCACCTCACAATCCCATACACCTCTATTCTAATATGCCTTCTCTACCTAATCTGTACTGCCTCAAACATCTACATATATCAATTCCAAAACCAGCACCCCCCCTCACATACTAGCACAGCATATCAACAGCCATACTTGCACTACAGTAATATATGTCTCCAACTGTTTCAAACTTCAAACTTCCATCTATTTTCCCCTAAACATGCTGAGCCCTTATAGCCTCGCCTTCCTAACATCAGATTCCATCCACTTATCTCCAAACTAAATAATCTTTTACTCCACAGTCTTACACACATAAAACTACAGGCAGACATCCACCCCAACCCAGGCCCAAACTATACATTACCCACTTCTCAACCACAGCTCCACTCAAACCTTGACTCCAACTCTCCCCTACCTAAAGTTTCAAATTCAAATCTATTGATTACTAACTTTAATCTAAGTAGCATTGTAAACAAAACCTCTGAATTCCATGCTATCCTGGCCACATACTCTCCAGACATAGTAGTCATCACTGAAACCTGGCTAAAACCACACATCAAAGACTCAGAAATAACATACAACAGCTACAATATTATAAGACATGATAGACTAAAAAAGAAAGGTGGAGGTGTTGCAACCATGTATAAAGACTCCCTAATACTAGATAAACCAAACTGCTCACCCCCTGACATCCCCAGTGCAGAAATCCTCATCTCCCACCTGAATATAAATGCACAAAAATCCATAATAATCACTGCTACCTATATGCCCCCTGGAAATAACCTTTACAACATAGAACTTCTCCTCTCCTGGTCTTCCTCCTATTTTTCACAAGAAACTATCATCCCAGGAGATTTTAACCTAGATAGGTTATCCTTTTCCTCTGACAGCCCATTAGCCTTCATCAGCCTCTTTAATTTCTCCCATATCATAAACTCCCCCACCCGCACCGATAAACACAGTCAAAAACATCACTACTGGACTGGATACTAACTAATAAGCCAAACTTCAACCACCAATCTGGCTGCCTTCCCATAAGCATTAGTGACCACACCCCCACATGTCTGCTACACAAAAAACTACATATCAAACCTCACAGTCCATTTAAATAGATATGTAGCAAAAAAAATTTCTCCCTCTCCCTATTTAATCAGCTGCTTCTCAACTGTGACTGGTCACCACTAACACACCTACAACTAGATCGTGCAGTAGAATTCTTTAACCATACTTTCCTTGAAATCCTAAATAGCCTAGCCCCAACAAGAAAGATTCGGACCAAAGCAAAACAACTGCCTTGGCTATCCCCTGGAACAAAACTACTAATTAAACAAAGGGACAAAGCAAGATCCCTCTAGCTCTCCTCCAAAGACAATTCTATGCTTATATATTACCAGCAACTTAGAAATCAAACTAAGGCAAAAATCAACCAGGACAAAAAAATATTACTTCCAATCCTCCCAAGAAAAACACCTCTATGACCCTCAAAAATTCTGGCAGAATACAAATCTCCTCCTCAACCCTGGAAGACACCCCCACCCCCTCTCCTTCCACTTTGAATACTTCTGAAGCTATAGCCTCTCAGATCAACTCTTACTTCATAAACTCTATCTCCGGCCTGCTAAATCAACCCTTTCTTGGTTCCACAGTTACCTATCAAACCAACAGCAAGCCACCAAATTTTATTTATTTTATTTTATTTTACATTTGTTAACCGGGCTAGTCTAGCTGGATATATGTCCATTTTCAGTAGAGGCCCGAGGAGAAAAGCTCCACTCATACTATATTTCAATGGGACAATTTTACAGAGTACATAATTAAGTACAAAGTGAATTATCATTTAGTAACATGAATAAACAACAAATAAATATACATGAAGTATCTAAGGAACATACTATAAAAAAAAAAAAAAAAAAAATTGTTGTTCAGTAAAAAGCATTACAAAAATTGTTGTTCAGTATAAAGCATTATGAAAATTTAGGATTAGCAAGAAGGTTTCAAAAGAAATAAGAAGAAGAGAAGTAAAACAGGAGATAAGAAGGGAATAAAAAGGAGGAAGAGGGAAAGAAGAAATAGTCTGGAGAGGAGAAGGGTAAGAATGTGTATAAGAGGACAGGGGAGAGAGAAAGGAGGAGTAGGTTAGAGCATGAGAGGATAGTAACAGGGCAATAAGAAGTAGGAATAAGTATATTTACTAAGTAAAGTGTAGAGTTCTAGTGGTGGAGGGGAAAGAAGAATTTAGTCAGGAGTCCAACAGGAACAGAGCCAGTGATTTTGGAAATACAGTTTGATTTTTTGTTTGAACAGAGGTAAGGAGGAGGTTAGAGTGATATCAGTGGGTAGCTGATTCCATATCCTTCCTATAGTATTAGTGAAAAGAGAGTCACCAGCTAGGTTATGGGACTTTACTGATTTAGTCATGAGTTTGGAAGAAGATCAAAGGGAGGTAAGATTATTGTAAGGGATTAAGAGTTGAGAAAGTATAGGGGTGTTATAAGGTTGATAGAGTATCTTGTGAGCAATGGTAAGTTGTGAGATCAAAAGACAGTTTTGTAGCTCAAGCCAGCCTAGGAGTTTTAGGTTGTGACAGTGGTGTGTTTTGAAAGGGTTGCTGGTGGCAAATCGGGCAATGCTATTATAACAAATTGCAAGTTTATTTAGGTTGGCCTTCTTAAGGTTAGTGAAGATTGGTGAGGCATAGAAGAGAGTAGATATAAGATGGGAGTGGGCAATAGTAGCTCTGGTAGAAGGTGTGAGAAAAGGTTTGATACGGTATAATGATCCTATTTTTTTATTAACAGTTTTGATGGTGTTATTGATGTGTTGATCAAAAGTCAGATTGTTGTCGATGGTAATTCCTAGCAGTTTAGTTGTTGTGTCAGGAGAAATAACAGTAGTGTCATTAGACAAAATGTTGAAGTTTAATGGGGAGGCTCGAGTGGTAGGAGTGAAAAGGAGAAGTTTTGTTTTTTTAGCATTAAGGAGGAGGTATCGTCTAGTAAACCAAGTTTCTACAGTGTTAAAGGTAGTTTGAGTTAGAGACAGTAGTTCTGTGGGGTGGATGCTGAGCAAATGATTGTTGAGTCGTCAGCATATTGGATGCAGGTAGCTTGAGGGATGACTGTGTTGAGATCGTTTATGTATAGGGAGAAGAGAAGTGGACCTAGGATAGAGCCCTGTGGAACTCCAATTGAAACTGGCAATAGAGAAGAGATATGATTGTCCCAAAGGACGGCTTGATGTCTGTTGTTAAGATAGGAGGTAAACCATTTTAAAGCCAGGTTATCAAACGAGAGGGATTTAAGTATATTAATAAGGGAAGAGTGGTTCACCATGTCAAAAGCTTTGGAGAGGTCAATAAATAGAGCAGATGAGAAGATGTTGGAGTTTCGATAGTTGTTGATAGTATCTATGAAAGAAAGGAGGGCAGTGGAGGTGCTATGGTGGGGCCTAAAGCCATGTTGACAGTTGGCAATTATGTTGTGAGAAGAGAGATAATGTATGAGTTGCTGATGAATGCATTTCTCCATAATCTTAGCAAGAGGAGAGAGAAGAGCAATAGGTCTAAAGTTAGTAAAGTCAATAGAGTTTCCACCTTTGTGTAGTGGGATGATATGAGAGATTTTCCATATATCTGGTATGGTTCCTTCTTGGATAGTCCTATTAATGAGTAAAGATATAGGGTATGCAATCTGTTTAGCAGCCTTTTGAAGAAAGAGAGAGGGGAGTTTGTCAGCAGGGTTTCAGTTTAAGAATAAGCTTATAGATGAAGGCGGTAGAGATAGGATGAAGAGTGAAGTTTTGGGATGAATCCATAAGATTATTTGGAGGGTAAAAGTTATTGGCGTTCAGTTGTCTAGCAAGAGATTGAATGGTTTCAATAAAAAAGGTGTTGAAGGCGTTAGCAGTATGGCTAGGGTTGTCTAGGTTTGCGTTTATAGGGGAGGGAGTTTTAGCTGAACCCGGAGAAAGGAGTTTGTTGATTGAGGACCAGAATTGTTTTGGCTTGTATAATTGGGTTGTTTGAAGATCACAGTAATAGTTCTTTTTGTCAGAGATTATTGCTTTTAAGAGATTTCTAAGTTTGCAAAATGATGAAAATCAGAGGTGGTTCTGTGGTGTCTCCATTTGGCCCAAATTTTATTTTTACTGTGAATTAGTTTCTTTGTTTCCTTAGAGAGCCATGGGGCTGTATTAGACTTCATTCTAATAGAGCGTGTAGGGGCATGTTTATCCAAAATGGAAAGGAAGGTTGAGTTAAAGAATGATACTGCTTCATTAAGAGGAAGTGATTTTAAGAGTTTCCAGTTACATGTTTCGAGATCCTTTTGAAACAAATCACTGTTAAAGTTTTTGGTAGAGCGTATTATTCTAGTGTTAGGAAGGTTTAGATAGTCGGTCTTTACTCTGGAGATATAGGTTAGGCAGTGGTCACTGAGGTCATCGGGCATAGTTCCTACTTTGTAAGAGACATTAACTTTGTTTATAAGTATCCAGTCTAAGATACTCTGTTTCTTATTTGGTTTATTAAACCTAGTTGTGGTGGTAATGGATTGTGTAAAACTATAGGTTTATATGACAGGAGGGATTGTTGCTACTAATAGTATTCCAGTCTATATTAAAGTCGCCCAGAATTATAGTTTCTTGGGGGAAGTTTGTGGAAGTCCAGCTGAGGAAGTTTTCTAAGATTGGTATGTTGTTGCCTGGAGGTATATACATACAGATGATGTAAAGGGCTTTTGAGCATTTAACTGAAGTTTAGTGATGATGGCTTCAACACTAGGATCTTGGGTTGGGCAGGCTGGGAGGGTGGAGATGCTAAGATGGTTCTTAAATAGAATAGCCACACCACCACCTTTACGCTTAGTACGATCAAGCCTATGTATATTATAGCCTTGGGGTATAATTTCAGTGTCTTTGGTGGCTGGCTTTAGCCAGGTCTCTGAGAGGCACAGAATGTCAAAGTGGTGAATATCTAACAGGGCATGTAAATAGGGTACTTTGTTATTTATACCAGTATATTTAGATGACCTATGAGAAGGGTGTTATTGAGGTTAGGCTTAGATACTTGAGGGGAGGGATTTGATGGGCCTGGATTGGGGTGAATATCACCATCTTGTAGGGTTGGAGTATAAGGTCTGGGTGTGAGATTACTTTTAAGAGGGGTTAGTTGTTTCATTTTTTTATCAGAGGGAAAGGTGTAGGTAAGATGATAGTGCCTATGGAATTTGGGAAGGTGATAGCTAGGGGAGGATGTGGAATTTAAGAAGGAGGTAAGAGAGGTGTGGAAGATAGCTGTATGTTTATTTATAAGTTCTGGCTGGTAAATAAGTGGGTGTTCAAAGAAGGTAAGAAGGTAAGAAGAATAAAGAGAGGTACAGAATAATGATAAGAATATTACCATGGTGGGTGTGTATGGAGCCATTTGTAGGAGTGGTGAGGTAAGGGAAGTTATAAGTTAATTGAGCAAGAGAGGGAGAGAGGAGAAAGTTTTAGGTAAAGTACAGGGAGGAAGGAAGGAAAGAAGTAATGTGTGGATATGAAGGGGTAAGAAGAGAGAATACAAAGTGTAGGTATAGAGACTAAAGGTATATAAGCAGAAGGTCAGGTGTAGAAGAGGAGAGAAATTAGTTATGGGAGAGTAGGAAGGTTTTAGGAGTAGAGGAAGAAGAGGGGGTGGAAGAGTTTGTATGGATGGGAGGTTAAGTTTTAAAGAACAGGAAGGGATGTTTGAGTAAGTGGGTGTGGTTAGGGAAGTATAAGGTTAGGACCCCTGGGGGTGGGTGGGAATTGGGGATAGGGAGGGAGCGGAGGAGCCTGTGAGGGGCTGGAGGCGGGATACACAGAAGAGAGAGAGGAAGGAAAAAGTAACAGAGAGAGTTAGCAAAGAGAAGGTTTGAGATAGAAAGGAAGGGAAGTGGGTCACAGAGCACTTCAGAGATGGAAAGGAAAAGGGGTGAGAAGGTGAGGGTAGGAAGAATATGGAAGGAAATATCCAGTTCTGTAGGTCTTGGAGTGGACAGAGTGATACCTACTGGACACAGAAGTCAAGGTACAGAGAGGAGTCACAAGGTTCAGGGGTAGGAAAGAAAAAATGACAAACACTACTGGGAGGGAGAGTACAGGTTAAGTACAACACTAAGGACAGAGAGAGGAAGATTAAACAGAGTAAGGGGTATAGGGGGGGCTGCTGCTAGGAAACTAGGTGGGAGCAAACCAAAACAGCACAAGATAAAAATTAGGAAGAGACCATAAACAAATTAAGTAAATATACTCTCTTAGAGCTTTAGGTAGTGAGTTTGTAGAAGAGTGCAGGGTCCAGAGCTTTCAAGGGTTGTATGCAGAAAGTACCCTCATATAGTGGAGAGGAAGTTCAGCCCAGGCAAACAGACGCTGGGTTAGGCAGGAGAGTTAGTCTCTTAGAGCTTTAGGTAGTGAGTTTGTAGAAGAGTGCAGGGTCCAGAGCTTTCAAGGGTTGTATGCAGAAAGTACCCTCATATAGTGGAGAGGAAGTTCAGCCCAGGCAAACAGACGCTGGGTTAGGCAGGAGAGTTAGTCTCTTAGAGCTTTAGGTAGTGAGTTTGTAGAAGAGTGCAGGGTCCAGAGCTTTCAAGGGTTGTATGCAGAAAGTACCCTCATATAGTGGAGAGGAAGTTCAGCCCAGGCAAACAGACGCTGGGTTAGGCAGGAGAGTTAGTCTCTTAGAGCTTTAGGTAGTGAGTTTGTAGAAGAGTGCAGGGTCCAGAGCTTTCAAGGGTTGTATGCAGAAAGTACCCTCATATAGTGGAGAGGAAGTTCAGCCCAGGCAAACAGATGCTGGGTTAGGCAGGAGAGTTAGTCTCTTAGAGCTTTAGGTAGTGAGTTTGTAGAAGAGTGCAGGGTCCAGAGCTTTCAAGGGTTGTATGCAGAAAGTACCCTCATATAGTGGAGAGGAAGTTCAGCCCAGGCAAACAGATGCTGGGTTAGGCAGGAGAGTTAGTCTCTTAGAGCTTTAGGTAGTGAGTTTGTAGAAGAGTGCAGGGTCCAGAGCTTTCAAGGGTTGTATGCAGAAAGTACCCTCATATAGTGGAGAGGAAGTTCAGCCCAGGCAAACAGACGCTGGGTTAGGCAGGAGAGTTAGTCTCTTAGAGCTTTAGGTAGTGAGTTTGTAGAAGAGTGCAGGGTCCAGAGCTTTCAAGGGTTGTATGCAGAAAGTACCCTCATATAGTGGAGAGGAAGTTCAGCCCAGGCAAACAGACGCTGGGTTAGGCAGGAGAGTTAGCTATTTAGCTAGGAGAGCTCAGCCACAGTCGCACAGCAGCAGCGAGGTAGGATACGGGTAAAGATCCTACCAAATGGGACCAAAACCTCTCTCCTTTACTGTCTGTCAACACAGGTGTTCCCCAAGGGTCCATTCTGGGCCCCCTTCTCTTTATCATTTTCGCAAATGACCTCATGTCAGCTACCAAATTAGCCACAATAATACAGCATGCTGATGATACTATGCTCATCATATCTGCCCCATCCCCACTAGAACTTCAGGAAAAGACACAAAAAGCATTCCAGGAAACAGAATAATTTTTACTAGCTATCAACACATTCTCAACCCTAAGAAGACTAAGATAATAAACTTTACAAATAAAGCTAAAAAGAACACCTCTCCCCTTCCCTATTTTATCCACAAATGGCACTAAAATTGAACCTTCTAACCAGGCCAAACTACTAGGTGTTAACATAGACAACCACCTAAAATTTGACATTCATATAGCCCAAGCAATCAAAAAGGTCCATGCAAAACTCGGTGCTCTCTACAGACCAAAACCATTCTTAACACCTCAAGCAAGGCTAGCCACAGCTAGATCTCAGCTGCTGTCTACACTGTTATACTGCTCACACATTTTCACCAACTTATGTAAAAATGGCCTTCAAAACCTAGAATCCTGCTACAACAAAATAGCTAAGTTTGCAACCAATCTCCCTCATAAAGCTCATCACTGCACTGATCTAAAACAATTGAACTGGCTAGAACTGCCTCACCTCTTAACTTTAATCAACTTGTCCTCACCCACAAAATTATTCATCTTACAAAGTACCCCATCCTCTCCTGATTTCAAACGTAGGCTAAAAGAACACCTCAATAACAACTGGTTATGCCCATATTGCTCTCCTGGATAATGTCCTTTACCTCCATTCACATGTTTTCTTAACCTCTTCACAAAATACTTCTACTCCCTCATTCTCTACTTTTACCCACTACATCTCTCCGTTGCACTACCTCTTTACCTCCTAAGCGCTATATTCTCCCCTCCTTTCTGCCTGAATCCTCTCCCTTCTGCTCACCTCCCATAAAAATATGCAACTTATCAAATGACCCTTTACATTTTCTTACAACATTGTAATCTAATATCCTAAGGATGTACTACCCAGTTAAATCTCTGTTTTTGTTATGTAACTATTTTAGTGCTAATCAAATGTCTAAGGATGTGCTACCTGTTGATTCTCTGTTTTGTTATGTAACTATTTTAGTGTTAATCAAATGTCTAAGGATGTGCTACCTGTTGATTCTCTGTTTTTTTATGTAACTATTTTAGTGTTAATCACATGTCTAATATTGTATTGTACATTAATGGAGCTTTTCTCCCCAGGTCTCTGCTGAAAACAGAATACCAAGCCCAGTCGGACACTACCCGGTAAACAAAGGCAAAATAAAAATAAAATACAATAAATATAGGATATTGAAGGATGAATAAATGGATCAAGTGGGCTGCTGTGTTTTTCTGTAATCACTTTGGTTTCTACACATTAAAAATAATAGATGAAAAAATGGTTACATAACTACTGATTTATTTCAGGGACTAAACAAGAAATATCAGTACTTTTCAGGCTGTGTATGCTGTGTGTGTCTTATATATTAGGATCTACGTTAAATTATTGGTTGCTGAGCTCATTGGTTTCCAAAACATGTAAAAAATGTAAAGCATATTTTTTCAGGGCCCATGCCCCGTGCTAATTATATATATATATATATATACCAAATCCGAGTTCACACTGCAGCTTGTAAAGGGCAAAACCCTAGAAATTGCTCTACCACAGTTCTGGACATTCGTTGTTTAGGTTCACTCATTTGAGAGCTGATGACCTCACCACTTGACAATTTAAGATAGACCCTTGTTACCATGTTTAAGCTACTGTTACATTTGAGCTCTTTACCTGATATGAATAGCATAGTATTTCTTGTGCATTAGCTTATTTAACCTATATTGCGGCCATCATTATATTTTAGCTCTTTAGTAAATACAATGTACCACAGTCACTTGGTGTATCTGCATTTTAATTAGAATATTAGATTTTTACTACAAACAACATAACATAGTCTTCATTGTACATATTGTGTGCTGGATGACCTACAGCAGCTGAGTTTGAACATTTTCTATTATTTCTGGAAAAACTATTAGAATTTGGTTGAACAGTGCAATGTTATAGCAATAACCCACGCCTGGGTGTGGGTAATGCTGGATTTACTCACAGTTGGTGTGGTTTGGTCATGAGGGAGAAGCCCGAGTGGCCAAACAAAGCCAACCATGGATAAATCCAGCATTACCCACACCCAGAAGTGGGTTATTGCTATTACACAATGACATTATTTAAGAAAAAAAAATATTTACTTTTCTTAAATAATGGCATTGTATAATGCCTCCTTGGTGCCCTTCTGCAGCTGTCTGGTATTCTGCTGCAGTTCTGATGCACTGGGCATGCATATGCCTACACAGTACATCAGAGCTGTGGGCAAAAGCAACGGAGAAAGCAAGATCTACCATTGCTTTTCACAAACTGTTTTGCTATGTTAAATGGGTTTAACATAGCGAGACAGCTTTAAAAAAAGCAACAGAGATTCTCCGTTGCTTTTTTTAAAGCTGTCTCGCTATGTTAAACCCATTTAACATAGCAAGACAGTTTTGAGAAAAGCAACGGAGAAAGCAAGATCTCGGACTTTTTCCATTATTATAACTCTTTTTTTACAGCAACGGAGAACACAAGATCTCCGTTGCTTCACACTGTCTCTGTCTCGCTATGTTAAAGGAGTTTAAAATAGCAAGACAGCTTTACAAAAAGCAACAGAGAATCTCCGTTGCTTTTTTTAAAGCTGTCTCGCTATGTTAAACTCGTTTAACATAGTGAGACAGAGACAGTGTGAAGCAACGGAGATCTTGTGTTCTCCGTTGCTGTAAAAAAAGAGTTATAATAATGGAAAAAGTCCGGGTGACCGGACCCTTTTCCATTACTATAACTCTGATTTACAACGTGCATGCTGACCAATCAGCATGCACATTTTTGAATATTAATGGGGGGGGTCATTGTATAATATTAGTTTTTATTGTAAGCTAACCTGCCTCATATCCACATGCAGACAGCTTAAATGATTAAAGAATGCTTTTGGAAGGTGAACTCTTTGAAAATAAAAATTATTGAAGTTACATTGAAGTGTGTCAGACTACTGTGGAGACACAGTATCTGGACACATAATAATAATAATAATAATAATAATAATAATAATAATAGTAATAATAATAATGGCCAGTTTAGACCTGAAATGTCCATCCTTGACTAAACATTGTATCTGAATCTACTGGCATGACCAGCATAGTTGTGAATGAATAAATAAAGAAAAGAGTCTACTGATATAACCAACACAGATAATGAACAAATAAAAACAAAGGCATTGTTTCTCTCTCCAATGACATGACCAATGCAATTCTGAAAGAATAATTTAAAATAAAGAGATTGGGCAGATTCAATAAAGCCTACACTAAGTGTACACTATTCTGAGTGAACAGGCAGCACAGACATAGCTCACACCTTCTTCCTCTTAATTTAAGTTTTTAATTTTGAAAACAACTTCTAATAATGAAATTATACATGATTAAGTATCATATATAGTTGACTCCCAAAAGATGGATGTGATACTCTTTCTTTAATACCTGTCTGTGATGCCAGAACTAGTATGATTTATGCAAACTAACATTTGTAACTTAAGGAAGATAAGACTGTACCAAGGCAATGCAGCAAAATAAAAAAAAATGGTTCTGAGACAGCAAGTCATAAACTGCACCTCAAAACCCTGAAGAGATGCTCAAGAAATGCAAGAAAAGAGATGGGTATTATAGTTATATTCACATTTCTAAATGTATATAGGATACATCCAGGGAATTGTGTAACTTGAATTCCAGCTTTTATTTCTATGATACAGAATGCAAACTGCTGGACTGGTGTTGTAAGTATAGTTATTTTTTTACTTATTTTAAACAGATAATGCTTAGCAATGAATCAGGATGTAAAAATTAAATATTATATACGTTGTTAAGGTGAATAAATGGCACAGATGTTCTGCACACAAAATGGAAAAGAGAGAATATAAGAAATGGTAAGGGTCATGATCCTGGAGGGACAATAAAAATAAGTGCAATACAGGCATGTCAGGGACATCTGCTGGCACTTTACCTCTTTCTCTTGTCATGTTGCTTCTTCATGTTTCTGTTTATTTTATTAGTGGCAAGACAGCAAATCCACTGAGAACATGCCTGCAAAGATTAATTTCACATGATACTGCCTCCTGATAAACTCTTTTGGAGAAAATACATCGCCTTACATAATCAGATCTGCCTGAAGTATGTGTGAAGTCTGATAACAAAAAGTATCTCAGTGCTAAGAAATTGACTTGAATGGCATGACTGAATGGGAAAACCCTAAATATGACTGCATTGTGGGGACGGGTGTCTATACCAAGTAACACAGGCAAATCTATTAGCTCTTTCCAGCCACTTCTTATCAACTGTAGCCTTATAAATTAAATCTGATTAAAACACACTGGATGTCTCTTGGGAATCCAGGTTGAGGTTTTTGTTTCAGGTTTAACTGAACTGCATGAATAGGCTGGTATAAATTATGTTCCTGGTGAGATTTAATCTTGTGGCTAGACAGGAATACGAAGGAACAATAAGTCTCTCAGAAAGTAATACAAAACTACACAGATAGCAAAAGAATATGCCAGAGTCATATGGCTTACCTCATAGATTAAATGGCCACTCATTGATTGGTGCTAGGTTTCCTTTTTGACAAGATTTGAAACATGCTCAGTTGTTGCCCCTACTTAGTTTTGTCTAGGCATTTTAACTTGCAATAAAATAAACAAATGACAGTTTGCAAATGCAGTAACCTATCAGACGTTGCACAATGTAAAAGGTGTATGTGGCTTTTCCGAAAGAGCATTATGCAAATGTAAGTATATTCCTTAGATACTGTTAGGTAGAAGGGTTAATTGTTCTTTCTGAGCTGCTAAGGACATTTTAGTAATTCAGTATAAATGCAATTAACAGAGTGTCTTATCAATCTTTTAAAATAGCATTTACAGGGATGTCTAAAATTCAAGAAACAGGACAAATCTATTTAAGAAAACAAGCAATGGACATGTGCCTAAAATATGCTTATTTTCAATGCAATGTGAAAGTGGACACTAGTTTCTAACAACTATAGTTGTACACATAAAAAACAGTAGATTTATAGCATTCTGAATATGAATCAGTCACTGATCATAACCTGCGTATTATGTGTTTGACACACAGATGCCAAAAAATTCACTTGGAGAGCAAATTCGAAAGGTGCATCTTGGCATCCATGTCAAGAACCCATAATAAATGGTTATGATTGGAGAACTGATCATAATACTTGCAGTGTTCCATGTACTACTAGTTACAGGAAAAGAATTGCTAAGTGTTTTAAAGGCAGTAACATACTTTCTTGTGTTACACAAAGTCAGGGCTACATTAATGGCACAGAAAGCAGGTAGAAAGAAATGTGTTTTTTTTTTATTCTGCCGTTATTGTTTACTGGTCATTATTGGCAGATTTAACTGCCTAGTGTGATACCTGATCTTAACAAATGAAGCAGTGGGGTGATAAACAATTGTTAAGATATCATCTTGTGCTATAGAAGTGCTTAACTGATTTGTCTTTTTCCTGTTATTGGAGTGTAATCACTGTGCCCCATGCACTACATTGTAAATAAGGTTTTAGTTTGATGTGCTTAACCAATCTGCAGGTAAAGCACAAAATACATCTCTAGCTATTGTGCTATATATTGGCTGTCTTTGCCATATACTAACACTTAACAGCAATATGTATTATTGCCTCTGGTCCTTTCACTCGTGTTTTTTTTTTGCTTCAGTTTTCTGCAGCTGTGGCAAAGTAGCAAGGGCAAGCTACCACAAATATAGATTTCTGTAGCAAACTGGGTTTGAGGTTGACATGATACTTTGGGGCTTGTCATAATGATTAAGATGTTCATTTCTCTGACACAAGGTACAGAGTTTGATTCATGCCTTTGGAAAATTGGCTAGGCTTAAAATAACCTGCAAGGCCGGCCTAGTACTGACATATGAACCTCAGCTGAAAGAAAGTACATTCATTCATTTCCATTACTTGTTTATGCTATTCTAGGCCATGGGGGATCCAGAGCCTATGATTAAGTTTTTTAGATGTGAAAGGAAACTGAAGACCCTGAAAAAAAAACACAACGTACATTCACAGATACAGTGGGGACATGCAAACTCTACACAGACTGCTGCCTGGGAACCAAACCACAGAATCTGGTATTATGAGATAACAGTGCCAATCACTGCAACACTGCGTCATCAGCTGGTGGGACATAGCAACTAAAGATGATAAACCCCCCCCCTACCAGTTTTTCATTACTTCTGAAAGAGTTAAGATGATTTTGAAAATTCAAATCACTTGTGATACGTTTACTATATAGAAAGTTAACTTGCCTTTCATACACCATTGCCAATTTCAATAGAATGTGATTAGAATTTAAAACTCAGAGTCTCCATCATTTCTGAGTTGAACAATATTTTAAGATTACAGCTATGCAAGCAATGACCTAAGAGCCAGCAATGATACAGAATGATAGAGAGCAGAAATGTAATGGTACAGTAACATATCACCAATGACACAACTACATAACATGCAAGCATAGCTTTCTGATAAAAAAAAAAAAAAACAATCTTTCTTCTTCTGTTGGCTTTTTCCCGGTTAGGAGTCGCCACAGTGGATCACCTGTCCGCTCATGATTGGCAGTGGAGTTTTACGGTGTTGAGTTGCCAGCCCGATGCCCAACCTTCCACAGAAGGCACACACACGCACGCACTCACCCACATCTAGGGCCAATTTAGACTGTCCAATCCACCTACAGCATTTCCTTGGAATGTGGGAGGAAACCGGAGCACCTGGAGGAAACCCACGTGACCACAGGGAGTACATGCAGACTCCGCACAGAAGACACCCCAGCCGAGGATTGAACCGGAGAACCTCTTGCTGTGAGGCATAAAAAAAAATACTATGCAAAAATAAATTATTGACAAATAAGCATTTTAAATCTTTAAATCAAAGAATTATGTTTAAAATGTATTGTTCAGAAGGTTGCTTCTACTAGACTCACAATTAATATTCCTAAAAAGATGAGAAAAAATGACATGAAAACTCTAACAAACTATCAAAAAAACAAAAAAGTAGAATGTCTGAAAACTGGAAACTCGCTTTATTCACAAACGTAAGTGCTTTTGCCCGGATACTAAGGACTTCATCAGAATAAAACATATTGAAACTCACAACCATATAAATACCAACAGACCAATTAAATACATAGTTTAAAACACACCCCTAATTAAAATACAGTGACAAACTCGCAAGCCCATACCTAAAACAATGTAGTTAACCTGCCCTTAAAATAATTTTTCCACAATCAAACAGTATTGAAGTTGAAAAAATAAAAAAATAAAGCATGAATTGACAACATGATAACCAAAACAATATACTTATTATAAAGCAAACATAGCCTTGAGCTTCAGGACACTGCTGATAGAAACTAAATTGTTGAGACCTGGGAAAACAGTAGCTTGACATTTAATCTGATACTTTAACTCTTTAAGTTATAAATACTCATCTAAAGGTCCACCCTTGGGTCCCAAATCTACATGGTCTATAACCGTAAACATAAAAAAATGAGTGGGGTAATTCTTAATATGTTTAAATACTGCATTTTTTCAACCCTTTTACTGATGCTATATTGGTGTCGGTATATCCTGTCCCTCAAGGCTCTTTTTGTCTTCCCAATATAAAAACCTTCACATTTCTAACACTTCCCAATGTAATTAACCCCATTTGCTGTTGCAGTGCTATCTAAAGGGAAGCTCATTGGTGCCAAAATGAGCCAAAGAAAGACAAGACCCTTCCAACACATGTTTGCACTGCCTACAGTGTTTAATTGGTCACATGGTCTGTTGGTATTTATATGGTTGTGAGTTTCAATATGGTTTATTCTGGTGAAGTCCTTAGTACCTGGATGAAAGCACTTAAATTTGTGAATAAAGTGTGTTTCCTAAAAAGATGGTAATGTAGTGGCATCCTAAAGGAAGACTCTGACTAGTAAGCGCTAATCTTGGATGATATTTGATTCCCAAGAATAAAAATAACCAAACAAAATCTTGCTAGGAACATCTAACCAGGACTCTGGAACCACAAACAGCTCCATATCTGATGACTTGCATAACTTGACCAGGACATATAGTTTCAGCAACTCTTTAAGCTAAGCAGGAATGAGTTCATGAGTCGTTTAACAGATGAATGTAAGAATCTCTTAAACTAATGTATGCATAACTGGCAGCCAGATCTGGATCCAGCATAAGGCAACCTAAGTTGCTACCAAGGGCCTTGTGCTGGCTTTGGGGCCTGGATTTTGCCTCTCACCCTGCACTTGCATCATAAACACAAAGAAACACAAAGAGAGATTTCAGTGGGAGATTTTTTTTTTCTTTTTTCTTCCAGCTTCCATCTCATAACTCTATTACTGCTCCGTAGAGCAACTTTGCTGGATGCTCTGCACTTGCATCAGAAGTGAAGTACAGGATAGAAGGAAGATTTGTTTTTACTCTCTTTTCAGAAATGAGGGAGATCTAGAGTTTGTGTATAACTCGGCTCTCTTTCCAGAAGCATGAGTATTGAGTGATCCTGTGGTGTGTGTGTATATGTGTGTATGTGTGCGTGTGTGTGTGTGTGTGTGTGTGTGTGTGTGTGTGTGTGTGTGTTTTAACCCCTTCTGTTACATCTCATCTAGGAAGAGATGATTGCAGACAACCCCTCCATATTGGTTACAGATACCCCTCCAGGTCTAGGATGATAGCAGACACAGACACGCTCCAAGATGGAACACAATCAGATAGATCTCTCCAAGATGGATTACAATCAAACAACTCAGCCTTCTAAGATGGACTGCAGCCAGCACCTCCAGATTGGATTACAGCCAGAAAACACAAGTGCATTTTCAGTTAAATCATTGGGGGATTACAATTAGTCTTTGATATCAGTCATTAGTATCTGTTATTATTGATCAGAAAATATATATGTTCTGTCCTTTTTTTATTCACCCTGTTCTGACCTTTCTTATATATTTTTATTAGTCAATTCTAGATGCACTGTCTGGTTAAATGACTTGCTCAGAGTCACACAACAGGCAGATAGAGTCAAACCCTATATCACTAACCACATAAAGCAGCTAGAGTCAAACCCTGAACTCTTGACAACATGAAGCAGTTCATTAAGAACATAGAGCCTTAATGCACTATACTAACTGCCAGACTTTCCATAACTTCTTAATTTTCTGGTAAATGACTGAGGATTACAGTAAGACAATAATGCTAGTTATTGTTGTTCAGAAAATGCATTTCAAGTTAATTAGAATTGACTGGTACTTAAGTCTTTGAGATGTTAATAAACTGCTTCATACAGTCAAAAGTATAATGCAATTCCTTAATACCTGGCTGCCTAAAACTTTGAACCTGCCTGAAGCTTTTTCCTTTGGCATCAAAAAAGCACATAGATCACTTTCTAACTCATCTATTAAAAAAAAAAAAAAAAAAAAAAAAAAAAACAGATTTATCAAGGTCAATGATTGTAAGAGTTTTCTCAAGTCAAGATAAGGATTTAGTCTTAAAAGCTGCATGGGCTACTTATCCAGTTAAAAGTAATAGAAAATACTATAAGATTTGACAATGACTGTTCAACATTAGTGATGTCAAAAAGAAAAGCATGCGTGCCACTTGTTAAAAGCTTAAAGAAAAACAATATTAAAGTACAAATATTTTTTCCAGCAAAAATGAGAATTCACCTTCCAGAAGGAAATAATATTTTTAACACTATGGAAGATGCAATGGAATTTATACAGAAAAGTGAAATCTTAGAAAAAAAAACAGAAGAAATGGATTGGAATCTATCAACTTCTTTGAAGAAAAATGCAGCAAGAAATGTTTGGTTAATAAAAGATGAAAACAGTAAAAACTGAACAACAAATGAAAATCAATGTTTTTCGTGGTTATGGATTCTTATTAATTTAAAAAAGTGCTTGAATACTTATGAACAGGTACTGAATATTACTTTTTATAAGGTAAATCCTTTCTTTCGTTCTTTCTTTCCCTACTTCAAGTGGTTACTAGTTCCCTTTTTGAAATGTTAGAGTTTGATTCTATTAGCTATATATTAAATTAAAGCCAGTTATTTTCACTTAGAGTTTAAAAGGTTAAACTATTCATTTTATTACAAATTAATCATTATTATGATGAAACTTATGCTAGGTGGCACACTTTCAGGTACATTGGCATAGCTGAGTAATTTACTATTAAATATAATACAAGGTGCACCAAATGACCTTAAAAGTGCATGTTAAGTTACATTCCAGAGTCTTAAAATGGTCCATTAGTGTACTGCTGATAGTATACTTGACATGCAATTTCACCCATGAAAGATAAGCTATTTTATAGACACAGTATAAAAAATATAGCTTTTTACATATATAAAAGTTACTATTGGAATGATATCAACTAATTAAGGCAACATTCACACTTTTACTAAATTAAACCTGGATCACACATAACTGTCATTTGTTTAATGCAAGCTATTATGCTATGTCTCCTTTAAAAAATTACAGTCTGCTTTATATTAAACATCTCATATAAATAGTGCTTGCTGAATCATTAAATGTTATTTCTTAGAGTGCAATGTTTTTTTTAGTGGTTAGGATAATTTGAGATTGTTTTTGTTAGTTTTGGTTTGGAGAGGTGTGGGGAACTGATATGTGGTGTGTGGTGGCTTGGATTCACTTGTGGGCATTTTTGGTGAATTGTAACTCAAGGACTGCTCATTTTCAAGCCCTTATTTTGAAAGCAGCTTGAAACAGCTTAGAGTCATGAGCACTTTTGCTATGCTGCAGGAGTTCTAAAAATTCTAAGAACTGTCCAGGTTACTCCTTCTTGCCTAAAAGTAAATACGCATAATAATTTGTATCATATGCTAAGATGTCAAAGAATACAGGTTAGATAATAAGTAAAAGACAGTGAATTGCATTTTAAATCACTGACACACAACAGCGCCAAGGAAAGTTATGCTATGTTCTAAACAAAGTGTAAAAAATATAGTTTCTTACATATATATGGAGCGGTGCCCTATCTGCGGCAGTTTATACACCTGTCCTAAGCCACCTAACTGAACCCACCCCACAAGCAGCTTGGGAAAAAAGGGTATCCTGTGTACTGCCATCTACCTCCCTGCAGTCAACACCATATAACAAGATAAACTGTTAATATCAAAGACAGCAGCAAGGTTAATATTTCTTCTACATTGTTGCAATTTAAGAATATCTAGTAGAAAAGTAGTCTACCCAGGTGCTCACAACACTAGTAGTAGTGGGGTAATTCCCCCCAATGGCAACATGTTGTTTGTAAGCTCTTTTTTGAATTAGCTAAAGGAAAGCAGTCATTAAGAACTTACCCCACTCCTGATCATTTTTTTACCTGCTCTCCCCAGTTTAGAGCTCACTGATTTCCTCTGTAGGATATCTCTCTGTAAGTCTCGTGGTGGCAGGGCCCCGTTCCATTCGTCTCGCTACGCTTGGCTCACTCAGCTCCCCTACCTTGCCCCCATTTTCCACCCGCCCCCACTACCTCTAGATTTATTCTAACCCTAAGTCACCTGACCACTCCCCATAACCAATCAACAGCAACATCCCATGACACACCCCTAGAATTTCTCTACTACACAATAACAGCACTTGCATCCACTTACAAACAAAAACACACCATGCTAACCTTACTTTCATCTCTCCTACTGACCCTCTCAAACCTAACCTATATTACATCCTTGCACACATACACACCCCTGCCACATAGCACCTATCATACTACACTTACCTTCACACCTGCCCCTATGCAAACAACCTTCCTTATTACCCCATCATTATTTAGCAACAACACTATACTATTTTTACAAACCAAGGTTATCCCACTATCTAACAATAAAAAAACATCATGTAAACTCCACATAGACATTCTACTAACTATCAAGCTTCAACTTTTTCTCAAGAAATACCTCCTTACCTCTGGTGACATCCATCCAAACCTTGGTCCAAACAATGTTATACCCCCAAACAAACACCCTGCTGATCTCCTCATCATAAACCTTAACTCTTGTAGTATATCTAACAAACTTCCTCACTTATATGCACTCATAACCCACTACTCCCCTGACATTCTCACTGTAACAAAAACCTGGCTAAAACCTAACACACAAAATGAAGAGATCCTCCCTCCAGGTTATAATATCCTACATCTAGATAGAACAGGAAAAAAAGGCGGGGGCATTGCAACTGTTTACAAAAATTCTATCTCTCTCCAACCTTGATTAACCCCACTACCAAAATTTAATAATGCTGAGACCAGTGGTTCTGTGTTACTCATAAATAACAAAAAGAGTATCATTATTTTATGCGCATATATCCCTCCAGGCAACAACTCTCAAACAATTGAGGATATTCTACAATGGTCTAAAGATAATCTCCCACAGGAGACTATTATACTAGGAAATCTAAACATGTACTGGCAATCCTGTAACTCAAAAAAACCCATTCACCACATAAACTTGTATGGCTTCACCCAACTCATTCAAGAACCTACCCATAAAAATCCCATAAAGAATCAATGCTGGATTGGACATTAGTTAACTACCCTGCAAATAATTATCAAGTAGGTAATCTACCAGATGGACTTAGTGATCATCTTCCTACCTTTCTCCTAAGGAAACGGACTAATTGTCTAAGGCCAGCTTTGAGAGAAAAATTGCACAGGACACTAAGGATAATCACAAGGCTTTTTTTAGTTATGTTAGGAACCTGGGTGGTAATTCCCAGATATGCTCAGAATTAGTCCAAAATGACAAAAAATACACCAAACCCACAGACATTGCCAACATCCTAGCTGACAGGTTCAGCGCAAACTCCCCCCCCCACCAAAAGGGCAAATATCTATCCCAGCAGAGTGCTGCCCCCCTGACATCTCAGATGCTCAGGTAAGAGCCGCCCTCTCCAAAGCAAAAAACACAGCATCAATGGGACCAGACGGTGTCCTGGGCTGCGTCCCACATGAACTCCAAGAAGAGCTAAACCCAAACATAAAACTACTGTTCAATCTCAGCCTTACTACAGGATATGTGCCCAAAGAGTGGCGTACAGCAACAGTGGTCCCTCTCCATAAAGGTGGTGCCTCAAAGGATCCTGGAAACTATCGCCCCATAAGCCTGACTAGCTTGGTCTGCAAAGCTATGGAAAGGATCATCATGGACCTCTTAAATAAAGATATTGGGGACCTACAGACACTGGATCCTACCCAGTTCGGCTTTGTTAAGGGCAGATCCTGCCTCTTAAACCTGGTTGATTTCTTTGAAACAGTCACCAAGGCCATTGACGAGGGGAAGGTGGTCCACACAGCCTACCTGGACCTTGCAAAAGCCTTTGATGCAATACCTCACTCGGGCATTATAGATAAGCTCACCAGCTTAAATATAAACCCCTATGTCACTAGATGGATTGCAAACTGGCTCAAGGACAGAACCCACATGGTTAGAATTGCTGGAGCCATGTCAGACTCCAAACCAGTTACAAGTGGTGTCCCACAAGGCTCAGTCCTGGGACCTCTCTTGTTCGGTATATATTTCTCGGAGGTACAGGCCAACATGGAAAGACTGTGGCTGACCAAGTTTGCAGATGACTGCAAACTGGGTGCCATAATCAACTCTCCAGCCAACACAAGCATCCTCCAAAAGGGCCTCATAGAAACAGACAACTGGTGCCAGAGCCATGGCCTCAAGCTAAATGCCAAAAAGTGTATAGTCATCCCCTTTGGCAAAAACAAAGTTCCCACAAATTACCACATAGGTGGCAATCCATTAAGTACAGAAGAAGTAAATAGGGACCTGGGGACCCAAGTTGATAGCAATCTCTCATTTGACAACCACGTGGCCAAAGTGGTTAGAAAAACATTTTATATAGCCCACCTAATCATGAAGGGATTCACATCTAGATCAGGGGAGGTCATCGTGCTTCTTTACTCATCCCTCATCAGGCCCATAATTGAGTACAATGCCCCTTTTGGGATGTACCTTACCAGACACCTGCAGCAACTGGAAAGATCCCAAAAGTACCTCACCAAGAGGATCAAAGGGCTCAAACAGATGCCATATGCTGCCTGGTTAAAGAAACTCCAGCTCTACTCAGTGGCATACCACCTGTTCAGAGGCAATCTGTGCCTGATGTATAAAGCCATGTCCAACCCGGAATTAATGGACATGCTGCACCTCAGAAAATCCAAATCCCATCGAGCTACGCTCGAGACTTGAACCTCAGCACTGAAATAAATAGGACATGCTGGAGGGACAGATTCGTAACCCAGAGGCTCCCTTCACTCTGGAATAAAATCCCAGTCCAGGTTAGGCAGAGTCCCTCATTGACTCTCTTCAAGAGGAATCTTGATGAGTGGATGGGAGATCGTAGGTTTACCCTGGGTATCACTTCTGTGTCACTGTTAGACAGAGGCACAGTATACTAACCTCGAAAAAGGGCATAGCAAAATAAATTTAAAATGGGTGGCGAAAGCCAAACACATTCTGGCTAGGCTTATAAATGCCCTAGGGCAGATAGTCTAGTATGAACCTATGAACCTATGAACCTATAATACTCCAAAATGTACAGTCTACAGACAAGTCCGAAATTATCATAATGTCAATCCACTAGAACTCAACACTTTGTTAAAAAAATTTAATTGTGAGCCACTTCGTAGCCTTGATCTTGACCATGCAGTTGACTATTTTAACAATACTCTGATTAACATCCTCAATTCTATTACTCCAGTAAGGAAAATAAGAAACAAGCAAAACCATGCCCCATGGCTTACCAAGTCCACTAGAGACCTAATGAAAACCAGAGACAAGGCATGGAAAGCTTGGAAAAAAGATAACACTCCCCTAGCTAAACAAAACTATCAATACCTTAGAAACCAAGTAAAAATACAAACAAAGCACGATAAACAAAAATACTTCTTAGATATGCAAAATAAACACTCCAATAACCCCCCAAAATTTTGGCATGCTATAAACTCCCTATTAAAACCAGGCAAAGCCTCCACACCAGCACCCTCCTCCACCACTACAAAATCAAATCGTGAAATAGCCTCCAATTTTAATCACCACTTTACTGAATCCATTATATCATTATCAGCCCAACCTTCAAAAAATGCCTTCCTATGTATACCAAAACCTACTAACAAAATAACTTCCTTTTCCTTCTCACCTGTCTCAACATCCACAATAAAAAAATACCTCTTAAAACTAAAACCCACTTCTCTTGCAGATGATGGCATACCTGATCATTTCCTAAAAATGGCTGCCGACTCTCTCTCCTACTCTGTCTCTGTCTTAATTAACAGCTCCATTCAAGAATCCCATATCCCTCAACTCTGGAAAGTCTCTTACATTATTCCCCTCCACAAAGGTGGAAATTCCTATGAGTTCTCTAACTACCGCCCCATAGTGATTCTGTCTCCCTTATGAAAAATACTTGAAAAATGCATACATTCACAGGTGATACATTTCCTCAACTCAAACAAGACCTTCTCCTCTACACAACATGGGTTTCATCCACACCATAGCACATCCTCTGCCCTCCTATCTTTCACGAACCTAGTTAACCAACACAGAAATAATAACATGTTTGTATCAGCCATATTTCTGGACCTCTCTAATGCATTCAATATAGTTTCCCACTCTGTTCTAATAGATACTCTTACCTCTCTATCCTTTGCTCCTAACACTGTTGCATGGTTTAAAAACTACCTAACAGACCATCAACAGGCTGTCCAGTGACAAGGAGTCCTATCATCCTTACTCCCAACATCAATTGGTGTACCTCAAGGCTTCATACTGGGCCTCTCCTCTTTTCTATCTTTACTAATAACCTACATACCTCTACTCTACAAGCCTCACTCATACAGTATGCAGATGACTCCACATTGATCTTCTCTGCCCCAACC
This sequence comes from Protopterus annectens, assembly GCF_019279795.1. Taxonomy (NCBI): domain Eukaryota; kingdom Metazoa; phylum Chordata; order Ceratodontiformes; family Protopteridae; genus Protopterus; species Protopterus annectens. Next base: position 1,665,594,729 of record NC_056731.1, on the reverse strand, counting down.
CTTACTGCCCTTCAACATATTGCCCAAAAATCTTTTAGCGCAGTGGAGAATTGGATCACAAATATTCAACTTATACTAAATCCTAACAAAACAAAACTACTTCTATTCACCCCAAACAAATCCAAAGCCACCCCACTCTCCTTCTCTATCCTTGATAATAATGGGACTGTCATCTCTCCTTCTCTTCACACCAAGCTGCTGGGCATTGAAATTGATAACAACATACACTTTGACGTCCACATCTCCCAAACTATCAAAAAAGTATATAAAAAATGAGGTCCCTTTACAGACAAAAATGCTTTCTGTCACATCAAGCTAGTGTCACCTTAGCTCAAACCCACCTTCTCTCCACACTTATGTATGCAACACCAATTCTCACCTATGTCAGAAAATCTGATCTCAGCAAACTAGAGTCATGTTATAAGAACATTGCTAAATTTGCTAAAGATTCACCCTTTAGAACTCACCATTGTATACCTCTCAGACAACTTCAGTGGCTTGAACTTCCATAGCTACTAACCTACCACCAACTAGTTATAGCCTATAATATCCAACAATATCCTGACAGAACTCCAGCCCTTAAAGAACTAATAAGTAACTACATACCAAATCAGTCACTCTGCTCTGCCAATAAATCACTCCTCTCCATCTCTTCAGCTAATAACACAGCAGGTAAATCTCTGTTTTCTCATTGTATAGCAAAGTATTGGAATAACCTCCCTCACTCAGTTATTTCAGCACCAAACACAAAACAATTCAAACACTCTCTTAAGTCTCATCTTATCAATTCCTGGTTATGTCCATGTGTTACATAAAGACAAATAATCTACTTTTCTTTCTCATCCTAAAACCATGAAACATGGACATAGCAAATATTAGTTGTATGTTAATGTAAGAAAGAAACAGTAAATTAATCTCTTGTCTTAACAATTTATTGAACTATTAATCTATTGTCTACTTGTAAAGTTTGTTTTGAAAATATGTTAAAAGAATGTCCTTGTACTGTGATCTATTATGTCACTGTTTCACAATCTCACTAACTGGTTTATAACTGATGTATAAATACCTGCTGTCTCTGTAATTAATTAAGTGGAGCTTTTCTCCCCAGACCTCTGCTGAAAATGGACCTCATCCAGTCGGACCATCCCGGTTAACAAATGTAAAATAAAATAAATAAATAAATATAAAAGTTATTATTGGAATGTTATCAAACAATTAGAGTAACATTCACATTTTTACAAGTTAAACTTGGATCACACATAACTGTCATTCTTTTAATGCAAGTTTATTTGCTATGTCTCCTTTAAAAAAATGACAGTCTGTTTTATATTAAATATTGTATACAACTAGTACTTACTGAATCAGTACATGTTATTATTATTTTAAATACAATAGCTTTTTAGTGGTTAACATACTTTGAAATGTTTTTGTTGGTTTGTTGAAGGTTTTGAGGGGTCTGAGGGATTGATGTATGGGGTGGGGGAAGGCTTGGATACACTTGTGAATGTTTTTTGTGTGAGTTGTGGCTGATAAACTGTTCTTTTGCAAGGCCTTGTCATGAGGACCATCTTGAAGCAGCTTAATTAGAGTCATGAGCACTTTTGTGATGTTGCAATAGTTCTGAAAATCCCAAGAACTGTCCAGGTTACTTCTTCCTATCTAAAAGTAAATAATCATAATATTTCAAATCATTTGCTAAGATGTCAATGACTGCAAGTTAAATAATAAGCAAAAGATGGTGAACTAAATTCTAAAGCTCTGTCAGTTATTAAATAGTTCTGAATGCTTGCAGTATACCAAAAGGATAGTTTATATACTAGCCTATAAAATGACACTTCTGATAAAAAAAAATTAGGATTGTGTTTCTCTGTTATTGTCTCTTTTTAATGATAACAAAATGTAATATCTGAAAACAATTTATTATGGAAAGTTTGAATCTTAAAAGGGAAGATTTTTCAGATGTTTGTACATATACTATTAGACATAACATTTAAGGAAAAAAATAAGACTGATTCTAACAGTAGTACTAGATTAAAGAGTATCAAATATAGAAGGGTAAATATAAATGTTGTATTATATGATACTCTACACTAGGATTGTAGCTGAAATATAAAACCTAGGAATATAGTAATAATACAAGACATAGTATAAAAACAGAAATAGAAAGACATCAGAATAAATAAATATGCATATAGTTAAAGAATATAAATATGTCTGCAAGGATGGGAGGTTGAAATAGTGGTTGACATTCACCTTATAGGCACAAAGTGCAGGGTTTGATTCTCACATGGGGTAATTGGCGGGGCTTGGAATGGCTCAAAAGGACAGTTAGCCTGGTACTAATTTATGAACTTACGATCCTTTGAACAACTTTACACATAGTAAATAAAACAGAAAAAAATATAAAATCATCTGATCTACAAATTAATAAATATGAAAATAGCTTCAACCTATAGTAGAGCAGGGAGATAATGTAAGGTACAGTGAAAAGTGATTGTAGAGATAGTCAGTTTGGTCATCCTATAATGAAGATTCTGAACACCTGTTTAACTTTCCTTATTTATAATAATTCACTGACTGGCTTTTTTAAGATGATGCATATTAAAAATATGATACACATTAATATGAACCAGAAGCATGAGCTATGCATTGTTAGTTTAATGGAGAGTTTGAGAGATAGTTTGCTCATCTTTTTCAACAAACTAGGAATATGTTATTCCATAGTATAATGTTTTAGGATTATATTGTTAGGTATTTTTTTATTTGTTTCACAAGTTTTGTCCATAGCTGAAGATTGTATATTGTTATATATAAAGTATACAATAGGTTCTGTACATAAATGTGATTTCATTATATTAGTAAAACAAGAGACTGGGACAAAGAATGGAATACTCTATAGGCCAAAATCGATTCACTAAAGTTAATTCTAAAACTAAATTACATTATCAGTCAGTCTGTACTTAAAATTTTAAATACAAAATATGTTGAAATTCTAAATCATAAAGTTTCAATAAACCTGGAATATCTTAAACTTCAGGCATATTCAGTAAATCCTTTAAGCTTGCATAAACTTGCTCTTAGATCAAAGTAAATGAATAAACTAAATCATATGAAATAAGTTATAACACATATAAATGATAAAAACTAAGAAGAACAGATATTAAAGGTATTCTTGTGGGCTTTAAAATATTTTATGAAAATATAAATAATAATACAAATGACCTAGATAATGAGGATATAGTTGAAACTTTTCTAAGGGAAAATATAAATAATAAAATAACAAGTGAACAAATAAAAAATTGATAGACCATTCACTTTAACAGACATAAAAGATCAAATAAAAAAGTTAAAAAGCAATACAGCACTGGGCTTAGATGGTGTTACACTAGAACTATATAAAATACTACTGGATGATGCAGTTAACATATTAGATAGGGTCTATAGAGAAATAAAAACAACTGCTGAAGTCCTCCCATCATGGAAATTGTGATGGCCCCTCTTTACCCTGGGCCAGTAATCAAGGAGCCCAAATCATCATCACTGACACCGGTGTGAGGCAGTCATTAAAACACAAATGGATTTGCACAGTATTTCAAATGCAGCTCTCTGCACCAAGCATAATTTCCCCCAAGAGCACACAGAGGACATGTTCCACTGGGACTGGTCTCTCTGTTTCTCCAGATCCCAAACAAGACCCACCTTGGAAAACTGTATCTTAGTTCTAATTACCTGACACACACACTTGAATATCTGATTTTTCACACACACACACACACACACACACACACACACACACACACACACACACACACACACACACACACACACACACACACACACACACATGCATCTGGCAAAGGCTGGAACAGATTCACCAGTTGTGTCCCCTCTCTCCAGGCTATAAGGTAGATTTCTGTGATTGCTGCCAGCAGTCAGACACTCTAAGGCTCTTCCAAAGGGTAACCAATCATATTGTGTCAAATTAATACTGATATAAATGGTAGAGTGTGACTGAAGCAGTGAGGCTTATTGAAGTGGTTACAGTGTCACTAAAATAAGCATAAGTACTCACAAGTTGTTAAAAGGATTCAGTAAAAGATCTGTCACAATGAAAAGGTATAAACATATTTAATAATGGATAATAAAATAGAAAACAGGAGAATACTTAATATGTAGTTACAATAAACATCAGAGTTTTCATTCAAAGGAAATATAAAAATAACACAGTTGAACAGACTCCGACAGATGCAGAAAAAAGAAAATAATACTAAACTAATCTCACTGTACATTTCCTAACTGAAGTAAAGAGAAAATGTCTCTAGTTAACTCACTTAGTATCCAAAAGCAAGTTGTACTTCTAAGATGCTTACTTCCAGAAGGCAACATGAGATACTACACACTGACTGAACTGTACAACTAACAACTGAACAATTGAAATTTGATAACTGACATAGATCTTTTATATCAGGTTCTAAAGAAAAACAAAAACAAACAACAAATTGCTGCTGCCAGAGTGCCATCCTTCAGCTCGTTATACAATGACATTGCATCTAGTCACCTGACTCTGGCACAGTATACATCCAGAACTCTGTTAAGATTCTGTTGCACCATTTTTAACATAAGTAAGTTTTACAAATGCATTTTAATACAAGCACCTGTACAAATCAATGTCACAGTCAAATGACACAAGACTATTTACTAAACTTCAACCAGCCATGTTGGCATATGCCACACATGCACTGTCCCACTACTCCTGATACAGCTGGCAATACCTCACAATGTCACAGAAATATTCCCTTATATCAACTATTTTAAAACAAGATAAGGATCCTACAAACTGTTCATCACACAGACCCATTTCACTTTTAAATGTGGACTATAAGATGGTCATGTCCATTTTAGCTAACAGAATTAATCTGTGTATGCCTAAACTAATTAACAATGATCAAACTGTGTTTATTTTAAATAGACCAGTACAGGATAATATAACAATAATGCATATATTATATACTATGCAAATAAAAATAAAAAAAGAACTTTCTATCATTAGTCTCGATTTAGATAAGGCTTCTGACTTAGTTAATTGGTCACACCTGTTTAAAATGCTTAAAATGTATAATTTCTCACCTGAGCTAATTGCATTAATTTGTAAGTTAGACAATAACTCTTGCGCTTATGTTAAAACAGGTTATTTTCTTTCTAATTCCTTTAATTACAAAAAGACACAAAACAAGGCTGTTCATTATCACCTTTACTTTTTGCTTTAGCTATAGAGCCCTTTGCTAATAGTATTAGATCCAATAAGAACATTAATGCTATCAAAATAAAAGAAGACTCTGAACTAAAGATTCAGGTTTTTGCTGATAATATTTTACTAACAGTAGGAAATACAGAAAATTCATTAGAACATATAATTAGTTCTATGAGTCAGTTTGAAGAATCTCAAACTTGCGATTTTAATCATAATAAAACAAATACATTATTAATTAATAAAAAAATTAAAAAATCAGGGAAAAATATTCTAACTTAAATTGGGATAGCAATCAAAATGAAACACCTTGGGATAACCATTATGACTAATAGTAAAGAAATTATACAAACAAATGTTCAACAGTTTGTTGATAAAATGTTAAGCTTAGTCACAGACTAGAGAAATTTCTTCTTTACATGGAAGAATAATGAATGCTTATTAAGATGGTAATTCTCCATAAAACATTGTTTGTCTTGCAATCTTTAGTACTATCTCCACCAAAAAAAGATGAAGATAAATAATATTATACTTATTTTTTTGGTATCATAATAAACCAAGAGTTTCCTTTGAATAGCACAGAAAATGTTGGGATAACAGTGGAATAGGATTCTCTGATATTCAGTTGTGTGCTACTTCAATAATTATAAAAGTTAGAGCATTGTGAATACATTCATCTTATGATTCAAATGGAACCAAATACATCAAGAAATATTATTAGCAAATAATAAATATATCACAACCAGTCATAAACAAATAGCCCCTAAACGTTTTATCTGGTTATTAAAAGATTTTTGCATAAATGGAATTACACCCTCTTCTCAAATTCCTTATTTAAATAACATAATTTCCTCTTTCCAAAAGTTCACATATGTATTAAACACTTAATATTTTCTATTTTTCTAATTGCATATACTAATGACTGCTTAGAATTTATTAGTATGACAAAAATTGTTTGCAGTAGTGAATTGCATACACTAAAGATGAGAACTTCTAATATTACACATTCTTATAAATCTTGGCTTAAACTTAAACACTTGCTTGAAAAATATTAATTGTTGTTGATATGTATACCTTTGCTGTATTGATTATCTATGGACCTATGTAAATAGTTATTTGTTTGCTTTATAATTGATTTGTTTGTCTACTGATTTAAAATCAAATTAAACAAGGTAAGACAAAAAAGAAAATTATTGTTAATGCAAAGATTTCTATTTTAGAAACTTTCTAACTATATAATAGAAACATTTAAAATCTGCTCTTGAATTTTGGGTCTTTGTCTAAGAATTGAGCTAAGATGTTGAGAAGACAAAGGAGGATTGCAATGGATTCCACTGTATGGTTTTCACAGCAGCTTCCTGAGATACATTTTTGGATCATTATTTATAAATGCATTAATTCACATGTTCTCAAGCAGATATCTGAGTTGTACAGTCATGCAAGTGGCTGTAACTGATGGTTACGTGTGTGTGTGTGTGTGTGTGTGTGTGTGTGTGTGTGTGTGTGTGTGTGTGTGTGTGTGTGTACATTCTTGGTTCCTGCAACCCACAGTAGTTATAATATAAAAGAAAGAATTGATTGTAGTAAACAAGAACATCATCACATTAGCCATGTTTTTTGAGTACAATGCTTCATTTCCTTGTTTTGTTGACTGTTGACAGTGTGTTTATTTGGCTGTGAATAAACTAGACAGCATGAAGTCTACATGTTTAATGTTAATATTTTAACTGTGAATATATTTGAATTAACCTTGTTTTTTGCAGGTGCAAGGGTATGAAATTCACTGTTTTGGGCTACAACAGTCTGTCTGATACTTGTAATGAGTAAGATTGAGCTGCTACTGTGGTGCAGCATTTGAATCCCTCAGTCTTTTTTGTCTACTGTGTGACTGATCAAGTTACTTCTCCCGACAATGCCCCTAGGCTGCCCCTGAAAACTGACACTTGCAACTAAGCTGTTAATACACACATTACACATTTCTCTTTTGAATTGTTGCATCCTTCACATAGATGTCAAATTACTGCTTCACTAGTTGCTTTTTGTGTATGAGCCCCAGCATATATATATTATAGTTTAATGGGATGCCAGACACATTTTCAATGAAAGTGAGTTTCAAGGGAAGAAAAAGTTACTGTTGGTCATGCAAAGTCTGTTCTGTTTGTTTATCAAATGGCTGTCACTGTTTTTGCATTATTTGAAAATAATGGTTTTAAATTAAATCTAAATCTCGGTGCATAGATGGCGGAACCTAGATGGCAGACTGAAAGTAGCACTTTTTTTGAGCTCCGTAAAAATACTTTAAATAACAGGAAAATATTTATTTTTTTCTAGAAAAAAAGTTAATTAACGTTCTTTAACTTCTTTACTACCAATATACTAACTTTGGAATATATTTTTCAAAAATTTCCTGTCAGAAATATCTGGAGTTTAAAACTGGTCTTGGAAAATGAGTGGTTCAAAGAATTCTCATGCAGAAACTGCTCTGAGGAAAGAAATCCAGTTGATGTCCTCTACTCTACAGGAGTTATCTTTGAAAATGGAGAGTTTCAAGGACAACTTAGAAAATTTAAGAGAAAGTTGTCATAAACAAACTGAAACCTTCAAAGAACTACTACAGCAACATCAAACCAAAATATTAAACATTGAAGAGTCTTTGTCTGATATAGCTGGAAGGCTTAAAGTGGAGGAACTCCAGGGTGAATTTCTTCAGCAACAGAGTAAGTGGCTTACCAACAAGATGGATGATTTGGAAAATAGAGAAAGAAGATCTAATGTAAGAATCTTTGGGTTACCTGAGAAGACTGAAGGTGATGATATTATTTCATTTCTTAATTCCTGGCTACCTGACTTTCTAGATCTAAATATGGTACAGAAAGAGTGTATAGAGCTATTGGGAAACCTATTCCTTCATCTTCTACTTCCACACCTAGATCTATTATAGTAAAATTCCTTTCTTATCTTGACATAGAACTAATTCTTAAATATGCCTAGATCGCCATGTGTGATTTTTTTTGAAGAAGTTTGACGCCATTTTGCACCTTGACGACGCTTGTTTGGAAACACATTGAACAAGTTTATTGAATAAACACACCATCATTTTTTACTTGCTACGAGTTTTTGCCTAGCTAGGATCGCTGAAATTATTTGCATATTTTTGAAATTATTTTATAATATATTTGATGTTTTGTTTTTATTACAACACTTTTACTGACTTTTACTTATATTTTCGGGGAATTTAAACATATGTTAATATTTTTGATGTACTTGTTCTTGTATGTATCGATGATCTACTGATGGCTATTGATGTTATGATTGTTTAGAACACTATTAGAACACTATATATGTACTATGGCTTTAAGAATTTAACTTTGTCCTCCACATTTCTGAGTGATGTTTTCATTTTTTATATTTTTTTTTAATTTTTAAGTGTGAGAAAAAGTATGACGTTTAAAGGCTTGAGAAAGCTATGCATGTTTACTGAATAAAATTATATCGTATTTTATAAGGAGAGCATCTGCGTGTTTTTTACTGGACTATTGGATTTTCATCGTTTCATTGCCATCAGGGGTACCGGCTTTTTGTTTGGTTTCTTAATTCTTAAATGTGCTTGGAGGAAAAGCCCACTGAAGTATAATCAGAATCTAATCAGATTTGATAATGACTATTCCTCCAGAGTCCTAGAAATGAGGAAAAAAGCTTGGCCACTTGTGAAGTTACTCAAGCAAAACAAAATAAAAGCCCAACTTGCATATCCTGTAAAAATAAGGATTTTTTTCAAATGAAATGAGGACATTTAATGACATTGATGAAGCAATTACTTTCATCAAAAACAATAACATAATGACACTTCTAGAAGAGATGAATTGGTCTTCAACTACTTCACTGAAAAGGTCCCCTGAGAAAACCACTTGGATTGATGTGAAGAAAAAAAAGCAAAGAACTGATACAAAAAGTATTACCTCTACAGCCTCTCTCATAGAATGAACTAAAACTAAAAGCTCTTGCTAAAGGTAATATATGTATTGTCCATCTAATTTCACAAGTATTTTGCTAATTTCCTTTCACTATAGTCATTGCTTCATATATTTGCTTTTGGTTTGTTTGTTACTTACACACAATAGACTGATAACAATAATCTAACTGACACTGCTATTTAACACTAATTTGGGATGGGAAAGTGTAGGAAAGTGATGTTTGGGAAAGATACCTGATAACACATCCTATACATTGAAATGTAACAGCGAAACTACATAGAATGGTTTTAATTTCATTAAGTAGTTTATTACTAAATGGCATATGAGCTTTAAGCATATATTTAATTTAATTTCGTTATGAAACAAGCCCTTTAGTTAAATTTGATTGTTTATAGTATCTGTGGAAGCATTGCATCAAGTACAATCATTGTTTTTTCAGTTAAACCACTTTTTTTTTCAAAAACAGCTTTCTCATACATGAGACTTGTAAACTGTCACTCCAGTATAAACCGCGAGCATGCAAATACGCTTATAGCATTAGTTTACACACAGAATGCTCGTTTCTTTCTTTTACTCACTAGATATCCCCCTTAGATGTTACCAGTGTCTTGTTTAAGCTACTAATATGTCAGCAAGTAGATTAAGAAAAAGTTTGAAAGGCATTAGCAAGGTTAGGTTGATGCCTAATGGTTAAATCCATTTACTTACTTTCTTTTGTCTGTAAAACATAGAAAATCTCCTTATACATAACTTGTTTTGTAATCCACACTCTCCTTCTATTTTCTCAATGAATATTATTCTAAATATTGAGGGAACAGTGTTGTCTTTTACATAACTTCTTATTCGAGTCTGAAGGAAAACATTGTTAACGATGTCATGGTACACGCCCCTATACACTTCCTCATTGCCTTAAAGAGACAGTAGATCTCTTGAACTTCTTAACTTCGTTGAACACAAAATTTTTTAAAGTTATGAAGTAATGAAATTCCAAGGTACATGAGTGTATTTGGATTAATATTAATTATCAACACACATATATATATATGCTGGTCAACACGCATAAATAATTCAGCTAGGGAATTCAGATAAATTATTTAAAATAAAAAATGTATATACATCTGAAGCCATACAGACATTGAGGGCAAAACAGAATTATATAACAATAGCTCCTTTATAAGACATATTCAAAGTTTGGCATGAATTACACAGGTCTTGGACAACTAATAAAATAAGAATGTGACCTTATTATGCTTGTGTTTTAACACAGCCAGATTGCAATAAGGAATGTTTTGTAATGAATTGGGAAACATTTTCAACCTCAACTGGAAATGGGTGTGTAAGGTATTAGCTGGTTTTTGACCTTCTATTGTGTCATGTACCATGAGAATACTTATATCTGAAATATTATACTTTAACTAGGCATTGCAGGTGTAGAGTCCATAGCTGAGATTGTTTTATGTATGCTGCTTTATCTAGACAAATCATTTTAAGTAACAGGAATGCATATTTCATGGTATATTTACCCCTTTTTAAGGAACTGACTGTGTTGAAAAGCCACTATTATAAGGAACTTGACAGAGTGGATATCTCACTTTCTTTTCAAAGGCTGGTATCATCTCAGTGACCACTTTACTGTCAATGCTCCATTTTTGCAATGCAGCATCAAAATGTACTAATTTGTATGCTTAAATAATGTATGTCTGTGAATTAGGACCCTGTGACTCATGTTTATATTAAGTTAAAAAGTCTAACGTTTTATCATTTGCATTAAACAGTTCAGGGTTCATTCTAAAATTAATGACAAACTAACTCTCTATTTGGAGCACTGCATAATGTAATATGTAAAATGCGTGCTTCTTTTACATGCTAGATACCTTTGACAGCAATGTTCTAGTAGCAACTGTATACACCAAAGGGTTTCTTTATACATAGATTACTGTGATCTCTGTTCTTAAAATAATTTACTTGAGTGAATGTAGATATCTTAGAAAATATACTGGTTCATTGTTTATGGGGAGAGTGATTGTACTGTTTACTCATTTGCTGGTAGTATTACAGAAAGGAAAGAGTTGTGGGGAAAGCACTTGCACACTGCTGATCTAGATATGACATATAGACAGTAGAAGATATCATTCCCAAAATATTCCTGCAAAAAATAGATGCCCAGGCTTATAGTTGCTGCTACTGTTAATATACTTCACAACACTCTATAGTGCATCCTATAACCCAGATACTGAATGAAATGGTTGGTGTATAGGGATCCACCAGTGATGGAAGGAAACAGGATTATTATAACACTTTTTCATGATATTCTAGCTGTACTATACAAATGTTTGTTCAATATAAAACTGTATATATGGTTCATAACACACAAATGTTAACTACGATAAACTATGTAGTCAGAATTCTATATTAAGTGTTTTTCCACAATGAGCATTTATTCATGTGTGTTATTTGGTTAAAAATTACTTGTTTATGCCGGGGAATAATCTACCATATATTCTCCATAGTAACATATAATGGAGCCTCTAACCTTTCTTCGGTTTATTTTCAGTAATGAGGGTTAATCTGACTGAACTTTTTAGTTCTGTCAGATTGGACATGAATTTCATTCCATGTTTGATAAAAGGTTATTTTATATGTCTCTTTGTACATGTTAGAGATTATTTACTATACACATGTTTTCTTATCTTTCTGGCCTCCTTTCAGTTCTAAATTATATAATTCTAAAGGAATCAATAACCTGTCTATTAGATTTAATACATGTATAAAAGTTACACAGCATTTAAGTAACAAAATATTGTATCACTATATCCAATTCAAATACTCAAATAGTAAACAACGAAGATGGACATAGTGTTGATCTCTTTGAACGTTAATGGTTTAAATAACCCAAGGAAAATATCCAACTTACTCAAATATCTAAAATTAAATAAAGCACAAGTGGTATTCAATTCTTGCAGGAAACTCACTTTAAAGCTAATGATAACTTCATTTGGAATCCAAGCAAATTTCTAAGGTTATCTAATTTATCATATAATAAAAAAACAGAGGGGTATTAATACTATGGAGGAAAAATGTCACCAATCCTCAAGTTCTTTATAACTATGAAGACAAAGATGGTCTTTTATCAATTGTAATAATAAGATTTAGTAATAGAATTTGGAGTTTGGTAAACTTATATTGGTTCCCTGGTATGGGAGTAGGAACAGTTAAAAAGCATATAGATCTCATCAATAAAACTTCGAAGGGTAATTTAATTTTGGGAGGGGATTTTAACTATACCTTAGGTAGTTTGTAGACTACTAATAAAATACCTTTCTGTATTACCTCTACAGGGAGAACTCAAAAAATGGATAGATAATTTACAATTATTAGACACATTTAGTCTTTAGAATGATAATTCATTATTATTTTCTCATAGTGATCATAGATTCAATACCTAAATGAGAATTGATAAAATATTTGTATCCCAATATTTAAAAATGAAAATATCATATTTTTCTATAATCCCTTGCCCCTTATCTGATCATAACTCACTCATTCTTAAATTTCAAACGGACTTTAAGAGATTGACCTTTACTAAAATAATCTCTGCCTACATCACTAAATTAAAACAGTTAAAACCATGGCTGGACTTGGAAATACAATACTTCTTAGATACAAATCATACTAGTGACATAAACATAAACATTGTTATTTTATGGGATTCCTTAAAGGCATATCTTTATGGCAAAATTATTACTTGGTATAATAACAAAACAAAGGAATGGGAATCAGAATTAGTTAATATTCAAAAACAAATCATTGAAATTAACTCTAAGGATGTGATAGATTCAGTTGCAAAAAAAAAAAGAAATTTGGGAATTAAATAAAAAATACAATGATATCTTAACTCACAAAACCAATTTGGCTTTGGAAAAATTAAAACTAAATTCTTTCTCTGTCTCCCCCAAATATATGCATAATCTAGCATTGAGATTAAAAAGACATTCCACGGAAAATACTATCACAGATATAATTCATGAAGGGAAAAACAATAAAAATGTCTCAGATTTAAGTGACATCTTAGAAGCCTTTAAATTTCATTTTACAAAACATTACAATAATAATGGTTTACATCATAACAACTCAGACCTAGGCTTGGACTCCTTAAATATAAACAAAATACCAGAAAGCTTAATCCTAAATATTCAAAAACAAATTACTCTCAAAGAAATTAATGAGAAAAAGGCTCCAGGCATAGATGGAATCATTATTGAAATTTATAAATTATTTCCAGCTTCTGCTATAACAATTATGCAAAAAGCACTAAATGAAACATATTCACAAGGCACAATTTCACCTTCATGGAGATATTTGTTGATCACCCCTATATTAAAGGAAAATAAGAATCCCAACTTATGCAGTTCATATAGACCAATTTAACTCCTTAATAACGACTATACAATTCTTACGTCTATATTGGTTAGTAGAATTAAAAAATCACTTACTCATGTCATAAATGATCACCAAACTGGTTTTATTTATAATAGAAACACCCATGATAACATTCAAAGAACTTTGACCATTATATACATTTTAAATAGAGACAGACATGAGGCCCTAATAGTCACTTTAGACATTGAAAAAGCCTTTGATTCACTAAATTGGGATTATCTTTTTAAAATTCTACAAATTTATGATTTCCCTATACAATTCATTACTTTAATTAAAAAAAAAATTATAAAGACAATCTGGCCTATGTAAAATTAAGCCCATTTACATCAGAAGCTATTGACATTACTAAGGGTACTAAGCAAAGATGTTCTAAGTCGCCAATGTTGTTTGGATTAGCAATAGAACTTTTTTCCTCAGCAATTCATTTTAATTCCCAAAATCAAAGGTATTAACTTTTCTGATCAATTTAATTCCACAATAATGCTCTTTGCAGATGATATACTACTCACCTTAGTTAACGCTGAAGAGTCACTACATGAACTAAATTTACTAGTTGAAAAATTCTACCACATTTAAGGTTTAAGAGTTAATAGTTCTAAATCAAATCATATATTGTTAAATAAAATAAACAACTCTAATATTAACATAAACCAAATAACTGGGAAACAGGTTTCCTCTCTAAATTATCGGGGAATTGTTTTATGCAAAAATTTAGAATTAATTTTATCTACTAACTATAATAATATTGTGAATACCCTAAAATTACTAGTTGGGAAATGGAATCAATTGTATTTAACATTTGAAGACAGGTTGCAGTTAATAAAGATGGTTTTACTCAGAAAAGTAAATTACATTGCATTAGCTATCCCTATAATTCCCAGTAAAAAGCTTTTAAAAGAACTAAATAATATCCTTATAAATTTTCTTTGGTGGCCAAAAAAGAATAGAATAGCCTTCTTAAATCATATTAGACCTTGAGAAATGGGAGGAATTAACTTTCCTGATTTAGAATCGTATATTAAAGCTTCCATTTTCAAAACAGTAATAAATTAGTTTGATCCAAAATTCTCTTCTGCATTGAAACTTTACATACTACTATATTCCTAAAAGAAAGTAAATTGACAAAAAATGTACAATTAAATGAACAAACTAATAAACTCTGGCATATTATCTGTATTAATTTGCAATACAGTTCTACTAAACCCACCAATCTAAACTATATAAATTATATTTACAACACTTTCCAGAGTTTTGTAAATAATAATATTGATATTAATCTTTGGTTACAGTTAATTCCCTTTAAAATTACAAAAAAACTTTTTCAATAACATTTCTACAAATACTCTTAATACTTGGAAAGCAAAAAGTTTTACATGCTGATACCAGTGTATGGAAAACTTGATAGTCATGGATGTAAGGCAGTTAATTAATACATTTGATTTACCAAATTCAGACTGGTTAGCTCTTAACAGTCTACTTCCCTATGCACAAGATTTATGCAGAACAATAGATAATTCTTTTTTTACTTCCATTCTTAAATTCATATTTTTTTTTTACCTGAAGTAATATACAGATAATTTAATTGGAAAAATTTTACCTCAAAATTATATAAAATTATTATTAATTACAAAGCCCACCCTAATCAGAAGTTCTGGAAATTTATCACTAACGAATATCCATTATTGTTTTCAAATGAGAATAAAACTAGTTTATTATATTCTATTAAATTAACCTCCAATATACAAATGTGGACATTTTTTTTGTGGAAGCTTTTGCATAGAGCTTTCTATACACCCAACAAAAGTGCAAGATTGAACAATTCTAATGACATAACTTGGAGATGTTCTTCAAAATGTAATGCTAATTGGTCTCATATTATGTATTAATGTACTCACATTAAGACATTCTGGGAAGATATTGGTGAATTTCTACAAGCCATTCCATTTTACAGATTCCTTTTTGTCAAAGTCACTAATTCTTCTGAATGTAAATGAAACTGTTGTTACAAAAAACAAAGACTTTTACCTTCTTTGGACTACAATGGCAGTTACTAAGAAATGCATCACAAGGAAATGGAATACCTCCTCCATTCCAACCTTTGATGATTTTCTAATTCTATTGAAAGATGTAGCACTGCTGGAAATCGGAGTCACGGAAATGAGAATCTTTCCTAGGAAATGGATTAATAATCCTTGGGAGAAAATTCTATCTCTTATTGAGACACTTAAAACAGGCACCATTTTTACCTTCTTAGGTGATGAAGAAGTAAAATGACCTTTTCTAATAATGTGTAACTTTCTATGTTTGTGTATTTCAAATTGTTTTTCCTTTTTTTCATATTTGGTTTGAGGCCATTTATACATTTTGTAAATAGTTCATTATAATTTATTCTTGCTTGAAATGTAAAAGTTTATTATTATTTTGCTTGAAAAATTAATAAAATTATTTGTACAAAAAATAAATCTCAGTGGATATTGTAAAAGTAAAAAAAGAAATAATTGAACTGACAAGGTTGAACAGTGTTATATGGTAAATGAGGAGAGATAGTCAAGTAATGGGATATATAGGTATCTGTGAGGGGTAATTTTAACCATGTGACAGTAGCACCATATTTTAAGTTCCGTGTTATAGTGTGTCAGTATCTGAAGAAGTCTGTTTACTTTTGCAGACAAAAAACGCTTAATACTACACCAGTTTTGTTTTTATTTATTTCATTTTCTATTGTGGATAGCAGCAGTCTGCTGCATTTTTGTGTTTGCTGACATTTAATTAAACACTGGTTGGTTTCACTTTACTGTTGCTCCTGTGGCATTTTTTGTACATTTCAACAGTTTTATTTCATTTTAAGTGGATGTTACAATATTAACTATGATAAACTTTGTAGTCAGAATTCTATATTAAGTGTTTTTCCACAATGAGCATTTATTCATGTGTGTTATTGGTTAAAATTTGCTTGTTTATGCCGGGGAATAATCTACCATATATTCTCCAGAGTAACATATAATGGAGCCTCTAATCTTTCTTTAGTTTATTTTCAGTAATGAGGGTTAATCTGACTGAACTTTTTAGTTCTGTCAGATTGGACATGAATTTCATTCCATGTTTGATAAAAGATTATTTTATATATCTGTTTGTACATGTTAGAGATTATTTACTATACACATGTTTTCTTATCTTTCTGGCCTCCTTTCAGTTCTAAATTATATAATTCTAAAGGAATCAATAATCTGTCTATTAGATTTAATACATGTATGAAAGTTACACAGCATTTAAGTAACAAAATATCTTATCACTATATCCAATTCAAATACTCCAATAGTAAACAACGAAGATGGACATAGTGTTGCTCTCTTTGAACGTTAATGGTTTAAATAACCCAAGGAAAAGATCCAACTTAGTCAAATATCTAAAATTAAATAAAGCACAAGTGGTATTCTTGCAGGAAACTCACTTTAAAGCTAATGATAACTTCATTTGGAATCTAAATGAATTTCTAAGGTTATCTAATTTATCATATAGTAAAAAAAAACAGAGAGGTATTAATACTATGGAGGAAAAATGTCACCAATCCTCAAGTTATTTATAACTATGAAGACAAAGATACGATCTTTTATCAATTGTAATAAGATTTAGTAATAGAATTTGGAGTTTGGTGAACTTATATTGGTTCCCTGGTATGGGAGTAGGAACAGTTAAAAAGCATATAGATCTTATCAATAAAACTTCAAAGGATAATTTAATTTTGGGAGGGGATTTTAACTATACCTTAGGTAGTTTGTAGACTACTAATAAAATACCTTTCTGTATTACCTCTACAGGGAGAACAAAAATGGATAGATAATTTGCAATTATTAGACACATTTATTCTTAAGAAAGATAATTCATTATTATTTTCTCATAGTGATCATAAATTCAATACCCAAATGAGAACTGAAAAAATATTTGTATCCCAAGATTTAAACATGAAAATATCATATTTTTCTATAATCCCCTGTCCCTTATCTGATCATAACTTACTCATTCTTAAATTTCAAATGGACTTTAAGAGATTGACCTTTACTAAAAGAATCTCAGCCTACATTACTAAATTAAAACAGTTCAAACCATTGCTGGACTTGGAAATACAATACTTCTTAGATACAAATCATACTAGTGACATAAACATAAACATTGTTATTTTATGGGATTCCTTAAAGGCATATCTTTATGGCAAAATTATTACTTGGTGTAATAAAACAAAGGAATGGGAATCAGAATTAGTTAATATTCAAAAACAAATCATAGAAATTAACTCTAAGGATGTGATAGATTCAGTTGCAAAAAAAAGAAATTCGGGAATTAAATAAAAAATACAATGATATTTTAACTCACAAAACCAATTTGGCTTTGGAAAAATTAAAACTAAATACTTTCTCTGTCTCCCCCAAATATATGCATAATCTAGCATTGAGATTAAAAAGACATTCCACGGAAAATACTATCACAGATATAATTCATGAAGGGAAAAACAATAAAAATGTCTCAGATTTAAGTGACATCTTAGAAGCCTTTAAATTTCATTTTACAAAACATTACAATAATAATGGTTTACATCATAACAACTCAGACTTAGGCGTAGACTCCTTAAATATAAACAAAATACCAGAAAGCTTAATCCTAAATATTCAAAAACAAATTACTCTCAAAGAAATTAATGAAAAAAAAGGCTCCATGCATAGATGGAATCATTATTGAAATTTATAAATTATTTCCAGCTTCTGCTATAACAATTATGCAAAAAGCACTAAATGAAACATATTCACAAGGCACAATTCCACCTTCATTGAGATATTCGTTGATCACCCCTATATTAAAGGAAAATAAGAATCCCGACTTATGCAGTTCATATAGACCAATTTCACTCCTTAATAATGACTATACAATTCTTACGTCTATATTGGTTAGTAGAATTAAAAAAAACACTCACTCATGTCATAAGTGATGACCAAACTGGTTGTATTTATAATAGACCCACCCATGATAACATTCAAAGAATTTTAACCATTATATACATTTTAAATAGAGACAGACATGAGGCCCTAATAGTCACTTTAGACATTGAAAAAGCCTTTGATTCACTAAATTGGGATTATATTTTTAAAATTCTACAAATTTATGATTTCCCTATACAATTCATTACTTTAATAAAAAATATTTATAAAGACAATCTGGCCTATGTAAAATTAAGCCCATTTACATCAAAAGCTATTGAAATTACTAGGGGTACTAAGCAGGGATGTTCTAAGTCTCCAATGTTTCTTGCATTAGCAATAGAACTTTTTTCCTCAGCAATTCATTTTAATTCCCAAAATCAAAGGTATTAACATTTTTGATCAATTTAATTCCAAAATAATGCTCTTTGCAGATGAAATACTACTCACTTTAGTTAACTCTGAAGAGTCACTACATGAACTAAATTTACTAGTTGAAAAATTCTATCATATTTAAAGTTTAAGAGTTAATAGTTCTAAATCAAATCATATATTGTTAAATAAAATAAACAATTATAATATTAACATAAACCAAATAATTGGGAAACAGGTTTCCTCTCTAAATTATCTGGGGATTGTTTTATGCGAAAATTTAGAATTAATTTTATCTCTAACTATAATAATATTGTGAATACCCTAAAATTACTAGTTGGGAAATGGAATAAATTGTATTTAACATTTGAAGACAGGTTGCAGTTAATAAAGATGGTTTTACTCAGAAAAGTAAATTACATTGCATTAGCTATCCTTATAATTCCCAGTAAAAAACTTTTAAAAGAACTAAATAATATCCTTCTAAATTTTCTTTGGTACCAAAAAAAGAATCAAATAGCTTTCTTAAATCATATTAGACCTTGGGAAATGGGAGGAATTAAATTTCCTGATTTAGAATCTTATATTAAAGCTTCCATTTTCAAAACAGTAATAAACTGGTTTGATCCAAAATTCTCTTCTGCATTGAAACTTTACATACTACTATATTCCTAAAAGAAAGTAAATTGACAAAAAACGTACAATTAAATGAACTAATAAACTCTGGCATATTATCTGTATTAATTTGCAATACAATTCTACTAAACCCACCAATCCAAACTATATAAATTATATTTACAACACTTTCCAGAGTTTTGTAAATAATAATATTGATATTAATCTTTGGTTACAGTTAATTCCCTTTAAAATTACAAAAAAAAACATTTTCAATAACATTCCTACAAATACTCTTAATACTTGGAAAGCAAAAAGTTTTACATGCTGGTACCAGTGTATGGAAAACTTGATAGTCATGGATGTAAGGCAGTTAATTAATACATTTGATTTACCAAATTCATACTGGTTAGCTCTTAGCAGTCTACTTTCCTATGCACAAAATTTATGCAGCACAATAGATAATTCTTCTTTTACTTCCATTCTTAAACTCATATTTTTTACATGAAGTAATATACAGATACTTTAATTGGAAAAATTTAACCTCAAAATTATATAAAATTATTATTAATTACAAAGCCCACCCTAATCAGAAGTTCTGGAACTTTATCACTAAAGAATATCCATTATTGTTATCAAAAGAGAATAAAACTAGTTTATTATATTCTATTAAATTAACCTCCAATATACAAATTTGGACATTTTTTTCGTGGAAGCTTTTGCATAGAGCTTTCTATACACCCAACAAAATTGTACTCACATTAAAACATTCTGGGAAGATATTGGTGAATTTCTACAAGCCATTTTTACAGATTCCTTTATTTTGTCAACCTCACTAATTCTTTTGAATGTAAATGAAACTATTGTTACAAAAAACAAAGACCTTTACCTTCTTTGGACTACAATAGCAGTTACTAAGAAATGCATCACAAGGAAATGGAAGACCTCCTCTATTCCAACCTTTGATGATTTTCTAATTCTATTTAAAGATGTAGCACTGCTGGAAATCAGAGTCAAAGAAATGAGAATCTTTCCTAGGAAATGGATTAATAATCCTTGGGAGAAAATTATATCTCTTATTGAGACACTTAAAACAGACACAATTTTACCTTCTTAGGTGATGAAGAAGTAAAATGACTTTTTCTAATAATGTGTAACTTTCTATGTTTGTGTATTTCAAATTGTTTTTCCTTTTTTTTCATATTTGGTTTGAGGCCATTGATACATTTTGTAAATAATTCATTATAATTTATTCTTGCTTGAAATGTAAAAGTTTATTATTATTTTGCTTGAAAAATTAATAAAATTATTTGAACAAAAAAAAAAAAAATCTCAGTGGATATTATAAAAGTAAAAAAAATAATTGAACTGACAAGGTTGAACAGTGTTATATGGTAAATGAGGAGAGATGGTCAAGTAATGGGATACATAGGTATCTGTGAGGGGGAGTCCAGTCTATTAGCCTGTCTAGGGCCCTGTTTAACTATGATCCATCTCTGCTGGCGGCAAGGACAAATCCAGCCGCACAAGCAAAATATGGCACATCTGAGCAGTGCTTATTGACAAACTAGCTGCTGAGCTCTACACCTGCTGCAGCAGAACTATATTACCATCTGATAACCTACGCTAGAGAAGAATGAAGTAGTCAAGATAAAACAGAACCAAGGCATGAACCACTATTCCATGGTCAGTTGGTGAAATACAGTGCTTAACCCAAGCAATATTTTCAAACAGAAACAAGACATCTTGATGATAGTTGGTCATTCTGTGTGGGCTCATGTTCAGGTACAATGCCAACATAATGTAAATGGGGCACACATTCCAGCTGATTCCTTTCAAAATCTGAAGGGAAAGGAACAACATTTGTTATGGACTGGTAGTGGCATTTGAAGCATGTCTTCAGTCATAGCTGGGTTAATTGTGAGATAAGTATGAGTAATTCAGTCAAGGATAGATTTCAAACAGTCCTTCAAGAATCCAATGCCTGTCAGCCTGGGATGACATGCTCAACAAGCCACGCTGCTTTGCTAGGGATGGCTTGCACCTGTCACCCCTGGGCTTTCGGATATTGGCAAAGGCTCTTGCCACCCCCATAGTGCCTTTTTTAGGCAAGGCTCAAAAGACAAACCCACCTCCATAGGTATCACAAGGGATAAGAAACTAAGAGTAATGCTACTCAATGCCAGAAGTCTAAACCTCAAGATGCACGCACTCTAAACTCTCCTTAGCATGGAGAACATCGATATCTGTGCAGTAACAGAAACCTGGTTCAAGACTCCCGAGAGCACCCCAGCACTACCAGATTATACCTCATACCATGCTTTTCAGCCCCAAAACTCAGACCGAACCACAAAAGGAGGGGGAGTATCAATATTCGTCAAAGATACCCACACCTCCAGGTTGGTGGCACAGCACGAAGCATCGGAGACTATCCATGTGCAACTAACAGTGGGTAAAACTGCCTTCCAGTTTATAGCCTGCTACAGACCACCCTCCCAAACCCAGGAACCCCACTCGGCCTTCCTGAGAACACTGGAAAATATGAAGGTCTCTCCAAACACCATTATATTGGGCGACTTCAACTACCCAAACATAGACTGGGAGCATTACTCTAGCTCCAAAACCCTAGCCCAAAGGTTCCTAGAATTTATAAACTCAAATGCTATGGAACAACTTGTGACCACTCCCACAAGAGGGGAAAACATACTGGACCTGATCATCACCAACATGGGGACTCTATGCTCCAGACCAGAAGTGTATCCCTCACTGGTAAGATTAGACCATAAATTAATCTCACTGGATATCCACATCCTGACCCCACCCCCTGCCCAGAAAACCACAGTGAAAAACTTCTCTAAAGCAAACTTTACACTACTCAAAACAGAGGTGGAATCCTTCAAAGCCCCCAGACCTGTGGAAAATATGGCCCAGACCGCAGAATCCTTTATAAACGCATTCTATGAACACCTTCAGGAATGCATGGATCATGCAATCCCAAATAAAACTAAGACCCAATCCCCCAAAGGCAGGCATCCTGTCTGGTGGACCCCAGCCATAAACAAACTATACAATAGAAGAAGGAATTTACTACACGATAGAGCAAAATCCCAAAAAGGGAAGGCATCTCTGATCAGTATTAGCAAAAAACTACGGGCACTCATAAAATCATCTAAGGCCAACTTCGAGAGAAAAATTGCACAGGACACTAAAGATAATCACAAAGCTTTCTTTAGTTATGTTAGGAACCTGGGTGGGAATTCCCAGATAAGCTCAGAATTAGTCCAAAATGACAAAAAATACACTGAACCCACAGACATTGCCAACATCCTGGCCGACAGGTTCAGCGCAAACCCCCCCCCCCCACCAAAAGAGCAAATATCTATTCCAGCAGAGTGCTGCCCCCCTGACATCTCAGATGCTCAGGTAAAAACCGCCCTCTCCAAAGCAAAAAAACACAGCATCAATGGGACCAGATGGTGTCCCGGGCTGCGTCCTACATGAACTCCAAGATGAGCTGAAGTCAAACATAAAGCTACTGTTCAATCTCAGCCTTACTACAGGATATGTACCCAAAGAGTGGCATACAGCAACAGTGGTCCCTCTCCACAAAGGTGGTGCCTCAACTGATCCTGGAAACTATCGTCCCATAAACCTGACTAGCTTGGTCTGCAAAGCTAGGGAAAGGATCATCATGGAACTCATAAATAAAGATATTGGGGACCTACAGACACTGGATCCTACCCAGTTCGTCTTTGTTAAGGGCAGATCCTGCCCCTTAAACCTGGTCGATTTCTTTGAAACAGTCACCAAGGCCATTGACGAGGGGAAGGTGGTCCACACAGCCTACCTGGACCTTGCAAAAGCCTTCGATACAATACCCCACTCGGGCATCATAGATAAGCTATCCAGCTTAAATATAAACCCTTATGTCACTAGATGGGTTGCAAACTGGCTCAAGGATAGAACCCACATGGTTAGAATTGCTGGAGCCATATCAGACTCCAAACCAGTTACAAGTGGCATCTCACAAGGCTCAGTCCTGGGACCTCTCTTGTTCGGTATATATTTCTCGGAGGTACAGGCCAACACGGAAGGACTGTGGCTGACCAAGTTTGCAGATGACTGCAAACTGGGCGCCATAATCAACTCTCCAGCTGACACAAGCATCCTCCAAAAGGGTCTCATAGAAACAGACAACTGGTGCCAGAGCCATGGCCTCAAGCTAAACACCAAAAAGTGTATAGTCATCCCCTTTGGCAAAACAAAGTGCCCACAAATTACCACACAGGTGGCAATCCATTGGCACGGAAGAAGTAATTAGGGACCTGGGGACCCAAGTTGATAGCAATCTCTCATTTGACAACCACGTGGCCAAAGTGGTTAGAAAAACATTCTATATAGCCCACCTAATCATGAAGGGATTCACATCTAGATCAGGGGAGGTCATTGTGCCTCTTTACTCATCCCTCATCAGGCCCATAATTGAGTACAATGCCCCTTTTGGGATGTACCTTACCAGACACCTGCAGCAACTGGAAAGACCCCAAAAGTACCTCACCAAGAGGATCAAAGGGCTCAAACAGATGCCATATGCTGCCTGGTTAAAGAAACTCCAGCTCTACTCGGTTGCATACCGCCTGCTTAGAGACGATCTGTGCCTGACTTATAAAGCCATGTCCAACCCAGAATTAATGGACATGCTGCACCTCAGAAAATCCAAATCCCATCGAGCTACGCGCTCGAGGGACTTGAACCTCAGCACAGAAATAAATAGGACATGCTGGAGGGACAGATTCATAACCCAGAGGCTCCCTTCACTCTGGAATAAAATCCCAGTCCAAGTTAGGCAGAGTCCCTCACTGACTCTCTTCAAGAGGAATCTTGATGAGTGGATGGGAGATCGTAGGTTTACACTGCGGGTATCACTTCTGTGTCACTGTTAGACAGAGGCACAGTAAACTAAACTTCGAAAAAGGGCATAGTAAAATTCATTTAAATGGGTGGCGAAAGCCAACAACACTCTGGATAGGCTTATAAATGCCCCTAGGGCAGATAGCCTAGTATGAACCTATGAACCTATGAATGAAAAATCCAGCACATCATCCACAGAAAAGAAGTATAGATGAATAGTGACATAAGCCTGATAGACAATAACTCTTACAGTAATGACCTCCCTAAATGGCTACATATACACAATCAATATCAAGGAAGTTAGGATTGAGACCTAGGGTACACATTAGGCCAATGGGTGAGAACACTAGAAGATCAGGCCTGAAAGTTCTTATGGTTACCATTCTGAAAAGTAAGAAGCAAACCATTCAGCAGTAATGCCTATAAACCTGAAGTGAATTTTCAAGTACCCAAGCAGGATCATGTAGTCCACAACATCAGATGTATCAAGAAACCAAGTAGGATCAGGAAAAAATATTGCAGTGGATCATCACAATCAGGAGATCACTGACTACTAAAATGACGGTTGTTTCCATATTGCATCTCTACCTAAATCTGGACTGATAAGACTGATAGAAATCCAATATGCTTTGAAATATTAGATGTGATAACTGTATGTAGGTCACTTTCTTGATTACATTACAAGTGCATGGAGGGTTAGAGAGAGGATAATAATTCTCCAAATTACCTGCATCCAGTGATGGTTTCTTGAGGATCAGAATAATTAATAGCCCTTAAATATTGCTGGAAAGATCACAATCCTCAGTGTGATGTAAATATTTATAGAATAAATAATTAATTGGATCTAGTAAGCTGAAGCAAGGATCCAGTGCACACCTGGTTAGCTGTACAACTGAAATTATATCCATTAAGTTACTGCAGTTAATATAACCAAACTTCAACCAACAGAAGACTGGTTTATGCAACCTCAACAACCTGTAATGTTCTATGTTTTTATCTTAGGGGAAATTATTTATTTATTTATTCCAGTTTGATTACCGGGGAAGTCCACTGGGTCAGCATGGCCCATTTTTAGTGGAGGCCTGGGGAGAAAAGCTCAGAATATGCATAAAAAATATTACACACAGGATTTCAACACAATCAAGAATTTAGAAAGCATTAAACAGTTTACAAAATACGATTTCAAGGAATACAGGACAGTATGAGAGTACAATTCATACTGAAATTGATTCAAATTTTGTTTTTTTTTACATTAAGTTATGCCTATTACATTTGCATAGTAAAGCAGTAATTTTTAGAGATTCCTAAACTGAGAGTTAAGCTTGTATAGAAATTGCCTATAGTGAAGAGATTCAGAGAAGGAGAAATAGGGGTGGTGCTTTGAGTGAAAGAATTAGAGATAGAAATTAGTGCTCAATATATACAATATTTACATGTTTTGTTGAGCAGGTATAGTTCTGGGAGTAGAAGGATTGTCTAGTATTTACAAGTTTTGCTGAGAACGTATAGCTGTAGGAGTAGAAGGATTAGGTAGTATTTACCAGTTTTGGTGAGCAAATCTAGCTCTAGGGGTAGAAGTAGTTAAGTAGAGGGATAAAGCTGCAGGAGATTACAGGGAGAGATAGATATAGTTGTAGGTATATGTCGATAGGAGGAGGATAGGGTAAATGTATCAGAATGAGGAGAATGTTATACTAGACGTGATCCCAGATTAAGTAGGCAGGAGGCAGGGGTATTTCCGTTTAGCAGACAGGTGTTTGAAAAGTAGGCCCTTGAAATTTTCAGTGTTTGGGGTGATAGCTGTATTAACACTAATTAACACTAATCATGGCTATTGTGCCAGCAAAAAATCATGCAGGTTCCTCATACTCTTCAGAGGAAGAAAAAATGTTCTGAATGAACAATCTGGGCAGCATAACCTATTGACCCCTCAAAAGACTGCAATTGGACAGTTTAATGTAGACTGCAACAAAGTTTTCTTTGGACAAAAAAACAGCCTCTTTTCAGATCTCTGTCTGCTACAGAACATAAATTTTGTCCAGAACATGCCTGCTATCCAGAAAGTGACTCTAACATCCTTTTCTTGCATCTTCTGTCTAAACCTTCTCAAAGTTCTCAGTTCATGGTCAGACCATGACTTATGATGAGCAACTGTTCTAGGATAAACTCTAATTGGGTAAGTAGATCTAGTGCATCTGTCAAGGTATTATTAAAATATCAACATCAATGCATCCAGATCATCTGTCTGGACTCCTTCAAAGAGTTGGCTGCAAACTGCTCAAAAACAATTCAGAGTTAACAGAGTGAAGGTCATTAGACTTAACCACCTCTAAGTCAAGAATTAAAGAACAGGGGAGGCCATGCTTGAAATTAAACCAGCAATATTCAATACAGGGGAGGGGCTCCAGCATGAAATTCCCAGTCTCATGTCTAAGCTGGATGAGTAAGTCCAGAGAGTGGTCAAATTTATGGGTTGGAAATAACATGAGAGAAGTTGAAGTTCTACATCAAACTGAACTGGGCACGTCCATGGCAAGTTTACAAATCGCATTGCTACCCATGCATTAAAATTCCCTAAGATCAGCCATCTCTGGGATCTCTCTACAATCCATGACAGAGAACAGTGAGGAACTCGTAGAACTCTTACAGAAAAACTCAGAGGTGATCATGCTAATGGTACATTGGAAGAAATCAGCAAGTCACTCCTGCTCCATGATATACTCAGAGGTATTAATAACAAATTAGAAGAAAACAAAAAAGGAGCGTAACATCATAGACATAAAACTGGAACTTTAATGCAACAAAAACAAGAACAGGATAAGCGCTTTCGGCATGTGCCTTCCTCAGATCCTGAAAACAATTCCTATATACAACTATTTAAGAACCAGCTAACCAATCTAGTTAAAAGGCAATTAAGCAATTAAAAAATGAGGCAATGAAACATAGCAACACTTACTTCCCATTTGCATAGTGCACTTATAACAAAATCATATTTTAAAATAACTTAGATCTGATGATGATTTTTTGCCATTAAGGAAGCTAATTAAATATATATATATATATATATATATATATATATATATATATATATATATATATATATATATATATATATATATATATATATATATATATATATATACATATATATATATATATATATATATATATATATTTATATATTTTTTTTTTACTTCCTATCCATCTTTGTTACAGATGTCAGCTTTGTAATATTCCTTCTGTACACTTTCTATAGAATAGGTCTTTATGCATGCTTTCATTTTGGGTGAGTTTTGTGTCTATTTTGTTCATAGTATGAATTCTGAGTGTTCATCAGACTTTTATGCAATAGTTAGTTGTTTGTTGTATATCAGGCTGTGACTGTTGCTTCTTTAATATTATGGTTGTGAACCTGATATGTTAACATTCCAAGCTCTGAGTTTTAACAGATTTACAAGCTGTGTAATAGTTATGACAGCAGTGTTTTATTTATTTACTATAAGTTTTAGCATGCTATGCTGATTGTCTTTAACAAAATGTAGTTTTGTTCTAAGCTTGGATCTATGTTATTTTAAAACATGTTTTTGTTACAAGTGCGCTATGCAAATGGGGAGTAAGTGTTGCTATGTTTCATTGCCTCATTTTTTAATTGCTTAATTGCCTTTTAACTAGATTGGTTAGCTGGTTCTTAAATAGTTGTGTGTAGGAATTGTTTTCAGGATCTGAGGAAGGCATATGCCGAAAGCGCTTATCCTGTTCTTGTTTTTGTTGTATTAAAGTTCCAGTTTTATGTCTATGATGTTACACTCCTTTTTTATTTTCTTCTAATTTGTGTACTGGAGCGTTCCTTGGTGGTGCTACTGGATTTTGGTACTGTATTGATAACAAATAGCCACTTCCATACAAAAGATGCTCCACCTAATTCTGAGAATTACATGATAACTGGGAGGCATACATCTCAACTGTCCCAGATTTTGCAGAGTATCCCAGATTTGTCATCATGTCACATTCCTGATTTACTGGTGGATCAGTGAGGATTGCAGTCTGTCAATAATGTCAGCATAAGTGTTTCATATCATGTTCAGAAAATGCATGTTATATCACTGTTAATTAGGTCTGGTACAACCTGCTGAGGCAGCAATATGAGTTTCTTATACCCTGATCTCCTCCTAGATGCAATTCATCCAAAAATAACTTCTGAGATTGTCAGAGGTGCTTAGAATGCTATTAAAACAATTGGAATGTTTCTAGGTGGAATTCCCATAGTCTTAACTCGTCCATAATTCCAGTAGTTGCTTACATTTTTAAATTTTCACTTCATTCCGGAGACATTACAAGTTTACAAAAATGCACTATAGTCCTGATAAAATATGAAATCATTCATAATTCCGGTACTGAGCTGAATTTTTAAAAATTTATAATATACTGGAGACACCTCAAGTTCATGGAAATGAACTATAGACCAGTTAAAATATTAAGTCTTCTACAATTCCAGTACTGAGTTAATTTTTAAATTTTCAATACATGCTGGAGCCATCCCAAGTTCATAGAAATACACTATAATTCAGTGAAAAATATACATTTTTCCATAATTCCAACACCAACTTACATTTTACATTGTCACTATATACTGGAGACATCCCAAGTTCATGGAAATGCATTATAGTTATTCCCATTTTTAAAATGGAGATAGGTGTAACCCTTCAAATTATCAACCTACCAGC
Organism: Protopterus annectens; assembly: GCF_019279795.1. Taxonomy (NCBI): domain Eukaryota; kingdom Metazoa; phylum Chordata; order Ceratodontiformes; family Protopteridae; genus Protopterus; species Protopterus annectens. The sequence goes on along the minus strand of NC_056731.1, from coordinate 1,665,565,475 downwards.
CTGACAAGTTTGATTGGGAAGGTCATGACAAGGCTCTTACACAAACTGATCCTGTCATATGATCAAGCTTCATTACTCCAACTAGCAGGCTTTATATGTAAAAGGTCACATACTACAGGTATAATTAATGTCTAAGACAATGCCTTAGATGCTGGTTTGTAATGGTTTCCCTGTAGCTATTACATTTCTGGACCTTAAAATGCCTTTTATAATGTGCAACACCAGGCTACCACAGATAGACGGAATGTTTTTTACATCAATCCATTTTCTATTCACTGGATACACTTGCGGTTAGTAGACAAAACATTTAGAGTCAAAATAAGTGTAGGTTACTCAGATATGTGCTCAACAGTTCAAAGTATTCTTCAGGGTTCAGTATGAGACCCTTTCATGACTTCTTTAACCAGTTGGGTAAGCCAGGCATAAAAAATGCCAATAATACCAATATTGCTTTACCCATCTACAGCACAAAAAACAATGTGTGCTATAATCCTTCTTAAGTATTTTGCAATATAGAATTCAGTTCTAACAAAAATGCAGTAATGCACACAGGATGTCATAATTAAGGTACTTCTTATAATACTGACTCATTATCCAGGTTAAGGTGCACTATAAGCACTTGGGAATCATTATTTCTACTGATCTATCTTTTGATGCTCAAATACAATTCATTTAAAAGAAAACATATTCCATTGCATACCAAATATGTGGATCTGTTATCTAAGATAGCTGCTCTATTTGTTACAGTTTATATGTTGTTATAAGACTAACACTAGAGTATGGACCTTTTTTCTAGAAAATCTACTAATGACAAAAACAAGTTATTTGCAAGAATGCTTGCTGATTGCAGGCTAAGTATAAACACCTCACAAAGTTAAACATATATTCAGTTAGTTGTATGTTATTGAGGAGTAGCCTTATTAATACCTATAACAATGATTTGCATAGTAATAAATTTAATGTACCTGTATATCTACGTGGGTTAAAATCAAGGGACATCTTGTTTATGTTAAAATTAGACAGTTTTAAATATAAGTTAAAGGGCATGGCACTTTATATAAGAACTTACTACTTTTGGGACAAATTTTCTGACTTTGCAGTCAATTTCATCATCAAAGGCCTTTAAAGTAGACTAGATGTGTACTATAATGAATTGAAATTTAAATTTATCTATGGTTGGCTACAACCTTTATAATGATCAGTATTGGTTCATGGGTCTGATTATGACCTATGATCTGTGACAGTTGGCTGAATATTTAATCATACTTTATTGACACGACAAAATGTTATGCAGTCCACGTATTTAATGACTTATCATTATACATATTCAGTTTCCCCTTCATCACTTCTAAGCACTCAGGTAGACAATTATATTTCATATTTTCGAACATTCTTTTGGCTTTTAATTATATTGCCATTACTGTATATCCTGGTAAAATAGTTCTTCAACCAAGTTTCCACTGTACCATAAGCACTTTATTTACAGAAAGTCAGACAGCATTAAGCACCATCCTCTGATGTCTGCTGGCAGCCTAATAATCTGACCAATGTGGAAATCCACAAATCAACTGTAACCATATCAGTCTGGCCAAATCCAATCACTAAGGCCATCTCAACAGTAGCTTTGCTATTCCACTGTTTCATTCCTGCACTCAACAATAGATTCACTTCCTGGTCAGGAGCTTTGTTTCCTCTAAAAATGTTTCTTCAGGGAGGCATTCTTCCAAATCCCCGTCTGTTGGAAGTGGTATACCCTTTCTCAAAAATGGACTGCATAATTCAAAAGTCTTAAGGATCCATCTACCATGTTTGAGGTAGGCCATCAAAAACCAAACCATACCTTGTACTAAGTAAAACAACATAGCTATCCCCTGAAAGGCCCTTTCTTTTATAGACTGAACCAACAGACAACTTTAGCTAACCCTATCACCCCAAGTGTTCATGTGGGTCTCATGTAGCACAGCCTATCAAAGGAGGGCTCAGACCTACATGCAACTCTGGTATGCAAAAAGAAGTCCATCACTGTAATGTACCACCAAGCATGCTTGTTGGAACAGAGGAATTGTAGGTCTGTTCCTTCACAGAAAGCAAATGAAATAAGGGTTTGCTTTCTTCTTACACCTGCTTATATTAGCCCTATTACTAATCTCACCTTCTTACATTCCGCGGTGGTGCAGCAGTAGCATTGTTGCCTCACAGCAAGAGGTTCTCCCATTTGATTCTCGGCTGGAGTGCAGGGAGTGCCTTCTGTGTGGAGTCTGCATGTCCTCCCTGCGGTTGGGTGGGTGTTCAAAAGACATACGTAAATGGGCGTGCCTTCATTGAAGGTTGAACGTTGAGCTGGCACCTCGGCGTTCGTGAAAATCTACTGCCAATCATTAGCAGACCAGAGTTCCACTGTGGTGACCCCTAACCGGGAAAAGCTGAAAGACAACAACAACTAATCTCTCCTTCTTGGACAGATTCCACCTTTCACATGTCTGACTGAAACTTACTCCCTTTGCACTTCAGGGTCTTATTCTCTTACCTGTGCCTGTTCTGCCTATCTCTTTAACATTTCCATGGTTGTGGGCAGTACAGACAAATGCTTATTTCATTTACATACAGGTAAATACAACCCATTTTGTTTCTTGCTATTAAATTGCTTTGCACATATATGCTGGTATGTGTTGTTTTCATGCATGTATGAGTGTGTGTGTGTGTGTGTGTGTGTGTGTGTGTGTGTGTGTGTGTGTGTGTGTGTGTGTGTGTGTGTGTGTGTGCATGCACATATGCACTGTGCCATGTTATGATAAAGAGTAGCTGGTTTCTTAATTTTATTTATTTGCTAGCCTAGTAAGCCTGTGGCTCACATTTCTGGGGTGATCTTGGAACACTGTCTGGTTAGGTGACTTGCTCAGAGTCACACAGTTGGTAAACACAATTAGGAAATGAGCTATAGTGGCAGCTCTTTAACAGCTGTGAGCCTTAATCCTTTGCACTAACTGCCAGATTTCTTCAGTTATTTCCTTGTAATGATAAAGCATGAGTGCAGCAATTGTGTTTGATAACAATAACAACCGACAACAACCAATGCAGTTCCACATTATCAAGACGATATGATCCATGCAAAAGATTTAAAATCCAAATGTTAGTACCAGAGAGGGCTGTAAAATGAGTTCTAATTACACAAGATGCTGCTGAATGCTTTATATTCCATGAATTTTGGCTTGGGAATATACCCACAGTATATTCAATATGTCAGTGTCTTTATACTTGCACCCCCAACAACTGTCAGATCCCCAACCTCTTTTGTCATAAATTGAATGGGTTATATACCAAACATGCACTTTCTTAAACTATGTAAGGACTACAAGAGCAGAAAAATTCAGCAGCCACCCAGTAATACAGGTATTATGTTATTATTTATCTCCGAACTCAGTGCCCAAAATGCGCTCCTATTTAATATCGGCATAATTAGAGACCTTGGAGCCACTATTATCAAAAGCTTAGTATATGGCTGAGAGTATCTATTGAGGTAAGGAAGAAGAACCTGCAGGTAGCTTAAGAACTGAGGGTATGTTGCTCCCTGCAAGTGATATACACTTAGTAATTCTGGTATATTGCAGATATTGATAGCATCAGAGCTTACCTGCACATTGAATAAACATTGCAAGTACTAAAGTTAAGTTGTCTGAAACTCAGTAATGAGCCACCCTAAGAAAGATTTTCTTAGCCACCAAGCGAGGCTACTACATTGCTTTGTTATCATCTCTAGAGTGTGGCTTTTCCACTTCTAAGCCCATAGATCTGGCCCAGGGCACAAAAGGTTGGAGGCATGCATGTCCTGCGATCTCAGATCCCACATACATACATGCATTCATTCAACATTAGGAAAAATATAGTTGTTAACTGAATAAAATAATGATAGAGAATGAAACATTTCTCTACTTTTCCTATCTTTACTCTTAAATCTTCTGTTAGGGGGAAATTGAATTTGTGTAAAAGGTACAAAATCCTAAACAAACATCTGATGATGATGAAATAGTTTCAGATCATGTTGCTGTCATCAGAAGAATGCCACTCAAATTAAGAACCTTATTGCATCACAGAATCTGTGCTCTTCTTCTCTTACACGCGAGAGTAGGCCTTTGGCTGCTTATCCTTCTTAACATAGCTCTCTAGCTTGTGGACTTTCAATAAGTGGAATGTTCACTCCAGTTTCCAGATAAGAAGATTTTTTAGGTTGCTTCCCTAGCTTCGTTGGTAAGAAGATAGTCAACTTGATATGCAGGGTTTATTGGCCTTTGAATACTGGCTGGTGAGAGGTTAAGAGGTCAATGACCAAAGCTACATGTTGGCATCTAACCATAATTCAAGATATTTGACCTTCAGAATCTGACTACTGTTAGCATTATGGATACACCATCAGATCCATCCAGAGTGCAGGGAGACCTTTAATGGAGTCTCTGGTATGGATCCCTATAGTACCTTTGACACATGAGTTCTCAAGTCACAGTACTTTGAAAAAATAAGAAATTGTAAAATTATCTGTGGCGCCTTAAGACATATTTTGCATGGTAGACTATGCACTCTAGATCCCCTGACTTGGAGGCTGCACTCCTCACCACTTTTATTAACTAACTACAAAATCTCTGTACCTAGCTGTAAGGGGAATACTCTCAGATACTACATTTCCACTGGCTGTGCGCATATATATATATATATATATATATATATATATATATATATATATATATCTTTGTTTATTTATTTGGCATTTGTTAACCGGGTTAGTCCAGCTAGGCCGAAGCCCTTTTTCAGTGGAGATCCAGGGAGAAAAGCTCCACAATACATAACATCTTAACAACATAACTACATAAACTAATACATAGCTACAAAAGTATAGTTACCAGGAGTAACAATAAACTAAGTTAAAATAATAGACATTAAGATTCCAACTGATTAGCCAGTACACCTATTACAATATATATATATATATATATATATATATATATATATATATATATATATATATATATATATATATTTATATAGGTTTACTTCTGTTCAATGAAAACACATTTTTTTGAAAAACAGAAGTATGAACCCATTTCAGCAAAAGTGCACTTAACCAAAAGTGCATTTTCGTGAATACTGGTTCGCCAAACTGGACATAAAAAAAAAAAAGAACACTCCACCACCGAAGCAAGGTACAGTGGAGATAAGGAAATATACCCATTTCCCCACTGTAGTGGGATCTCGGAGTTAATATATATAAGTAGCAGGGGTGTGGGGGTACATAGGTACTTGCCCCCCTGCAAAAGCCTGTTTGCAGTTTTCTTTTTTATGTCCGGTTCAGTGAACTGGTGTTTGCAAAAGTGGACTGTTGGTTAAGTGCACTTTCGCAAAAATAGGTTCGTACGTCTGTTTTTCGAAAAAACTTGTTTTTCTTGAACAGAAGTAGACCTATATATATATATATATATATATATATATATATATATATATATATATATATATATATATATATATATATATATCACATGGAAACACTACATATAATCGAACGTTCGTAATCTCGAACATGTTTAAGGTTGGTAGGGATTGGGGAAATTGTCCTTTCCCCACTGTAGAGCGATCTTGGAGTTGGTATATATTATTATCAGGGGATGGGAGGGGGGCTCGACCCCTGCAAAAAAACATATTGATCTTTTGGGATTTTTTTGTTAGCCATTCGAGATTTCTGTACTTCAATGTTTAGAAGTACATAAGCACATTTTCCTCTCTCTCGCACTCTCTCTCTATCTATATATATATATATATATATATATATATATATATATATATATATAGAGAGAGAGAGAGAGAGACACCAAAAAACAGCACCAGTATCACAGCTAGGGTATATTCATTACACAACCGCTTGTCGAAGAAAAAAGTTTTTTAAACATGTGCGAGTAGTACTAATAAGCACTTGTCAAGGAAGCAGCACCAATATCATGGCCAAGATATCTTCATTCCACAGCCGGACTCAATCAGCATAGCATATACAATTCCCATCCACTGCTGTACATAATGAAAGTACTCGAATTCTAGTAGCTTAAAATCATCCAAAATTTAATCACCATGAACAAGGACAAACTGATAAAAAACAATAAAACAACGGATAAGCACTTTTGGGTCTCCTCAATGACCCTTCATCAGATCCATGCATCAACATAGTTAATGATCATTTTAAAAAATGTTTCTACCAATAGAATACTGGAAACAGATGCTGGCTGTCATACACGCCTCCTAAGTCTCCGCCTTTTCAATGCTGGTTTCATGGGAAATGTAGTGTTTAATCCCGGTTTCCTATGTGCTTGTAGTCTTCCAATCCAATACATCTCTTCCTGCTCCAGTCTGTTGTTATTATCTCCTCCCCTTTCCAACATAAAAATAATCCTCAGAACTCTAAACATAAAACCATGTCCCTCATTATCCCTGACATGTTTAGCAAGGGGATTTTTATAGTCTTTAAGCCTAATGTCACTTATATGTTTCGACAACCTCTCCTTGAACTGCCTTACTGTCTTTCCAACATAGAAGTGGTCACATGCCAAACATGTAGCCAAATATACTATATTCTTTGTATAAAAGAGCAACTCCCCGTCGGATAAGCACACTGTTACCACAAGTAACAGTTAATTCAGAAAGCAAGGTGGTATGTAATTCAACCAATTTATATTTATTTTCACGGAGACAAACAGAAATAAAAGCAAAAAACAGATGAGCGCTTTCACTATTAGGTTAGCTTCTTCAGATCTTCAGATAAATATAAATTGGTTGAATTACATACTTTGGAGTCCTATTATTTGCGAGCCCTATCCACTGGGCTAACTTGATTCATGGATTTAACCTGAATGCAGAATCGATGCTAAGCGTAGCACCCACTTCGCACATACTATATTCTTTGTTGTACAGTCCGCATAAAAGCTACAAGTGTACCTCTAAAGAGGCTGGTTTCTATATTGCCTTCTTCATCTTGTGATAGTCTCACATCTAGAAAATCCATTTGTGCATCATTGCAAGAGATAGTAAACTTCAAAAAATCGGTGCTGCTCTCCAAGTATCTATGGAAGTTGTTACATTCTACAGCATCCCCTTCCCAGAGAACATAGATATCATCCACAAACCGCTGATATATCTTTAAATACTCCTTCCATGGGGTGTTCTGATATATCATTTTCTCTTCCCATTGCGCCAACACTATGTTCGCATAGCTGTTGGCGCATTCCGTGCCCATTGCAACCCCACACAATTGAACATATAGTTTACTATTGAAGATGAAGATGTTATTTTCAAGTATCATCCTCATCAGTTCGCATATGACTGTGGCTCTTCTTTCATCATATGCCCCTTTACTCAACAGAAACTCCTTCAGCGCTGCTGTACCATAGCTATTCGGAATGCTGGTGAACAAGCTCTTGATATCCATGCAAACCATTACGTGTTTCTTCTTACCTTTTTTACCACTCACATATATACTCTTTAGAAAAGAATGCTGGAAAAACAATATACTGCCAAGGAACAATATGCATCCAAAGTATACTTATAGAAATGTTATGAGAGGTCAGTTTTTAAGGACATCCAGACTACATTCGAATAATGTAACCCTTGGGAGAGTTATGAATGGTATGCCTGAGCATCTGGAATCAAGAGGATATAGAGAGGAGGAAGTAATGAGAATGAGGCAACAGGTGCTATTGGAAAGAGAAATGAAAGGAAAGCCATATCTGAAAGGGAGGCAAGAAGGTATAGATCCAAGAAGTAACAAAAATGGTCAGAGAGAAATTAAAATGACCCTCACCCATACAAGAGATACGGAAGGGGTATGCAATATTATTACAAGGAATTGGAAGATACTAATGTCAAGTGAAGAATGTAAAGAGTTAATAGGAGAGATACCAAGATTTGGTTATAGAAAGGCAAAGAATTTAAAAAGTATCTTATGTAAAGAAAATCATTTGTTACCATATATGAACTTGGAAAGGAGAGGAACCTTTCCATGCAGAAGGCGCACTATGTGCAGATATATATGCACAGACAATTGTTTCGAGCATCCTGTCCCCAGAAAGAGGTACACTTGTAGCTTCTATGTGGACTGTACAACAAAGAATATAGTATATCTGGCAACATGTTCAGCATGTGACCACTTCTATGTTGGAAAGACAGTAAGGCAGTTCAAGGAGAGGTTGTCGAAACATATGTGACATTAGGCTTAAAGACTATAAAAATCCCCTTGCTAAACATGTCAGGGATAATGAGGGACATGGTTTTATGTTTAGAGTTTTGAGGATTATTTTTATGTCGGAAAGGGGAGGAGATAATAACAATAGACTGGAGCAGGAAGAGATGTATTGGATTGGAAGACTACAAGCACATAGAAAACCGGGATTAAACACTACATTTCCCATGAAACCAGCATTGAAAAGGTGGAGACTTAGGAGGCGTGTAATGCATGCCAGCATCTGTTTCCCAGCATTCTATTGGTGGAAACATTTTTTAAAATGATCATTAACTATGTTGATGCATGGATCTGATGAAGGGTCATTGAGGAGACCCAAAAGTGCTTATCCGTTGTTTTATTGTTTTTATCAGTTTGTCCTTGTTCGTGGTGATTAAATTTTGGATGATTTAAGCTACTAGAATTTGAGTACTTTCATTATGTACAGCAGTGGATGGGAATTGTATATGCTATGCTGATTGAGTCCGGCTCTGGAATGAAGATCTTGGCCATGATATTGGTGCTGCTTCCTTGACAAGTGCTTATTAGTACTACTCGCACATGTTTAAAGAACTTTTTTCTTTGACAAGCGGTTGTGTAATGAATATACCCTGGCCGTGTTACTGGTGCTGCTTTTTGGTCTCTGCATTATTTATTTTCTCTACAGCAAGCTCCTACATGGTTCTGGTTGTGTTGCATATATATATATATATATATATATATATATATATATATTTATATATATATATATATATATATATATATATATATAAATGTATATGGATCTATGTCAGATGATCAAGTTTTTAGAAGCCCGAAATTCACATGGTTGAGACCATATGATCAAGTTTCCAAAAACTCAAAAAAAAAAAAAAAAACACAACCCCCCCCCCAGAAAAAAATCTAACTTTTTTTGCATTCCCCCCCCACACCCACTGCAAATTATATATACCAACTCTGAGATTGCACTACATAAAATGATAAATTTCTCGATCCGCTGTATGTGTGTATTATATATATATAAATATATGTATATGTACACACATACACACACACATACACACACACACACACACACACACACACACACACACACACACACACACACACACACACACACACACACACACACACATATTTACATGTAAGTTTAGTATCATTTAATTGAACAATTAAGCAATAACCAACAATGTGGTGTGGTATGTTGAAGACTTACCCACACTTGGTGTGGTTTAATCATGAGGGTGAAGCCCGAGTGATTAAATAAAGCCAACTGTGGGTAAATTTCAATATACCACAACCATGGAGTCAGTTATTGTTATTATACAATGACATTATTTAAGAAAAAAAATACTTACTTTTCTTAAATAATGTCTTTGTATAATGCCTCTGTGTTGCCCTTCTGCAGTTTTGTGGTATCCTTGGGCTTTTTCTGATGTACTGCGCATCCATATGGGACTTGTGTTCCCATGCTTATGCAGTGCATCAGTGCTGTGCAAAGGAAGCAACGAAGAACGGAAGATCTCAACTGTTTTTTTTTTTTTTAATTGAAAACAAAAAACAAACAAACAAAAAGAACTGGGAGACTTTTAACAAAAGAGGGAGAGCCGGGACAGACAAAATAACAGGATAATCAGGTAAGTTTCTATAGTTTTGCAGAACTTACCTGATTATCCTTTTATTTTTGTCTGCTCCATCTCTCTCATTCATTTCAGGTCTTCTTTTATCTTTGTTTGTTTGTTTTAAAAAAAGAAAAGTGAAAAAAATTGTGAGATATACTAATGGGAAAAAGTCCGGGCGACCGGACCTTTTCCCGTTGGTATATTCTTGGATTTACAGTGGGCACACTGGTTGTCTGGTCAATCAGCATGCTCGTTTGAGAATATTAGTAGCCAGTCATTGTATAATACTCGATTGAAGATAAAAATTTTGAACAAATTTGACTGTAGACTGACTGAAAGCCCATGTGACTGAAAAGCAACTGACTGAAAACCCACTTGAATGAAGTCTATTTCAATGAATTACAAATCAATGAAAATATTCAACATAAGAAAATACAACATAAAATAGTGTTTTTGCAGGGGGGCAAACACCCCTGCACCCCCCCCCCATTATATATAGTAACTTCACAGCTGGACAACCCCTTGAGAAAAGAAAAAAACACCATACACAGTGAATCAGTGGCAGGAACAGGTGTGAATGGTTTCAACTCATGTTTCCATCACGTGAGGAATGTCATTCAAATCAATCACCTTATTCTATCAGATGACTGGTCATTGTGGTTTTATAGATAGTGATTGTCTCTATCTTGGAATAATGTGCTGGCTCTTCATTTAGGATTTCTAACTGTGAGCTTGACAGGCTCAGCAGGCACTGAATTCTGTAGGCTGACTCTTGAATGGACTCTCACAATACACACACGTTATTCCTATTCTTTGTTCTCTGTAATGTGAGCACTGGCTTCCTGACAGATATTGAGTCACATTAAAATTGTAGTGTTGGTATTTAAAGCCCTGCAAAATCAGGGTCCCAACGGATCTGCTGCTACTGCTCTAGCAGTCTTCTTTCAGTCTCCACTCAGACACTTGGGAGCTGCAAGTGATTTCCATGGTGTGGCTGTTGTCATCTTCATTTGTATTACATTCCTTTTCTTTCTCCTGTGGGATTCACTATCCTGGTTACTGTAGGAACACTCTGCTAAGACTATCTTTAGGATATACTTCAAGATTCACATCTTCCATGAAGCTCTCTGTGACTTATTTTAAGAATGTTAAGATACTGATGAGAGTATTTATAATTTGGATCGAATCAGACTTTGTCCAGCTTTGTAGTAAAAATGTTAATTTAAGAATCTCTGTCTTAATATTTTGTTTCTTATCTCCTTACTTGTGTGCTTTGTTGAATAGGCACATACATAAATCTGACTGACTGGCTGATTTATTGACTGACTGGGCAAGGATGTTGAGTGGTAGGACACCATACAACTTTTTATTCCATGGCCTGTTGTGTTCACATGACTGTTGCAGCATGTAGGGCACAGAGACTATATATCTTATATACTCTGCAAGGCAGCGAATGATTTATCTGATTAAAGGAATGGAAATCAGGAAATCACGCTAAAGGATAACACTGCCCAAGATGCAGAATCCTTTACACTTGTACTCTATGAGCACCTACAAGGATGCATGGATCGTGCCATCCCTAAAAACACCAAGACTCACTCCCCTAAGAAAAGGAAAACAGTCTGGTGTACCCCTGCCATAAACAGGTTATACAACAAAAGGAGGAAACTAGTTCAGAAAAAAAGCAAATCCCCAGAAGGAAAGACATCCCTGATCAGTATCAGTAAGAAACTAAGGTCCCTCATAAAATCATCAAAGGCTAACTTCGAAAGAAAAATAGCCAAGGATTCAAAAGATAACCACAAAGCCTTCTTTAGCTATGTCAAAAATCTAAGTGGCAACTCGCAGATATGCTCTGAGCTAGTGCAAAATAGCACAAAATATACTGAACCTACTGATATTGCCAACATCCTGGCAGATAGATTCAGTGCAAACTTCACCTCCCTCTCACCTTCAAAAGGGCCCACAACAATACTGGAAAAGTGTAGTGTCCAGGAAATCACAGAAGCACAGGTGAAAACAGCCCTTTCAAAAGCCAAAAATACAGCATCAATGGGGCCAGATGTTGCACGAACTACAGAACAAACTAACCCCCCACCTAAACATGCTGTTCAACCTCAGCCTCTCCACAGGCTATGTGCCCATAGAATGATGCACAGCAACGATTATTCCGCTCCACAAATGAGGGGCCACAACTGACCCTGGTAGCTACTAGCCTGGTCTGCAAGGCTATGGAGCACATCATCATGGAACTCATTAACAAAGACATTGGGAACCTCCAAACACTTGACCCGATCCAGTTCGGCTTTGATAAGGGCAGATCATGCCTACTAAACCTGGTTGACTTCTTCAAGACAGTCACCAAGGCCATAGATGAGGGAAAGGTGGTTCACACAGCCTACCTTGATCTCGCCAAGGCATTCGACACCATTCCTCACTCGTGTATTTTTGAAAAACTCACCAGCCTGAACATAAATCCTTATGTCAGAAGATGGGTTGCCAACTGGCTTACAGACATAACTCACACGGTAAGAATAGTGGGCTCCAGGTCCGACTCTAAACCAGCCACAAGTGGTGTCCCACAAGGCTCAATTCTGGGACCCCTACTGTTTGGCATATATTTCTCAGAAGTACAGGCAAAGACAGGAGGACTATGGCTAACCAAGTTCACTGATGACTGCAAACTGGGAGCCATAATTGACTCTCTGGCTGACACAGACATCCTTCAAAAAGGCCTTACTGAGACAGACACCTGGTGTCAAAGTCATGGCCTCAAGCTAAATGCCAAAAGATACATAGTCATCCCATTTGGGAAAAACAAAACACCCACGAATTACCACATAGGTGGCAGCCCCCTTAATATAGAAGAGGTAATAAGTGATCTGAAGACCCAGGTAGATAGTAATCTCTCCTTTGACAATCATATTGCCAAAGTACTTAGGAAATCCTTCTATGTGTACCATCTAATTACTAAGGGGTTCGCATCTAGAAATAAAGAGGTTATACTGCCCCTCTACTCGTCACTATTCAGACCCATCATAGAGTACAATGCCCCATTTGGGATGTACCTCACAAGACACTTCCAGCAGCTGGAAAGAGCACAAAAGCACCTCACCAAGAGGATTACTGGCCTCAAACATATGTCCTATGCAGCCCAACTGAAAAAACTCCGGCTGTACTCAGTGGTATATTGCTTACTCAGAGGTGATCCCTGCCTGACTTACAAAGCCATGTCCAACTCAGAATTGAATGACATGCTCCACCTAAAGAAATCAAAGTCACTGCGAGCCATGAGTTCTAGTCAGCTAAACCTCACCACAACAATAAATAGAACATGCTGGAGGGATAGATTCCTGTCACAGAGACTCCCCATGCTTTGGAGCAAAATTCCTAACTACATTAGGCAGAGCCCCTCACTAACACTCTTCAAGAGAAGCCTTGACGAGTGGATGGGTAACAGAAAATACATCCCTGGGATCACTTCATTGCCTCTGCTTGACAGAGGCTCAGTTAATTAATCAATGGGGCAGCGAAAGCCGACACACTCTGGCTAGGCTTATAAATGCCCTCGGGCAGATAGCCTAGTACCTACCTATGAACCTATGAAAGAAATCACTGCTATTGACTTACTTCTTTACAACTTGTTCAAGTTCTGTACATTAAATGTAAACATAAATTTCTGAGCAGTGCTTTGAGTTGTTTCACAATGCCCTATGAATGCAATGTCTTTTTTGGACTGAAAATGTTCAGGCATGATTCTCAACAGATAGAAACTATTTTTCTTTAAAGTGTGTTTACTTGAATGATATACAGAACTTCTACTCAAAATCAGGTTGCCAAAAGGTTAGACCATGGATAGGTTTTAAACCTTATACTTGCTGGTATTAAATCACTGCCATCAAGTTTACATATGCTGTTACCAAATTAATATATGTATTTTCTGTGGGGATGAGTGCTTTTATTTAGATTCTTAGACACACAAACACACAGATGTGCACATCTTAAATGTTTATTTATTATTTTTTTGTAATTTACACTTCATTGATCAGGTTAGTCCCTGGCCTCTTTTCAGGCAAGACCTGAAGAAGGGGTATTCATAATGATTAGGGGACACTTGCCCAGGACTCTTTGGAACTTCCTGCTACTGTTTTCAGTATGTGCCAAGGGATCTTTTACATTCAACTGAGTTAGCACTAGCGCACATAATGCATTTGTTATGCCTTAGAAGTAGATGTTTTTGCTCCCACCAACACTGACCACCTAACACTGTCTGGTAACTTATTGATCAAAATACTCCACCATTCTACACATATACCAGTTTACATCACCAGATAGAGTTGCCCCCTTTACAAGGGGGAATAGTGTTTTCAGTTGCTGAACTTGTTGGAATAGCAGGAGGCAAGAGTCAAATAATATGGTTGTCATCTATAACTGGCTTGGATTTTTCTCTTACCTTCATCGAATGTCAGGTAGATGCCACTTTAACAGTGGACATTCCTATTATTTGACTTCAGTGTAGTAATGATGCCAGTGATTTCTCACTCCTACCTTTTCCAGCAATCTTGTCAGGGGCCAGACTCGTGGATTGAACCCTGGACATTTGACTCCTCGAAACAGCACAGTATTTATGCCAACAGTATATTGTTGGTAATGATTATATAAATGAATCCACGTCATATAGAAATTAATACTGTACATATACAGACTAAGTTGCCTATTTACAAGACAAATAATTGAACACAATGTATTTTTTATTACCTTATTCTGATAATGTAAGTTCATTTGGCATAGTCTGTTTTCAGATGAATCCTGCGCTGGTCTTCTTACTAACTAGAATAATTTTTCCACTCAATTGCCATAGAGGGATAATGTCCTGATTATGACCCGGGTGACCTGAGATATATTAACAGCTCAGGTGCCTGTTGTATCTGGCATGAGGGAGGAGAGGAATGAAGAGGAGTGGTCTGCTTGGCTATCCAAGGGGGAAGAGTATGAACTTGTGCTCAAGCACACGTCCATGGTAGAATCACTGGTGGAGACTAGGGTCATGCAAGCATGCGGTCCATAAAGGAAGTAGTAGATATTGGGTTGTGTCACATGTGGGCATTTCCTAGTATCCCAAAGGAGTGCAGCAGCTCTCAACCTCATAGGAAATGTGGGCAAAACCTAAAATAATGGGGACAAAACCCTAAAATTAGGGACAAACTTTAAATATTGCTCTTATAAATGCAGAAAGTTGCTATACAGCATTTGTGCTTGCAAGCATTTTCTGAAGGATATTTAGTCTGAAACTCAAATGTATGTCATATGTATGTCAAATGTATGTCATATGAGGAACAGACAAAAATATGAGGCAAAAATCTGGACATTCTGTGAAAATATGGACAGTTGAGAGAGGTATGGAGCACATACAGAATGCGCTATATAAAACCCAAAATGCTACTTCAGTTGGGATCTGTTAATTTACCCGATTGTTTAGTAAATAGTGCCAAACAAGCTCTTGTGGAGACAGTCCTTAAACTGTTTAACTTAAGCATAGCTACAAGATTTGTCCCTGGACCTGTAAGGCATTAACCTGAAGCACTAAGCCACTGTGTTGCTCTATGTGAAATAATTTACACCATTGTCCTGATTATAAACACTGCTAAGACATATATTTTATGAGGTGTGATGTAATACTGAGAATAGAAGTACATGACCTTTAATGCTACTCAGACAACAGCCTTATCTGTCACAGTATAAAAAGCATGGCAGCAAGCTGAAAGGACAAGTATACATAAAACACAAAAGCATGAAACCTTAGATTAGTATAAATACTGATCTACTGCCAATCATTAGCGGACCGGAGTTCCGCTGTGGCGACCCCTTACTGGGAAAAGCCGAAAGACAAACAACTAATAACAACTGATTGAAGCATATTTTATACAATCAGATACTTATAAACACTCATAAGCACTGACTTAAGGAGATAATTTCTTTTCCTACCATACTATATTTTCCTCAAAAGATTTCATACCCTATCATCTTAATGTGGCAATGTCCTGTACTGTATGCTGAAACTAATGTTTTTTAGTGAACCAAATTAATATCTGTGTAATGTTTTTTTTTCTGGTTGACCATGCGGAACTCATTCCAGAAATACTAGTAATCAATTACTATTTTTTTTTTTGTATCTTTAACTCCCCCTGCTGACCAGCAATGCACTGAATTTATGCATTCACAGATGTTCATGCTTTGGAGACATCTAGTCAACCTGTGGCACTTGTTTTCTGTGTAATGCTAAATACAGACAGTTATTTCTCAAAATAATAAGAAACATCAGACATCAATTTCAAGTATCTTAATAAAACCATTCCACTGGTAAGATTACAGATTAATTAAATGCAACAAAACAGGACAAAGATGTGAAATTCATGGGTGTAGCTATAAATAGTATATTGTCTATAAAATTCCCATTCTCTCATACACACACACGCACGCGCACACACACACACACACACACACACACACACACACACACACACACACACAAATATATTTAGAGCAACAGACTACCATCCTTCCTATTACTGCAACTGTCTAACTAAGTTAGTCAAATTTTACAATCATATTTCACTGGCCTTTGATTCAGGACTATCATCAAGTGTCTTTTTAGATATGGCAAAAGCTTTTGGCAGTTTGCTCCACTCTAAAAAGGCTGGGGGGAATGTTAACTTCAACTGATATCTTACTAGATGGATTAGGTTATGGAAAGACAGAATATCTCAGTTTGTAGTTATACAAGGAACAAATTCTAGATCTGCCAATTAAGACCAGCGGTCCTACCTTGTTTAACACTGTGGTTTATTTATTTACTTATTTCAACTATTCCACAAAGTAAATCCTGTTGGCTATTGAAATATTCAGATGATTGTAAAATTAGATTCTTAATCTCCAGTGAAGAGGACCTTTCCAATGTTACTAGTTACATCATAGAAATAGGAATTTTGGCTGAACTGAAAGGCTTTAATTGAAGCTCTGATAAATGCTGTGTTATGCATTTTGAGAAATCTACAATAATATACCTATCACCCTTTGTCAACAACATTATTAAAGGCAGTAGAACATTTTAAGGATATAAGCATATTTATGTCTAACAACTTTTCCTTTGGGAAAAAAATGTTGGCATGTTAACCTGTAGAGACGTGCAAGAACTTGGTTGTATGATGAAAAGCGAGTCTTCTAGAGAGACGCAATCTGTCTGACAACTTTGTAAAAGGCATACATCCGACTAATGCTTCTGTGTTTATAATGTGGGGCATAATGGATTATTGGAATCCTCACAAAGGAAGTTCACTAAGAAAATACCTCAAATCAGTGAACTGACATAAAAAAACTGATGCAAATATGTTACTTTATATACACTGAAGTATTGCTATATAAGAGATAAGCTAATAATGACATTCAAGGTGTTTCATGATGAAACTCTACAAGCTATATTTAGTATAAAACCACTCTGCTATAGACTTAGAAGTAATGATTTGAAGCTATTCATGAAGAAATTTGATAGCTGTCTTAACACAATCTTTTATAACTTTCAGAATTCCTGAATGATGGAATAGGCTACCCTCTTGGATTACATTATTAGACAATCTGCATACATTTAAAATTAATATAGTTCACTAGACTGATGACTTGAGTGTATGATCAAGAAATAAGGAAATGTGTATTGTTTGATCATGACATTTGACCATAACACTCTTCTTATACTTATAAATATATAAACTATTGTACTTGGATTTCTAACCTACGGGCTGGATATTAATTTAAGGAAAGCAGCTGAGAGCCATAATTATTACCTTAATAATTTTATCTACAAATAATATATTTAACTGTTCTAATGATGGCATCTAAGCTTCATTTTAAGACAGTAACTAGGCAGCTAGGCATAATCAAATTTTAAACAGTAAGTTGTTGTTGTTTGTCTTTCGGCTTTTCACGGTTAGGGGTCACCACAGCAGAACTCCGGTCCGCTAATGATTGGCAGTAGATTAACAAAACTAATTTTTAGATAATCAAGTTATCATAGTCAAATATAACAGAGCAACTCTGTGCTTTTTCTCACTATTATATTTTAAAACAAGAAAAGTTACTGATAAATTCTTCCAATAATAATGTTTCCCTCATCAGCTCCTGAACTTTATGTAAAATAATGACAATTTCTCTTTTCTTATTAGGGTCTTCTTTGTCCATAACTGTAGACTTCAACTCTTAGCTAATCTGACATGGGTTTATTTCATGTTTCATAGTTCCTGTTGGCATCTGTATGATATAGCCTGTTTTTCACACTAATAAGTAGGGTGTTTCCATTGGTAATGTTTTTGTTACTTATAATTAAAACTTAACATAGGATACTTACTGTTAACATATAGCTGCAAATGAATAATTTTGCCAAGAATAGTAGTGTAATGCTACTGGAAAATTGCTTGCCTCATATTCATTGTAGTTAAAATGTATTAATGTAGATTATCTGAAAGTAATGTCAGCTTTCTGCTCTACACCATCTGTATATGGTCCCATTTTCCATCTGTCCCTCAAAATATATCTGAAACTAGCTTGCCTCTGGCTATCACACAATACCAAGTTCTAAAAATGCTATCAAAAGCTAAAACTACTGAATCAATAGATCCTGGCAATTTCCCTGAATGCATCTTAAGTAGCATGAAGCCTGATTTAGCCACACCCCTAACATCACTGTTCAGTCTCAGCCTCCATACAGGTATAGTAACAGGAATATGGAGGACAGTTACAGTCATTCCCCTGCATGAAGGAGGACCTTCCACAGACCCAGGTAATTACAAACTCATATGCTTGACCAGCCTCATATGCAAAGCCATGGAACTAATCAAGCAGGACATTTGGGCCTCCAAACACTGGATCTGTCCCATTTGGATTCATCAAGAGCAGATCATGCTTACTTAACCTGGTGGATTATTTTGAAAAGGTTACCAAAGCAATGGATGAAGGCAAAATGGGACGCATTGTATACCTCAAATGGATCAAAGCTTTTGACACAATTCTTCACTTAGGCATAGTAGGAAAGCTAAATAAATTGTGAATAAACCCCTGTGTTACCTGCTGGATTGCCAACTGGCTCACAGATAGGACACAGATAATCAAAATAGAGGAGGTTACCTCCACAAAGAAACCAGTCACCAGTGGAGTCCTCCAGGGCTCTGTGCCTGGACCTCTCCTGTTTGGCATCTGCATTTGTGAAGTAAAAGCCAATACCAAAGAGCTCAGGCTGACTACATTTGCAAATGACTTAGCTATCCTGCATGAGGGTTTGTCCCCACTAAATAACTGTTGCCAAAATCATGGACTGAAACTAAATTCCAAAAAATGTATTATTCTATCCTTTGTGAAGTCATCTATCCCAGGGAGCTACCACACTGACAATATGCCCCTAAGAGTTGACCAAGTTGTTTGGGATTTGGGAAGTTATGTGGATAATGACCTAACCTTTGACAAATGTGTGTCCATTGTTGTAAGAAAGTCCTTCTATATTGTACAGTTTATAAACAAAGGGGTTTTGTCTAGATCTAGGATGTCACTGTCTCCTCTTACTCAGCCCTAATTAGGCCAGTAATTGAATATAATGTCCCCTTTGGCATGTATCTGTCCAGACACAAGCAACAATTGGAACACCCACAGAAATACTTTACTAAAAGGATACAAGGCCTAACCAAAATGTCTGCATGGACTGAATTAAAGCCCTGTCACTATGCTCTGTATCCTACCGACTGCTAAGACGTGACCTGTGGCATACAAGGCACCCTCCAACCCATTATTGACAGATTTACTGAATATCAACATATCAAGTGGCATCAGAAATACTCAGTCCGGGGATCTAAATCTCTTTTGCAATATTGGCAGAATGGTTTAGAAGGACAGGTATATCTTGCAGAGCATACCACTGCTTTGGAACAGACTCTCTATCCACATAAAACAAAACTCATCCCTGTCCATATTCAAATGCAACTAAGATCTATGGAAAGGAAGCAGAAATGTTACACCAAGACTGTCCTCTGTAATACTAATGGACAGAGGCTGCTCCTAATTGCTTTATCCCATACATGAATCCCCTCAAATTAACTATGGTATGATTCCAGTTATTCTCATTAGGGGTAATATATAATTATTGACTATGATATGCGTAAGGTCAATCTATAACCAAATAGGATTGCTTATTTTGAATATAAAAAGGGTTTAAAATGTTCCACAAGGGTAGCTAGCATAGTACTTACCTATGAACCATGATGCTGTACTGTTACAATTATATTTTTATGCATTTTTGACAATTCTGACAATGTTATGATTTGCTACACTGTTATAATTAAGGTTGTCCTTATTCTGAATGGATTACTTTTGATCTACAAAAATAAAACATATTGCACCCACTGGACAATCCAATTACAAGATTGCAAACACATGCATCTAAAACAAAGAAAAAATAACACTGCATTATCTTAGGCTGCAAGGCAAAGCCATGGGCATTTCCAAAAACATAAATACCTACAAAATATATTTCATTTCATAAAGTTCTTTATAAAATTTTTGTTGAATGAGTTTCTATTTCAAAAGCATTGTTATTAAGTTGTTGACACAAAACATAGACACATGAACCAAAGTTTAACACTTAAATATAACACAGTTAACTATACATGTTCAGATTTATTAAAATGCTTATTCCCAAAGCCCCTTGCAATTCAAAAGTGTTGTAATTCAACCAAAAACAAAATATTAAGTACTGATGTATTATCACAACACACTGCTTATCTGAACAAAGTCTCAAATATTAAATAAAGCAAACATTCGCTACCAAATATTTATAAATTGCCTAGACATAGTGATATGAGAATAGGATAAAAAAGTCTTTCCGGTTAGGGGTCGCCACAGCAGAACTCCCGTCCGCTAATGATTGGCAGTGGATTTTTACGGTGCCGAGTTGCCAGCCTGACATCCAATCTTCAAAGAAGGCACGCCCATTCATGCACGCACCTACCTGCAAGTCTTTAACGTCACTCAACCGCGGGGAGGAAATGCAGACTCCACACAGAAGGTGCTCCAGCCGAGAATTGAACTTGCTGTAAGACGACAATGCTAACCACTGTACCACCATGGCCTGTTGATATGAGAATAGGATACAGGCCATAAAACTGAAAGTTGACCTACAGCTGTTGTTACAAACAGAAATAAAAACCTAGCATACATGGTGTTT
>NC_056731.1:1665406845-1665536845 GCF_019279795.1 Protopterus annectens | reverse complement strand
GTTCATAGCTGTTTACTAGGCTAATGACCACAAGGGCCTTTTTAAGCATAGCCATGCATCCCAAATCTCTGATGAGTTCTGTTGGGAGGGTGGCCTAATGGTTAAGGTGTTTGCCTTACAAGCACAAGGTGCAGGGTTTGAGTCTCACAAGGGATAATTGGCTAGGCTTAAAATGGCTTGCAAGGGCAGTTAGCTTAGTACTAATCTATGAACCTATACTCTTGATAAGTGCAAGCATGGGCCTGGGTGATGAACAATTTACAGGTTACCTATTTGCATCAGAGAAATAATTTTATGTATTACAGAAAACTACATCCCAGCCATCTGGAAAGCTTCCTTCATAATCCCATTACAATAAGGTGACATATTCACCAACCTGTCAAATTATTACCCTATAGCAATACTTCCTCCCCTCTTCAAAGTACTTGGAAAATGCATACATCAGTAACTCCTAGCCCTTCTACTTGATAAGCAATTACTTTCTCATACCAGCATGGCTTTCAGCCTGACCACAGCACCAAAAATGCCCTGCTTCACTTCCTAGATGCCATTAATCAAAGTAAAAACTCATATAAGTTTTGTCTCCACCCTTTTCCTAGGCTTTTCAAAAGCTTTCAAAATGGTCTCACATCAACTACTCCTCCTAAGACTAAATCTTACAGGCCTTACAATGTCCTCAACTAGGTGGTTCAGCAGCTACCTAAACAATCACACCCAGTCTGTAAAATGGAATGACTCCCACTCTGCATTCCTTCCAATCATACAGGCTCCATACTTTGGACAATACTTTTTAGTATCTTCATTAATGACATACATAAGCAATCAAACCTCAACTCCGTAATACAACATGCTGACACTCAGCTTTAGTTTGCTCATCTCCAAATCCTCCCACCTTAAAAACTATCAAAGGAAGCTTTCACCTCTATAGAAAACTGACTAAATAGATGTCATTTGCTCTTAAACCTCACCAAAACTAAACCAATCTCATTCCTTCCTAAAACATAAACCAAACAACAGTGACCTTAATATTATCTCCTCAAATAACACAAAAATCAAATGTCACCAATACAAAAATACTAGGAGATATAATTGATAACAAGTTAAAATTCAATCTGCACATTGACTCTGTAGACAAAAAGACACTCTACAAATTGAAGCTCTTTACAGAGCAAAACACCTGCTTGGTGATCTTAGTAATAAATAGCTGCCACCTCCCTTCTCCTTCCTAACCACCTATATGCCTCAACAATATTCACAAATCTCAACTCTTCGACGAGAAAGAAACTAGAAAGCACCTACAACAAAATTAATTAATTCACCTGCAGCCTCCCAAACCATTCCCATCACTGCACGTCATTTAGTACCCTCAACAGGCTTGAACTTCCTCAGCACATCACTGTCTCATAGTTGCTCACAGCATACAAAATACTTCACCACCCACTTAAAACACTCATGCTATCAAATCTCATCCAATGGCATGCATTAAACAGAATTGGAACTTAAACCAGCATTTGCTAATAAATCTAATTTTCATTATTACAGTGACTCATATGCTGTTACCATCTTCCAGGCATGGAACAAACTTTCAAACCACATAAGGCTTTTAAATAACCTGTAACAATTGAAATCTCCCCTAAAATATCACCTGGCAACTGATAAACTATGCAACTGTGCCAGACCTGCAGTTTAAAGTATGCAATCCTAACTGTCCACTTTGGATACTATATAAATGTATTAACTTAACATTTTTATTCTACTCATAATATCTTGAAAACGTATTTCTTTAATCTGATAGGCTTTGTAAATAATGCTTGTTGATAGTTTACTTTGAAATACTTTATAAATAATATTTGTTGAATGTTTTTCTTTTGAATTGTCAAAAAATGTATATTTATCCTTTTCTTCCCAGTACTCTGTTGAAAATGGGCATTTCATTTCCTAGATAGACTTTCTTGGGTAAATAAATACTATTTGTCTAACTGACTGGTTGATGGTTTTGGTGTGATACAAATGTCTTGTAAGGACTTTTTGAGAAAGCAACCATTTATAAGCTGTTGTCTACTGTTATCCTTCCTTTAAATATTATCTTCCTTCCAAATCACTATGCAAGCAACAATTGTTAATGTTGTTGTTTTTCTTTTGGCTTTTCCCGGTTAGGGGTTGCCACAGCGGAACTCTGGTCCGCTAATGATTGGCAGTAGATTTTTTTTACAGGTGCCAAGGTGCCAGCTTGATGCCTAGCCTTCAACAAAGGCACCTTATTCTACGCATGTCTTTCAAACTCCACTCGACCGCAGGGAGGACATGCAGACTCCACACAGAAGGCGCTCCAGTCGAGAATCGAATGGGAGAACCTCTTGCTGTGAGGCAACAATGCTACCGCTGCACCACATTCTGGGAAAAATACTTGTATATAGATTACTAAAAGCCAACAGCACTTTGTTGTGAATATGGAGGAAAGCATTAGCCAAATTAAAAGCTTTCTGTGCTTTGTTAAGCATTGTTTTCATTTCTGGATTCTTACTGATAGCCTTTGTCTCATCAGAAATCTGTCTTTCCTTTGGTAGTTTGTGGATCTGTACTACCTAACCATGAAAAGATGACATGTATGATTATATCTTATTATGAGTCATTCTGTTAAGTACTCACATTGAACAGTGAATGACTAAGCTTAGATATCTTTATTTAGTTCTAAATCTTATAGATCAGAAATTCACTAGCTATCCTTCACTTCTATGTCCAGCCATTGAAATAAAATTTCAGTGAATGGCTAATCAGTGAATGTTAAATATCTAACATGGAAATTATCGAACAAGCTTATCTTCAAAAATAATACCATCAAATGGCCATAGTTGGCTAACATCAAGAACAGCCTTCATAAAAACACCTTGTCAACCAAGGTGGGGGCTCTGTACCCCACTCCCCCATAACTATATATGCCAACTTGATCGCACTATAGTGGAGAATAGGACAAATTTATAAAAGGATTTGTTTAGCTTACCCTACGCATTGTGGTCCTTTCTGGTTGTTGGCCAGCAATGGACATTCCATGGCATTAGTTTTGAAGATAAGCTTCTTCAGTAATTTCCACAATCAGTGTTTAACGTTTGATGATGAGCCATTCTCTGAAATTTTAATTTGATGTCAAATATAAACCCCTATCATTCAACATCAGAGAATCTCTCATTGAACATTGGTTTATTAAAGACAACTGTCATGTACAAAAGAAACTTAAATTATAGCTTCAAGATCTTTGTTTTAAGTGTACAGATCATTTTTAGAGAAAGAATATATGCTTTTAATGAGCCTTATCAATCAATTTTGGATTGGATTGCCTCTTCTACCTGAAAACTATGTGACTTTGAGAAAGTCAGTTATATAGACAGTACTCCCAGGCTGCACCTAAAAACAGCACTGTTGCGAAGTAAGCTTACCTGATTAACAAATATAAGAAAAATAAAAAAACAAAGAAAGAAAGAGAATATGTTTATTAATGTTCCATCTGTAGACAATGAAGCTTTGAGATGATTGACACTTTAAGTTACAGGATGCTGCCAGTTTTAGTTTGTGCAATTTTAACAAGAATGGAATGCCATATCCCTTTAAAGTCAGTATAAAATGTATTGAAAGCATTCAGAGTAACAGCTAGATACCAGTGCTGGTTTTCAGAGAGAACCTCAGTGTCCTGTGAAAACGAGTTTTCTTCTAACAAACATTACAAAAATCAGTGAAAGTTCTGTCAAATGAAATGACTATTAAAAATGTCTCAGTTAGCTTCTTGTGAACCAGGTTATGTTGCATTGAATGCATGCAACAACAGAAGAAAATGTTGCTATGTGGGCATGATCACCGTGTACAAAATACAGGGCAGGTGTGACTTGTATTTGAGTTACCAAAATCACAGCAGTAACAGTTAAAATGGCCTATATAAAGCATAAATGTTCTTCTGATGCACATACCTAGCTTTGCCAATTATAGAAGCACAGATCAGCATTCTGCTTCCAGCCGTTGAGCTTATATATTTTGTCCTAACTGTTGGTCATCTTTCTTTAATTTGCTGCCATGATGAAGAAATCAGCTTGAGTACTTGCTCACCTTTTACAATGATCCTGCTACTAAATGATCAGTACGGTGATGATAGATGTTCTGCATGGTGCTCGTGGCATGAAGAAACTTTCCAGTATACATGGATTTACTTGGTCTTGCTTCTATTTGTTTATTTATTAACTCATTTAATGATTGGGTAAATTAACTAACAGACAGACCCTTTTAACAGTAATGCACAAAGCAGCATATATAATGATTATAAAAGAAAATCTGGTTAGCAGACAATGAATCATGAAATAGGGATTAACAGTAGATTAAAGTACAATGTGAATAATATGTAACAGCATAAAATATACAACCAAGGTTGCATAAATATGGTTATTCACAAAATAAATCAGGCAACAAGGTGATCAACAGATTTTCTTTTTGAATAGCAACATAGCAGCATAGCAACACAGAGTAGCAACAATACTCCACTTGTGTGTGAGGATAATGCTGTGTTTGACTGTAGCTGGCTTTGTTTGATCACTCAAGCTTTGCCTCATGATCGAACCACACCAGCAGTGAGTAAACCCAGAATTATCCACTCCTAGTTATGTATTATTGCTAAAATACTAAACCCAACCCATGATGCAGAAGGATAAAGCCTTGCTTTGGCCCTAGTCAATCTGTGTTCATCAAGTCTACTGGAAGGGTGGGGTAGAATAGAGAAGAATATGACTGACTGGTGCCAGCTTGCTCATAAAAATTGTTTTACTGTATTTGGATTCCTTAAGCTGGGTGTATCTATTCCTTTAATGGTGCTTTGATATTATTTGTGTGACTTGAGTCATGTGATTTGGTTTTCTTATTTTAGTTCTATGACAGTTGTGTGGTTGTTATTCCCTGAAAACTCTCACTAGAATGAAACCGTGGTCTGGTGTCTGCTAATAGATTGACTCTACATTCTATGATTGCTGGTGGTAACTTTTTTGTGGCATTTTGTATTGTTCATATTGTGCACAGGCATTTAGCCACTCTGTGCAGTACATGTTTGGAGATATTTTTTCTACTACGTGTGTGTGTGTGTGTGTGTGTGTGTGTGTGTGTGTGTGTGTATATATATATATATATATATATATATATATATATATATATAGAGAGAGAGAGAGAGAAAGAAAGATGTATTTATTTATGCATGTATAGACACATGCACACATACACACACACACACACAATATATATATATATATATATATATATATATATATATATATATATATATAATATAAGGTCACACAGACAAACCATTTAGTAAAAACTGCAAGAAAAAAACAGTTGAGCAAGAGTTTTCACTATGTGATACCTTAAACCTTGTATAATGGAGGCTCTTGTGATATATGCAAATAACCCTTTAAGGACATCAAGTGTTTCAGCTACATGGTTTCTGAATGTCCATGACTTTTTTTTTACTTTTTAAGTCTTTATGGTTACATTCAGGCCAATAAAGCCAAATCCCACTAACTACATATATAAGCAACTCACAGAATCACAATAATAACTAAAAGTTACAGTTAGCAATCAAGGATAATATTCTCAATCCTGGAGATTCAGGCTAAGTAAAATAGAATTTTACTTGTTTATTAGTCACAAATCAATGTTTCTATTAACAAATAAATACTAGACAAATACACTGATAAGTGGGGAAAGGAAAGTTCCTTCCTACATTTCCTTCCTTGGTCCTTCACCATCAGGGTTACTGATGCAGGAACTCTGAGCTGCAGTCAGTGTTTTATCTCTTTGCTCCGTGGAGCCATCATCAACAAAACTAATTTTTCAAACACAGTAACCAAACCAGTTTGAGAAATTTAAGTATCAAGGTGATGGGGCATACTTACTAGTATTGTGTGTTTGAACTAGTAATTGTTACATAGGATTTCCTAGCTTGGATCAGTTTCATAACCATTACTGAAGCAGCAACATCACAATTTATCAAATCCTCTAGTTCACAGTTGGCTAAATGAGGTCAGTGAGCAACTGATAGCAGAGATTATAAAAATAAAAAGCTGTCTTCTTCTAAGTGTCACTAGCCAAAGTCTTCCTTCAGAATAACTTTAATCACTGTCTTGCGGTTAATCCACACATTGATGTTATTCCTGATGGAAATATTAACAAGAAACTAGCTTACTGACTTAGATTCTGTATACCACAGAGCTAAAGAGAAGATCTTAGAACCATGACAGAAGCTCCAGGAAGCTCCACCATTTGCGTCTATATTACCTGATCAAACGTTTAAGTTAGCAAATACCTAAATGTTGAGCTGGTAATATCAAAAAAGTAAAACAGTGAACGGACGATTTAACATAGGGAATGAATTCCCTCAGCTGCAAAAAAAAAAAAAAAAAAAAAATTTAAACCAAAATGAAGTGGGGGCCTTTGCCTCCCAACTCCCCAGTGTGGGGGCCTGTGCCCTCCACACCTCCCCTAACTAAATATTCCAACTCTGAGATCGCTGTACAGTGGGGAAAGGGACAAAATCTGCATAACGGCCAAGGGAATTCTTTCCCTGTGTTAAATCAGCCGTTCACGTTTTTTTTGCTTTCGCTATTACCAGATCAATGTTTAGGTATTCGCTAACCTAAATGTTCGCTCAGGTAGTAGGAACCCAACCAATAGCCACTCGAGAAATGCCTTCCTCCTGATCCAATCTTCCCAAACTTTTAAATGCTAGAATGTTGGCTCTTCTGTGAGATTGCAGCCTATGCCTTTTTTCTACTTTTTATTTTTCGTTTCTTTTCCATGAAGTTGTGTGAGCGTGGACTAGCATTATAGTGGGGAGGCGAATCCACCACACAGGAATTACTGGGGCCTTATTTTAAATAACAGTCAAACTTTTCTGATCCTCAGTTTCAGTAGACAGATTTTCTGAGGAGGTTGATACATCCAGTTTGCTGTCAAGAGGTTGTGCACTGACTAATTCTACACAATCCAAATGTCCAGCTCAATAATTTTCTAAAAGGGCAAAAATCCCCATCTGTAACTACCATATTAAAGCAGACAAAATTTCCGCTGTCTAACCTAGAGTGCAGACCTTAAGAATAGGCACCTTAGTATGCATTAGCTGTTTAAGGTTAAAGAGAATCTGGATCTTGTAGATTACCAAATAAATTGTTGCAGCATTGAAGCAATAGAGAGAATCAACTGCTGGAGAGGGATATCACTAACATTCTAAATGGGGACCACACTCATTTTCACTATGCAAATTCTGTCAGCTAGGTAAAGAGAGAGAGAGAGAGAATGAAAAAAATGTGGTAACCTCTCCACTTGCCAATGTTTCTCATTAATTTATTCTTGAAGAAATCTAGGTTTGACAACTGGATTTCTGCCATATTATTTTACAGGGATAAAATGGAGTACATGAAGTTATCAGGGACTAGACCTGCCAGCTGGACAATCTCTTTGGGAATGGAAAACTGTCTTGGTCTGTTCAGTTCATAAAATATTTGTAATATTTCTGAATTATATTAATGACTTGCCAAGGTAGTTTAATGAGGGTTCTGAAAGTAGTATAAATCTGTCCTCATAGGTCATACATTTAAAATGAATTCTGCTAACTCATATATATTCCACCTTTTTGTCCTCTTTCAAGTAACTGAACAGTGCTCAAGACATAAATTAGAATTTCAGAGTAATATACGTCGATGATAAGTCCTGGTTCTGGAGTTTTATGGGCTTCCCTTCAAGCAAATTAAGCATACTGTACAAATACATCTAACAAAGTCTAAGAACAAAGTAGATAACCTTTATATTATTCAGAAGCTGCAATCAGAAAGTCACTTAAAACCATAGGCTGCAAGCATACCTCTCAGCATCTTAAAGCAAGAAATCTGGACAAAGCCATAAATTAAAGTGTGACAAAGGACCAAAAATAGGTACATTTTTTAAATATTGCTCTTACAAAATTAGAAAGTTGATAGAGTAACATGTTTTGCATTAGCAAGAATTTTCTGAAGGGTGTGAAGTCTAAAACTAGAATGTCTGTCATTTTCTAAGTGCAATCTTAAAAAGATTTGCCACATATTTGCCAGAAAACTACAATTTTATGAAAAATGGCCAAAAATATGAGGCAAAAATCTAGAAATTCTGTGAAAATCTGTACAGTTGACAGATATGGATACAAGCCTTGCACTCATTCTCCAGCCCCTCTTGGTGAGATAAGGGTACATAAGTGTGATATTTGAAGAGACATTGGGATTGCCATAAAAATCCTCAAATAAAACTTTTTCTGTCTCTCTCTCTCTTTCTCACTAAGAGATCAACAAACGTTTGTACTTGTTATGATATTAGTATATCTTTTGGAGCTGTTAATTTTTCTGTAGTATATCCTGCTTGTCCTTGAAATTTACAAATCTAATAGTTATTGGTCAAGGGAGAACTTCTACATCTGGGCTGAAGCCTCAGGATTGCTGTACCTTTATCAAAATCTGAGATGAAGCTGTTGGGGCAGACCAGAATATTTCTTGAGGAACTTCTTTGTGAAAAGCATAGTGACCTGCGATCTTCATCCCAAACACTCCAAAAATAATTAGATGGGATTCACTGGGAAATCATCATAGTTATCTTTTATTTTTAAACATTTTTTTCTAATATACATTTTTTTGTCACAAGAAATTCATTGCTGAACTTAAAATATCAAAAACAGAGAAGACAGATTTGTCTGGATGAAAGTAATACTTCTTGAATCTGCCTTCTCACTAAACAGAAATTTCATGCATGACTGCCTTAGCTAAGAAAGACAAAATGCGTTATATGGCCTTCAAGCTCAAAAACTTAGAGAACATGGTCAGGATGAATACTCTACAAGCATTGGACCTGTAGACTTTTGTAAGCCTTTCTTTGTCTTCTGTTATTTTTATTATTATTATTTTGCATTTTATACATTTGTTCAACAGGTAAGCTCACTGGGCACAAATGTTCCTTTTCAGTGGTGACCAGAGAGCACTGTCTGGTTAAGAGACTTACTCAGTTCACACAATAGGCAAATAGAAGCAGAGGGAATCCAACCCTGTACCCTTGACAACAGGAAGCAGCTCATTAATAACTCAGATTCTTAACCCTTTTTGCTTCTGCCAGAATGTTTCAGTCCATCTTCAATGTTTTTTTAATGTTTTCTCTTTTTTTACTGTCTTGATTCCTCCTGTGTATTAATCATTAGCTCCCTCCCACTGAAGAGTTGACTAGAAGGGGTCATCATTCAGGCAGCTATCAGTGGCGGTTTAAGGATTTTTTCTCCCATCCCTACTGGCACACACCTAGTGAGACATGAGAGAGAGCATGTAATGTGTGTAATGGTAGTCATCTCCTCACTTCCACAGGAGATGTTGCCTCCAAACAGTCCTGCCTCCTCTCACAGTCTCCACCATGGAGTTGGCTCCACTCAAGTGAGAACCCAATGCCATCCCCTCCTTACTCCACCAAAAGAGGAGAGCAGGCCACATCCCTTCACCCCCACCTTGATTCCTCCAGTGCCAGGGCTGCTGATTAAATGTTAGTTGTTTGGGTCACAGTCAGAACCCCACCCCCCTGTGTCACAGAGCCAGGCCTGGTTCTGTATTTTGCACTTTTAAAACAATTATGTGCTATGACTTTCCTACGGCAGGTTGTTATCAAAGTGACACCAGAACTGCAGGAAATGCATCCCCCAGCCCATTACCTCTCAGACTCTTCCTTTCTACTAGATAGCAAAGTGCATGACAAATCCATAGCAAATGGAATCTTACCTCTGGTCCCCATCCTGATCCACAAGTCATAAGCAAAGTTCATTAATGGAAGACCAAATGCAAAACATATCAGAGGACGTTTTCCAATTATTTACGCTAAGCAAATCTTTTTTTCCTTTGTCTTTCACATAAATATCCAGAAAAAGATGCACATGAACATTTACACATGCACATATACATACACATACACATACAAATGTGAATACACACACACACACACACACACACACACACACACACACACACACACACCACACAAACGCATTCACACATCTATCTGCATATCTATACCTTTCCCTCTTTACCCATGTGTGTGTGTGTGTGTGTGTGTGTGTGTATATATATACATATGTACATAATATATATATATATATATTTTTTTTTTTCACAAAGATTATAGACTCAAAGTTCATGTAATCAGGTTGTTTAGGTTGTTTACCAATTTGCCTCCTCTGCTCTTTGTGCTTTGGATGAGCTTCTTTTCTTTGTTTATTTCTTTGTCTGCTTGTAAATACATTTTCCAATTAAATTGATTTCCTGCTACCACGTATATAACTGTTTTCTGATAATAATACTGTAAAGGATTA
This sequence comes from Protopterus annectens, assembly GCF_019279795.1. NCBI lineage: Eukaryota > Metazoa > Chordata > Ceratodontiformes > Protopteridae > Protopterus > Protopterus annectens. The sequence goes on along the minus strand of NC_056731.1, from coordinate 1,665,526,452 downwards.
AAATATTAATTACTAAATGTTTTTTGCTTATTCTTTGTTCTGATGTCAAATACATGCATTAGCTGTGTATCTCATATTTCTGCAGTCAACTCATTTGCATTTATACCACTTGTGACAAAACGTATTAGCTTGACATTTGCTCTTTGTGTCTCTTCTTTCTTTAGCTTGTTCCCTGCTATGTCTGGCAGCTAGCATAGACAATTAAAGCTCTGAGCTATTAAATGAGCTGCTTCCTATAGTTAGGGGTACAGGGTTTCATTTCTTCTCCCTTTGTTTGTCTACTGTGTGACTCCGAGCAGGTCACTTGATAAGACAGTGCTTGCATGTTGCTCCTGAACAGGGACACTTGTGTCCAGTGGGTTTACCTGGTAAACAGATTTACAAAATAAAAATTATTTTTTACATTTTTGGAATACTTTAATTGTGCATTGAATTGTTATGTTTAATAACTTATTAATAAGAACGCTATATTTAAGTCTGATTTAATTCTTACTGGAACTGCACTGAAAATGGACACAGACCATATGGCAATACATAATTTTCATTCCTTTGTTTTTATATTCAGTTTATTTGGAATGTCACTGTTTTTAATTCCAAAAGCGGTTTATTGTAATGCCATCTAAATATTTTTACTTTTCTTTTAAACATGTTTATTTTTTACACTATATTATTTGAAATTATAGGAAACCAGCTTATGATTATAGTATCACTGACATGACCTTCAGCATTTCTCATTACTTTTAAATGTTTTTTTTCCACTGTTATAATATTTGGATTTCAGATTTAAAGAATGTAATCACTATAGCAAATTCAAGTAGCATCCAGGACTCTAACTTTAACAGAAGAATAATACAAATCAAAACTTGCCCCTGCAAACTGTCAACATTTCAAATTGCATGGATACCATAAGCAATAAAATGATAGGAATGGTGTGATATGCTGTGGGTATAGATCAGTGTATATACTACTATGAAAAACAGATTAAACTTTGTCAAGATCTTGGGTGTTATAGCTTGAATGGTAATGATGTTCTATACTTCTTGAACTATCCCTCTCTCTAGAGATTGCTCCAAGAGGCATCACTAAAAACTTCCCTTTTTTCATATATTGCTAAGATGCTCTAAAGTGAGAAAAATCTGCAATATGAACTTTGAAAAAAATCATTTACAGTGGATCATACTTTCCAAATGTATTTCTCCAAATAACTGCAGTGGCTATTAAAGTGGTGTTTAGCTTCAGCATCTTTGTTGCTGGTATGTCCCAGCAAGACTTATGCAGGCAATCATTTTTGTCAGCAACTTCATATGTGTATCAGAAAGTTATGATACGTAACTGATCCATAATCAACTTTGCAATGCTTGTTCATGATGGGAGCATACACATAGACACTCACACACACACACACACACACACACACACACACACACACACACACACACACACACACAAAAAAAACACTCACAAAAAAGAGATAGGGATATATAATTTGATTAATGCAGAGTAGACTGTTTACAGTATGCAATCATTAATTATCTTCAGCAGGGCTATCTCTGCAATAATTAGTTATACAGAATGTAATACTTAAAGATGCCCTTTAAAGGCTTCTCCACACAACCTAATATATTAGGTGCCATGGTTAAATTATAAAAGTTGGCAAGTTGGATATGTTCTGACATCAGATGCTGTTAGGCACATAACACCCCATGCTTTACCTTACGTCACTATTAAAGAACATGCATTCTTCACAAAAAGTGAAGAAGGTGAATAAAAATAGTGTTCCCTCTGCAACAAACCATTTGGTAGCTAAATATTTTGTATTTATCAGGAAAATGTTGTTACTGTATTTGTTAGAAAAATATGTATTAACATATGTGTGCAATGCTTATTCTAATAAGGGAAGATTAACACGTTTTTATTCTATATGCAGCATTAGTTTTATTTGAGACTGAAAATGTGCTTTTCTGAAATTGTGCTTTCTGACACTGCAAGATGCACTCTGACCTAGTTTTCTAGCACAGCAAAATACATGTTTATGCCTTGGAAATGTACTGGAAAGCAGGTGATTTTCTGCTAGGTCAGGAAATTGAAAGGAGAATAATAATTTCTGTAGATCCATTCATTATAGACAATAAGCTCTGTTCGTGTTGATGAAAAAGTGCACAAGCTGCAAGATAGTTAGATATAAAGAACAATAAACTGCTTCAGAAATCTGTACTTGCATTGTACTTAAATTAGCCATAGTACCTAGACTTGTAACATCACATAGTAAGAAAGTTATAATTGACCGGTGGTCGTCAAGGCCATCCTGTTTACTGAAAAATCTTTTTTAAAACTTTGAAGAGTCAGCTAGAAATATGAGAAATATCTGTAAAATAACAAAATCATGAACTGGTGATCTGCTACGTCAGTCGTAGTGGGCAATGTCTTGAAAGAAAGGTATAATAACTGTGACACTTCCTGATTTAGTCAGACAAACTCTGTAACTGCATTTTTTGTCTCCTTGCGCAAGAATAAAGTTACCTGAACTGAACCTTATGCTTTTGGTCTTTTTAAAGTATTTTTCTCTAACATTTTTTGGTCCTTTGGAGCCGGAAACCCTCGTTTAGCCTGGGATCAGATGGGCCAGGTGGCATGAAACTGCGCGGGGAAGATACCACACCAGATCTTCTTCATTGAAAGACCTCCAACTGAATTGTCGTGCAAAAGAGGCCAGCCACTTTTCTGATCTACGACTGAAGGCGGGTTCCATTTGAACAGTGAGTGACCAATCGCTGAGGCTCAGGTAAGGTGAATCTACTTTTTTCTGTTTTAGATCAGGGACTTGATTGTATTTGTTCTGTAATAATTTTTAAAATTCAGGGACAGAAATATTGCTATCTTGTCATAGATCAGGGAAACAGAATAAGTAGGCAGGTAGTCTCGAACATGTAATTTAAAAGGGGATATTGAATTATATCAAATGAATGGAAATTCACGGGCTATGAGTGAAGATGAGATATGCTCACTCATAGAAGTACCAAATCCTCAGGCAGGACAAGAAGGGCAGAACCCAACTCTCTTAGTATACAGACCGTGGACACCGGAAGACATCCGGAAAGCCACAGAGGGAATTCCCCATCCAAAAGTTAATTTTAGAAAATTCTTAGGAGACTTACAGGGCATGAGATTAAGTTATCACTTAAATGGAGAGGAAGTAGAAAAAGTAGTCAGACAAATAGTAGGTCCAAATTGGCACATGATCAGTGGCAACTGGAATCCCCGTGACGCTGCACTTAGACCCCTCCCACATAGCAGCGCAGAACTAGACAACAGAGTGAAAGGTCTGACAGACCAAATTTCTGAGAAATGGAAGCCTAGGGCAGACTGGACTTGCATTAATCAATGTATCCGACAAGAAAGTGAAACTGTTGATAGATATTTTTCCAGATTATTGGAATGCTTTAACAATCACTGTGGAATGCAAGTGTCTGAAGATCAGACACAAGATTCCCCATATGAGCAGCAGTTAAAGAATGCATTTTTGAAAGGCAGTATTGCACCCATAAGTAGTTTTATTACTAAACATATGGTAGACCATCATACAAGCAGATTACAATCACTGCTTGAATATGCTAGACATGCCGAGAGGCATTTTTAACAACAAAAAGAAAAAGAAAGCCCAAGTATTTGCTGTAGAAGATGGAGAAGTTTATTTAGTACTGTCCGGACAAAAGGGCAAAAAGAATGCCCAGGGAAATAAACAATCTGATCAGCGATCAGAGGACTTTGAAGGGAGAAAGAAAAGAGGTGAGTGCTTCAAATGCGGGAAAAAAGGACACATGGCAAGGGATTGCAGGAAAAATAAGAAAGTAGCAGTGGAAGACAAAAACGATGAGTGTGAGGACTGACTATATGAAAGTCAGGAATCACTAGATAGGAATAATAGAGAAAAGACAAATGACAATGTGATAGAAGGAACAGAGAATGTGATAGTAAAGGAAGTGCAGGAAGCTACCGAAGAAAACAAAATATTAGACCTAGCCTTACTGAGCTTAGAGCTCTATTTGGCTGACACAATACCAGAAGTGGCACTCCTGGTAAAAGGGAGGGAAGTCAAATTTTTGTGTGATTCAGGGGCATCACGAACCCTGGTACACCCCTCCAAACTACCAGAAAATTCAGAATCACATGACTTTATACTAGTAAAAGCAGCTAATGGACAGCTGTATCGGGAGCCTCTCTCCCATAACATTACAATAACAGATCCTGTTTCAGGATTAACCCAGAAAAGCAAAATTGTTGTTTCTGCAAAATGCCCAGTGAACCTTTTGGGCAGAGATCTTATGCAACTATTAGGCATAGCAGTAGTTCCAACCATGCAGGGTATGGAAGCACAGCGACAGACCAATACTTTTGCAGTGCAAACAGAAGGTGAGACATTTTACTGGTACAGCCAGGACTTAGTTACAACTGGCTCTGGAGCAATAACTGAAGAGTTAATGAATATAGCTATCAGTAAGTTCCCCTCCCTTTGCATTGACATACAACACCTGTTGCACTATACTCTGTATTATTGTAATACACCAGGACCTGACAAAGAATATGAACAAGAATTATTTAAAAAACATGCAAACAGATTAGTACTGTGTAATTTGTACTGGGACATGAAAGGGAACAGTGTAGTTAGCTGTTCATTACCCCAGGAGTTCTTTTCACTTTACAAATCAAATCTAATACCGCATGTGAGTTTAACTAAAGAGGAAAATTTAAAATGGATAGACCTAGGAGAAAAAGTCACAAAATGGGAAAAACAGACAGAATCAGAACTGTCAGAACAGGGAATACAAAGACAGAAACTGAACTGGATAACACAAACACATCCAGCTGTACACTTGCAGTCCAGCAAAGACAGCTGAGAAGCCCTCTTATTAGAAAAGGAAAAAAAAGCTTTGTTAGACATACCAGAAACTCTCTGGTCAACAGGAAAATCAGATGTAGGACTTATTCGCACAGCAGGACCAGTTACTATCATGCCAAAGTCAGCATTCAGACCAAAAAAGAGACAGTACCCCTTGAGAAAAGATGCAGAGGCAGGTATTAAACCTATCATAGCAGCTTTGCTTAAGAAGGGAATACTGGTGGAATCTCCCGATTCGCCATGTAACACACCCTTATTCCCAGTTAGAAAAGCAAACGGAGAATGGCGTATGGTCCAAGATTTACAAGCTGTAAATGACGCAGTAATACTAAGAGCACCTATGGTGCCAGATCCACATATCTTGTTGAATGATTTAAAACCTCAACAGAAGTACTTTTCTGTGGTAGATATCAGCAATGCTTTCTTTTCGATACTGAAACACCCTGACAGCCAGTATTGGTTTGCATTTACATTTCAGGGGAAACGGTATACATATGCGTGACTACCACAGGGTTATAGTGAAAGTCCAACAATATTCTCACAAGAAATGGCAAGTAATCTAGCGGGATTTAACCCACTGAAAGGTAGTCAAATTTTACTTTATGTTGATGACATCCTGCTGGCTGCCCCTACCCAGCAAAATTGTAAGGAAGATACTATAGCATTATTAAAATTCTTAGCAGTTGAAGGACACAAAGTAAGCAAAAATAAATTGCAGCTTTGGAGAAAACAATTGAAATACCTTGGATATGTAATATCCAAAGATGGCAGAACACTAGATGAGGACAGAAAAGTAGCGATCTTACAAGCACCAAAACCCACAACCAAGAAGGAAATGATAACCTTCCTGGATACGACTAATTTTTGTCGGAGCTGGATCCCAAACTATGCTTTGGAATCTACACCTTTAACCAACCTGATTTTTAAGAAGCCTATGGCAGCACAAGATTTAATACAGTGGACACCAGAAGCAGAATTAACTTTCTGCAAGCTAAAACAATTAATAGCATCATCATTAGTTTTAGGATTACCAAATTATCACAAATGTTTTTTCCAAACTGTAGGTTGCAAGCAAGGTTATATGACATCAGTATTGACTCAACAGCATGGGGACAAGCAATGCCCCATTGCTTATTATTCATCACAACTGGACCCAGTGGTGCAGTCTCTACCCCACTGTGTACAAGCAGTAGTTGCAGCTGCAATGGCAGTGCAGGCTTCAGCCTCAGTAGTGTTATTCCACCCTCTCACATTGAGAGTGCCTCATGCAGTCGCAATCATTTTACTGCAAAAAAAAGTAACATATCTTTCCCCTGCTAGGCATCTTTCTTGTATGACTATATTGCTGAGCCAACCTCACATGAGAATTGAATGATGTACTACTTTGAATCCGTCTACCTTGCTCCCAACTCCTGTGGATGGCACACCCCATAACTGCCTGCAGGTAATTGAGCAAAAGACACTGCCTAGAAAAGACCTCATGGATGTTCCCTTGGATAATGCCGAGGTGACATATTACATGGATGGCTCATGCAAAAGGAGTCCTACAGGACAGAACCTAACAGGTTATGCAGTAGTTTCTGATACTGAGATTGTAGAAGCGAAACCTCTACCACATAACTTATTTGCACAAGCAGCAGAGTTGATTGCCTTGACACGGGCATGTACCTTAGCAAAGGGTAAAAGCGTAAACATTTTTACAGACAGCCAGTATGCTTTTTCTACTGTACATATTTTTGCACAACAGTGGAAGAATCGAGGAATGGTGACATCTACTGGCAAACCGATTAACCATGAACAGTTTATTTTAGATTTGTTAGATTCTATTCAGTTGCTTCAGAAAGTAGCTATTTGTAAATGCATAGCTCATACAAAACAACAAGATAGGATTTCAAAAGGCAATGCGAGAGCTGACACAGCTGCAAAGCAAGCAGCCTCAGAAGCATTTATTTTGAAAGAGGAATTACAACCTTCTGAGATTTTAGACTTTGAAATGTTGAAAACAATGCAGACACTTATTACACAGGCTGAAAAACAAAAATGGAAAAGACGAGAAGCAATTCTCAAGGAAGGGCTGTACATTTCCAAAGAGGGAAAACCAATATTACCGTCTAATTTATTTAGATATGCAGCTTTGTTGAGCCATGGGCAGAGCCATGTCTCAACAGGGGGGATGGTACAGTTAGTGAATCGAGTGTTCGCTACGTATGGGTTTTCAAACTACACTAAAATATTTTGCCTGTCATGTCACACTTGTAATAGACATCATGCACAAGGGGCATTAAAGCCCAAGCAAGGGAGTTTCCCTACACCACCGTATCCATTTCATACCATCTGTATGGATTTCATAGAATTGAACAAATGTGACAACAAAAAGTACTGCCTTGTCATTGTGGATATGTTCTCCAAATGGGCGGAGGCCTTTCCGACTAGTAAACCAGATGCAGCCACTGTTGCAAAGACCCTAGTTAAAGAGATTATTCCTAGATTTGGCATACCGGAAAGGATCTACAGTGACAATGGTACACATTTTGTTAACCAAACTATACAACAGCTAAGTCAGTATTTTGGGATTTCTTTAAAACATCACTGTGCATATCACCCTCAATCTGCAGGGTTGGTAGAAAGGCACAATGGAGTTTTAAAGAATAAGCTTAGGAAGCTTATAGCAGAAACACAGAAGAATTGGGTGTACTGTTTGCCCCTGGCACTGTTGAGCATGAGAACTGTTCTGAATGCAAAAGAATTGACACCTTTCGAAAAAATTTTTGGAAGAGATTATTATATACCTCAGTGGAAACTTCTCATGCCTGCAGACCAGGAAGCAGATTGAACACTTGCAGACTACATGAGGAATATGCTAAATAACAAACATCTTTTACAGTTTAATTCTGTTTCAGATAAAGACCAAACTAACACCTCCGAAGTAGCAGTAGCCCCAGGCACTTGGGTCTGGGTGAAGACAATCAAAAAGAAGAATTGGACAACACCAAAGTGGGAAGGTCTGTATCAAGTACTGCTGAGCACGCCCACAGCAGTCAAGATTGTGGAACGTTCATCTTGGATTCATTTGACACACTGTAAACTAGTCAAAAACTTTGAACTTGATAAAACTCTTGCTAACACACAGCAGCAATAAAAATGATGACAAGACCTAGAGACAATAGGAATACTGAACGATTTCAGCAGTATATTCAGCAGTGTTGCGTAATCATCTTAATAACCGCATTAGTGACAATGTTTTTTTTGCTGTGGCTTTTGCTGTGGCCTTTCTTTTCTTCAGCCACACCAGCTAGACTGAATAAACGTGATTCAACATTCATAGACTGGCATCCGAACTTTAACACTTACCAAGCAATCAAATATGTGTATGCTGAGACTTTTAATATTTCAAATTGTTGGATTTGCACAGCTATACCAACAGCATACGGGGGATTATTGATGGATGCTGTCCCCCTAGGGGTCAATGAGACCTGGGAAAACTTGATTTTTGAGACTACACCTGCGAAATCTAGAGACAAAATTGCATTATTTCTTCCTGTTACACAAACAGGAATCATATGCTTTTTTAAGAATGGCACTATTCAAGTAGGTTGGAGTAGATGTAATGTGACTATTTCTTATAAATGTTATATTAAACCTAAAAATGCTAAGAATACAGAAACAATTTGTGATGCAGATTATGACTCATAATTTGAGTCCTTACATAAAACTGTCAGTGATATACAACATAATCCTGTTCTTTTAAAGCAACTGTCTATTATAGATAAGAAAATGTTTCAGGCAGGGAAGGTGTATATCAATACTAAGGTAGAAAACTATTATTTCATATGTGGGAAAAAGGCATACAAATGGTTGCCTGAGAACTGGTCCGGCAGTTGTTTTTTGGGCTACCTGGTCCCGGCCATACAACATACTACAGCTTTGCCTCATGGGAGAATTTGAAACGTCAGAGATGTCGCAAAGAAACCTGAAAATCCAATCAAAAAACCTGAGAATCCAGTAGGACAGATCGTAGCAGGCTGGAGGAACCATAACTCCATGAAAGACAAAAGTGAACTAGCACACATGGACTTGAGTGACACTATCATATCCTGGGCTGGCAAAGCCCCTGCATATGGTGCAGTTAAATCAATTTGGGAACTGAGAAAGCTATCCAAACTTCTCGAGGTCATGAGCAATGCAACTTTTTCTGCTCTTGAATTAATGACTGATGAACTGAATGCAATGAGAACTGTGGTGCTTCAAAACCGCATGGCTCTTGACTTCACCCTAGCGGCGAGAGGTGGTACGTGCGCTTTAATCAAAGATGAGTGCTGTTTGTTCATTCCCGACAATAAGCACGAAATTAATGACCATTTGGAAGTGATCCAACAAGACATGACCAGGCCAGGCCCAAACCCACTGACGGACTTTTTCCAGAATTTGTTTGGGGGGTGGGGTTCCATCCTAATGAACATCCTAATTGCCATATGTGTGGGATTACTATTGTTAGGAGCATGCATTTGCTGTGGAATTCCCTGCATGAAAAAATTAATCAAAGATTTTATAGACATGTCAGTTTCTGAGACTTTGTATCAAAGTACTGAAATTGAAGAACTATTGAAAAAGGAAACACTTTCATAAGTTTAAACTGAATGACTCTCTTAGCTGCAAATCCTCAAAGGAAGAGGTTAGGAGAAGAAACAAACTGTTTATTCTTTTGAAAATCGAATAAAAAGTATTAGCAGGGGGAAAATGTTAGAAAAAAAATGCACAAGCTGCAAGATAGTTAGATATAAAGAACAATAAACTGCTTCAGAAATCTGAGGCTCAGGTAAGGTGAATCTACTTTTTTCTGTTTTAGATCAGGGACTTGATTGTATTTGTTCTGTAATAATTTTTAAAATTCAGGGACAGAAATATTGCTATCTTGTCATATATCAGGGAAACAGAATAAGTAGGCAGGTAGTCTGAAGAGACTGTAAACACTTGGTGGTACCACATTAAAAACAAAAGGGTTACATAACATTTAAAAAAGGTTAGAACAAAATGGGTAATACGTGCACAAAAACAAAAAGACCCCAAAGCCCACCGTTAACCGAAGACGCAAAATATATACAATCACAGCGTGCTGATAATGTTAAATACTATACTAAATGGGTTAATAAATATGAATTTGATGGGAAACTAGAAAGATCCTCGCTTATCAAAGTTATTAGACAGTTAAAAACCGATTTTAAAGGTTGGGTTAAAAAACAGCGTAAACTAGGAGTTCCTCAGGCACACAAGTGGATTGAGGAAACAAATCGAAGAGAACAAAAGAATAAAAATTCAAAAGCAATGTTTCTAGACAAAGAGGATAATAATTTGGTTATAGCATCGGCCCCTCCGCCCACTCTGGTTTCGGTTCCCTTACCAGTTCCCTTACCGGAATATGAAGCAAAAGAACAAACTGACCCACCTCCACGATATCCAGTTGTTCCTATAAAACCACTACAGTTTGTTAGAGATCCTATCGAGACTAGGTCTTGAACACGTAATTTAAAAGGGGATATTGAATTATATCAAATGAATGGAAATTCACGGGCTATGAGTGAAGAAGAGATATGCCCACTCATAGAAGTACCAAATCCTCAGGCAGGACAAGAAGGGCAGAACCCAACTCTCTTAGTATACAGACCGTGGACACCGAAGACATCCGAAAGCCACAGAGGGAATTCCCCATCCAAAAGTTAATTTTAGAAAATTCTTAGAAGACTTACAGGGCATGAGATTAAGTTATCACTTAAATGGAGAGGAAGTAGAAAAAGTAGTCAGACAAATAGTAGGTCCAAATTGGCACATGATCAGTGGCAACTGGAATCCCCATGACGCTGCACTTAGACCCCTCCCACATAGCAGCGCAGAACTAGACAACAGAGTGAAAGGTCTGACAGACCGAATTTCTGAGAAATGGAAGCCTAGGGCAGACTGGACTTGCATTAATAAATGTACCCGACAAGAAAGTGAAACTGTTGATAGATATTTTTCCAGATTATTGGAATGCTTTAACAATCACTGTGGAATGCAAGTGCCTGAAGATCAGACACAAGATTCCCCATATGAGCAGCAGTTAAAGAATGCATTTTTGAAAGGCAGTATTGCACCCATAAGTAGTTTTATTACTAAACACATGGTAGACCATCGTACAAGCAGATTACAATCACTGCTTGAATATGCTAGACATGCCGAGAGGCATTTTAACAACAAAAAGAAAAAGAAAGCCCAAGTATTTGCTGTAGAAGATGGAGAAGTTTATTTAGTACTGTCCGGACAAAAGGGCAAAAAGAATGCCCAGGGAAATAAACAATCTGATCAGCGATCAGAGGACTTTGAAGGGAGAAAGAAAAGAGGTGAGTGCTTCAAATGCGGGAAAAAAGGACACATGGCAAGGGATTGCAGGAAAAATAAGAAAGCAGCAGTGGAAGACAAAAACGATGAGTGTGAGGACTGACTATATGAAAGTCAGGAATCACTAGATAGGAATAATAGAGAAAAGACAAATGACAATGTGATAGAAGGAACAGAGAATGTGATAGTTATGAGCTAAAGTTGGTGCCAGACAATATTCTTAAAAAAAACAAGTTTAACTGGCAAAAGTAACCCCGTTGAATGATTTAAAACCTCAACAGAAGTACTTTTCTGTGGTAGATATCAGCAATATGTTCTTTTCGATACCGATACACCCTGACAGCCAGTATTGGTTTGCATTTACATTTCAGGGGAAACGGTATACATAGACGCGACTACCACAGGGTTATAGTGAAAGTCCAACAATATTCTCACAAGAAATGGCAAGTAATCTAGCGGGATTTATCCCACTGAAAGGTAGTCAAATTTTACTTTATGTTGATGACATCCTGCTGGCTGCCCCTACCCAGCAAGATTGTAAGGAAGATACTATAGCATTATTAAAATTCTTAGCAGTTGAAGGACACAAAGTAAGCAAAAATAAATTGTAGCTTTGGAGAAAACAAGTGAAATACCTTGGATATGTAATATCCAAAGATGGCAGAACACTAGATGAGGACAGAAAAGTAGCGATCTTACAAGCACCAAAACCAAAACCCACTACCAAGAAGGAAATGATGTCCTTCCTGGGTACGACTAATTTTTGTCGGAGCTGGATCCCAAACTATGCTTTGGAATCTGCACCTTTAACCGACCTGATTTTTAAGAAGCCTATGGCAGCACAAGATTTAATACAGTGGACACCAGAAGCAGAATTAACTTTCTGCAAGCTAAAACAATTAATAGCATCATCATTAGTTTTAGGATTACCAAATTATCACAAACGTTTTTTCCAAACTGTAGATTGCAAGCAAGGTTATATGACATCAGTATTGACTCAACAGCATGGGGACAAGCAACGCCCCATTGCTTATTATTCATCACAACTGGACCCAGTGGCGCGGTCTCTACCCCACTGTGCACAAGCAGTAGTTGCAGCTGCAATGGCAGTGCAGGCTTCGGCCTCAGTAGTGTTATTCCACCCTCTCACATTGAGAGTGCCTCATGCAGTCGCAATCGTTTTACTGCAAGAAAAAGTTGCATATCTTTCCCTGCTAGGCATCTTTCTTGTATGACTATATTGCTGAGCCAACCTCACATGACAATTGAACGATGTACTACTTTGAATCCGTCTACCTTGCTCCCAACTCCTGTGGATGGCATACCCCATAACTGCCTGCAGGTAATTGAGCAAAAGACACTGCCTAGAAAAGACCTCACGGATGTTCCCTTGGATAATGCCGAGGTGACATATTACGTGGATGGCTCATGCAAAAGGAGTCCTACAGGACAGAACCTAACAGGTTATGCAGTAGTTTCTGATACTGAGATTGTAGAAGCGAAACCTCTACCACATAACTTATCTGCACAAGCAGCAGAGTTGATTGCCTTGACACGGGCATGTACCTTAGCAAAGGGTAAAAGCGTAAACATTTTTACAGACAGCCAGTATGCTTTTTCTACTGTACATGTTTTTGCACAACAGTGGAAGAATCGAGGAATGGTGACATCTACTGGCAAACCGATTAACTATGCACAGTTTATTTTAGATTTGTTAGATTCTATTCAGTTGCCTCAAAAAGTAGCTATTTGTAAATGCATAGCTCATACAAAACAACAAGATAGGATTTCAAAAGGCAATGCGAGAGCTGACACAGCTGCAAAGCAAGCAGCCTCAGAAGCATTTCTTTTGAATGAGGAATTACACCCTTCTGAGATTTTAGACTTAGAAATGTTGAAAACAATGCAGACACTTACTACACAGGCTGAAAAACAAAATGGAAAAGACGAGGAGCAATTCTCAAGGAAGGGCTGTACATCTCCAAAGAGGGAAAACCAATATTACCATCTAATTTATTTAGATATGCAGCTTTGTTGAGCCATGGGCAGAGCCATGTCTCAACAGGGGGGATGGTACAGTTAGTGAATCGGGTGTTCGCTACATATGGGTTTTTAAACTACACTAAAAAGTTTTGCCTGTCATGTCACACTTGTAATAAACATCATGCACAAGGGACATTAAAGCCCAAGCAAGGGAGTTTCCCTACACCACCGTATCCATTTCATACCATCTGTATGGATTTCATAGAATTGAACAAATGTGAAAACAAAAAGTACTGCCTTGTCATTGTGGATATGTTCTCCAAATGGGTGGAGGCCTTTCCGACTAGTAAACCAGATGCAGCCACTGTTGCAAAGACCCTAGTTAAAGAGATTATTCCTAGATTTGGCATACCGGAAAGGATCTACAGTGACAATGGTACACATTTTGTTAACCAAACTATACAACAGCTAAGTCAGTATTTTGGGATTTCTTTAAAACATCACTGTGCATATCACCCTCAATCTGCAGGGTTGGTAGAAAGGCACAGTGGAGTTTTAAAGAATAAGCTTAGGAAGCTTATAGCAGAAACATAGAAGAATTGAGTGTACTGTTTGCCCCTGGCACTGTTGAGCATGAGAACTGTTCCGAATGCAAAAGGATTGACACCTTTCGAAAAAATTTTTGGAAGAGCTTATTATATACCTCATTGGAAACCTCTCATGCCTGCAGGCCAGGAAGCAGATTGGACACTTGCAGACTACATGAGGAATATGCTAAATAACAAACATCTTTTACAGTTTAATTCTGTTTCAGATAAAGACCAAACTAACACCTCCAAAGTAGCAGTAGCCCCAGGCACTTGGGTCTGGGTGAAGACAATCAAAAAGAAGAATTGGACAACACCAAAGTGGGAAGGTCCGTATCAAGTACTGCTGAGCACGCCCACAGCAGTCAAGATTGCGGAACGTTCACCTTGGATTCATTTGACACACTGTAAACTAGTCAAAAACTTTGAACTTGATAAAACTCTTGCTAACACACAGCAGCAATAAAATGACGACAAGACCTAGAGACAATAGGAATACTGAACGATTTCAGCAGTATATTCAGCAGTGTTGCATAATCATCTTAATAACTGCATTAGTGACAATGTTCTTTTTGCTGTGGCCTTTCTTTTCTTCAGCCACACCAGCTAGACTGAATAAACGTGATTCAACATTCATAGACTGGCATCCGAACTTTAACACTTATCAAGCAATCAAATGTGTGTATGCTGAGACTTTTAATATTTCAAATTGTTGGATTTGCACAGCTATACCAACAGCATACGGGGGATTATTGATGGCTGCTGTCCACCTAGGGGTCAATGAGACCTGGGAAAACTTGATTTTTGAGTCTACACCTGTGAAATCTAGAGACAAAATTGCATTATTTCTGCCTGTTACACAAACAGGAATCGTATGCTTTTTTAAGAATGACACTATTCAAGTAGGTTGGAGTAGATGTAATGTGACTATTTCTTATAAATGTTATATTAAACCTAAAAATGCTAAGAATACAGAAACAATTTGTGATGCAGATTATGACTCATACTTTGAGTCCTTACATAAAACTGTCAATGATATACAACATAATCCTGTTCTTTTAAAGCAACTGTCTATTATAGATAAGAAAATAACACACCAAATCGCATATGCTTCTGGTATCTGTGTGGCAATGTAGTCCAAATAACACCAGTTAAACCAACGACATCAGGAAAAGCAAAACACTGTTCAGAAGTGTAAAAATAATAATTCTTTTAATTTCTTTGGATCACAGCAAGTAAGCGCTTTCGCCCGGAGGCTTCATCAGACTTATACAAACATCAGTTCCTTCTCACCATTTTAAATAGTTCTACAAATGATTTCATTGGTTGATTACTCAACTCAGATTCATCACAATACATTTGAATTAGCCCTCTAAAAAGCACTTTAAATTCAGGCACATCATGAACTACTCACTAAAACATATAAGTATGAAATATAAAAATATAAAATAGCAATAGATGTAAAATGCAGATACAAATACAATGTTAAAAATATACATTATATATATTATATATCATAAGTAAAGACATATGCTCTAACATATATATGTAAATAAGTGACCAGTGAACTCTATCAATAAAAAATACGCAAATATATCCTACTATATAGACTAGCCTACATTTTACTTCTAAATCTCCTATTCTTCAAAATGGGCTTGATTTGTGTTTTGTCATTCAAACCAGGTGCATGATCAGCTTTGCACCTGATGATCCATTTTAATTCACATTCTAAAGTGAAGTTAATAACATCCCCCCCTCTCTGACTAACGTAAATTTTTTGTATAACACAAAACCTAAACTTATGGGTAGAACCCAGATCCTTATGATGTTTCGCTAATGCATTAAAATCAGATCCTATTCTGACATGGTAAATGTGTTCTCTAATACGTTCCCTTAGCGACCTATTAGTTTTTCCGATGTAAAATGCGGGACATGCTTCACATCTGGCTAAATAAACGACATCTCTACTACTACACTCTGTATTAGTACTAAAATTAAAGACATGCTTTGTAATGGGGTGCATAAAAGTTGTATCTTCATTAATATACATGCATTGATAGCACTTCCCACATTGTGTGGTATTGGGGCCTCTCCTAGTCATACCTTCTCCTCTCTTGACATTCTTTGGGTTACATAATAATCTCTTCAGATTTGGTTTATTTTTATAATATATCTTCGGCTTAGTACCTACAACCTGCTTAATGTTCTCATCTAATAGTAGTATTTCCCAGTTCCTAACCATAAGATCTCTTAACTGTACAGCATCTTTGGTATAAAACAAAGGAGCCCTAAGTTCTCGTATATTGAATATATTACTGGTATCAGAGGATATACAAGGCGTCTACTAACGGTCTTAGGTGATACTCTGTAAAAATAGAAAGTGGTTCAGTGATCCATCCTTGGCCTGTGCAATTGAAACTAGACTTTGGAAATTCTAATGATACAGCAGATGGTCCTGCCTTTCGTGCCAATAGTACTTACATTCCACAATTACATCCCATAATGGATGTTTTATCTAGAAAATTGGAAAGTGATATATACGATTATTTTGAAAAGAGTAAAGGTGTTAGATATAGGAATAATTTAACGTATGCACAAAGGCAAGCCCTAAGAGACCTTAGGGATGATCAAAATTTAATCATTAGACCAGCTTTTTAGTCCCGCATTTTACATCGGAAAAACTAATAGGTTGCTAAGTTATTAACTTCACTTTAGAATGTGAATTAAAATGGATCATCAGGTGCAAAGCTGATCATGCACCTGGTTTGAATGACAAAACACAAATCAAGCCCATTTTGAAGAATAGGAGATTTAGAAGCAAAATGTAGGCTAGTCTATATAGTAGGACATATTTGCGTATTTTTTATTGATAGAGTTCACTGGTCACTTATTTACATATATATATTAGAGCATATGTCTTTACTTATGATATTTAATATATATAATGTATATATTTTTAACATTGTATTTGTATCTGCATTTTACATCTATTGCTATTTTATATTTTTATATTTCATACTTATATGTTTTAGTGAGTAGCTCATGATGTACCTGAATTTAAAGTGCTTTTTAGAGGGCTAATTCAAATGTACTGTGATGAATCTGAGTTGAGTAATCAACCAATGAAATCATTTGTAGAACTATTTAAAATGGTGAGAAGGAACTGATGTTTGTATAAGTCTGATGAAGCCTCCGGGCGAAAGCGCTTACTTGCTGTGATCCAAAGAAATTAAAAGAATTATTATTTTTACACTTCTGAACAGTGTTTTGCTTTTCCTGATGTCGTTGGTTTAACTGGTGTTATTTGGACTACATTGCCACACAGATACCAGAAGCATATGCGATTTGGTGTGTTATTTGGTATTTTATTGCTGGTCCTGTGTTCCGGTGGCTGGGTGTGTATCTTTTGGAATATAGATAAGAAAATGTTTCATGCAGGGAATGTGTATATCAATACTAAGGTAGAAAACTGTTATTTCATATGTGGGAAAAAGGCATACAAATGGTTGCCTGAGAATTGGTCCGGCAGTTGTTTTTTGGGTTACCTGGTCCCGGCCATACGACACACTACAGCTTTGCCTCATGGGAGAATTCGAAACATCAGAGATGTCGCAAAGAAACCTGAAAATCCAATCAAGAAACCTGAGAATCCAGTAGGACAGATCGTAGCAGGCTGGAGGAACCATAACTCCGTGAAAGACAAAAGTAAACTAGCACACATGGACTTGAGTGACACTATCATATCCTGGGCTGGCAAAGCCCCTGCATATGGTGCAGTTAAATCAATTTGGGAACTGAGAAAGCTATCCAAACTTCTCCAGGTCATGAGCAATGCAACTTTTTCTGCTCTTGAATTAATGACTGATGAGCTGAATACAATGAGAACTGTGGTGCTTCAAAACCGCATGGCTCTTGACTTCACCCTAGCAGTGAGAGGTGGTATGTGCGCTTTAATCAAAGACGAGTGCTGTTCGTTCATTCCTGACAATAAGCACAAAATTAATGACCATTTGGAAGTGATCCAACAAGACATGACCAGGCCAGGCCCAAACCCACTGACGGACTTTTTCCAGAATTTGTTTGGGGGGTTCCATCCTAATGAACATCCTAATTGCCATTTGTGGTAGGAGCATGCATTTGCTGTGGAATTCCCTGCATGAAAAAATTAATCAAAGATTTTATAGACATGTCAGTTTCTGAGACTTTGTTTCAAAGTAATGAAATTGAAGAACTATTGAAAAAGGAAACACTTTCATAAGTTTAAACTGAATGACTCTCTTAGCTGCAAATCCTCAAAGGAAGAGGTTAGGAGAAGAAACAAACTGTTTATGCTTTTGAAAATAGAATAAAAAGTATTAACAGGGGGGCAAATGTTAGAAAAATATGTATTAACATATGTGTGCAATGCTTATTCTAATAAGAAAAGATTAACACGTTTTTATTCTATATGCAGCATTAGTTTTATTTGAGACTGAAAATGTGCTTTTCTGAAATTATGCTTTCTGACACTGCAAGATGCACTCTGACCTAGTTTGCTAGCACAGCAAAATACATGTTTATGCCTTGGAAATGTACTGGAAAGCAGGTGATTTTCTGCTAGGTCAGGAAATTGAAAGGAGAATAATAATAATTTCTGTAGATCTATTCATTATAGACAATAAGCTCTGTTCGTGTTGATGAAAAAGTGCACAAGCTGCAAGATAGTTAGATATAAAGAACAATAAACTGCTTCAGAAATCTGTACTTGCATTGTGCTTAAATTAGCCATAGTACCTAGACTTGTAACATCATATAGTAAGAAAGTTATAATTGACCAGTGGTCATCAAGGTCATCCTGTTTACTGAAAAATCTTTTTTAAAACTTTGAAGAGTCAGCTAGAAATATGAGAAATATCTGTAAAATAACAAAATCATGAACTAGTGATCTGCTACGTCAGTCGTAGTGGGCATTGTCTTGAAAGAAAGGTATAATAACTGTGACACTTCCTGATTTAGTCAGACAAACTCTGTAACTGCATTTTTTGTCTCCTTGCGCAAGAATAAAGTTACCTGAACTGAACCTTATGCTTTTGGTCTTTTTAAAGTATTTTTCTCTAACAGTATTAAATATAGCTTTTCTTATTCAAGTGAGATAGTGGGGAAACTCTCCCCATTTTTAGTGTTTTATATATATCACATAAATGTGTCTAATGTCATTTCCAGTAAAGGACTACTTGGAAATTATGGACTGACAGGGTTTTCAGAGTGCTCTGGAGTTCTTAACTCCTGCTGTCATAGAAAGCTTGACTGAGATATTTCCTTGATGAAAAAATGTAATATGTCTTACCAATATTTTATATGTTGCAATGTGCAGACATGTGGGACAAATGAAGCTTTAAAGTATATAATGCATCATTGTGAGCAAATGTGAGGACAGTGGCAAACCATATGCAGATAAGACACAAGTTGTAAAAGGAAACTGCAAACCAGTCTACCTGTAATGGAAATGGTCCACATTTAGCACATATCATTAATTTATTCCAGTTTTTGGACTAAAGACAAAATTGATAAAAATGAAGAAAATTGATAGAAGAAAGTAATGTGAGATAGAGAAAAAATGGGCTGAAGCACAATCATTATGAATATCTGCAGAAGAAATAAAGTTACATTTGGAAATATACAGATTTCAGAAACTGTGTAATGGTCAGGGAAGTTAAGTTAAACATAACTGTGTCTCAAACAGCAAAGGACATAAAAAGGAAGAATAAAGGCCTCTCATGTATTTCTTGATACAGCATACTGTGTCTGCTTCATGTCTTCATTGTCTGGAGTTCCGTCTTTGCCGTTGGTGATTCAGTATGCAGATTTCCATGTTGTCTCCATCTACACATGAGTTTTCATCAAATACTCATTGAAAACACATGTTGGCTTCAGCTGGGAATGTTTAAGTTCATCTTTGATTTGTAAGGCTGTATCATATTGTTAAGCTTCCTTCTATTCCTCAGTAGCTCTTAGGATTAGCTTGTCAGTCTGCCTGAATATTGGGTTTATCAAGAAAATATTAGTGGTATGTTTTACAGCCTACAAGAAGTGGATTTAAAATTGCCAACAGCAACCTCAAGTTTTTAAATTTATCAGAGCATACAGCCCACTAAGGTAACCATTTGAAATGCTGTGACCTGCATTAGCAAGTCCCAAAATACAGAAACTGAATGAACAAAAAAAAGGACTTGCATATACCAAGTCTGAGATAGCCATTTCTTGGAATATTCCTTTTTGCCCGAAGTATGGCAATTTTGGAGTTGGTATATATCAGTTAGGGGGTGGGGGCTTGCCCCTCACATCAAGAGATGCAGATTGGCACCCCCCTGAAAAAAACAAGTCTAAAGGAGAAGAACAATGTTCTTAGATGATGACGGAGAAGACTGGCTCTTCACCTGCAGTTTTTATTTTTATTTTTTTTTCAGTGTGGCAGCACTTGGTGTTACTCAAGCTGTTATTTCAACAGGAAGCCATTCACTGAGCCTAGAAGTGTCAGTACAAAAATAATGGGTTAGGGCTTCTCCTCTCCACATGCTCTTCACAAGCTAAATCCAAAGTCACACAACCAAGGATAAAATCAGAAAAGCCATATAATTATAATTTATGAATAAAGTGCCTTCATGTACTGTTATCTCACAGTGTAGCAAAGAAATGTAGTTCTGTGAATAAGGTAAACCTCTAAACTGTACAGATCTATGCAGAATGTCCATATTTAGATTTCATATTTTGGTCTGTTTTTCATAAAATTGTGGTTTTCTGACAAATTAGTGACAAACCATTAAAAACTGAAGTCAAAAAATAATGATAGACATTTGAGTTTCAGATTCATATCCTTCAGAAAATTCATGCTAATGCAAAACCTGTTATTCTATCAACTTTCTAAGTTTGTAGAAGCAATACTTAAAAAAAATTGTCCCTATTTTTGGGCCTTAGCCCCACTTTCGTTTATGGCTTTGTCCAGATTTCTTGCTCTAAGAGGTTCAGAGTATGGAGTCAGGATCAGGGTGATTGTGTTGAATGGGTCATTTTCATCCAGTAGGTGATATTCTATGATATACTGATATAATATCCTGTAGTTATAGATAAAGCTGTTTTCTGTGTAGCTTACTGTGTTATGTTTCCTGCTAGCTGAAGACTGGCATACTACAGAAACACTCAGGGTTACTGGCTAGTAATTGCTGATGGACAATAGTCTAGTTATCTAATGCAACTATTAGAACTGTAGATAAGAGCCTCTGAAGGTGTGGATTTTTGTGTATAAATGGATTTCCAGTATTAGACATAGCTGAAGCATTATTTTCCAAATTTTAAACACTATCCACCGGTGTATACATTCTGACATTGTCTGGTATTTTGTTGATTTATGCCCTTTTAACTGGAGAGGTTTGCCCCTTAATATTTGTTAGCAAACATTTAATAAATGAGCACAAAACACAGATTCCTACATTCATAAATTATATTGTGAAGCTTACAACTTACTGGTTATTGAGAACCTTAAATGCTGCCTATATCTGTCTATACTTCCTGTTCCCCATATGTATGCAAATATTCTTTTTTTAAATGGACATGCTAACATATGTTTAGTTAAATAAATAATTCTTTAATAAATGAGTACAGAATAAAAAGTTGGATCTTAAATAATAAATGCTTTAATACCTGTAGAAAAACACTACCATTCCTTTCTTTCTGTACGAAGTTCCCTTAAGATCACACAAATTGCACTAAGTTATATCCTTGCTATTTCTGGTACACTTTTTAATAAAATGTAGTTTTTTTTTTGCAGTCTTTTCATATTGTGGTACTTTTAGACTGTAATGTGGATTAAATACAGTATATTATTTTACTACTTTGCTTCCTAAGTCTAATGATTTTACATAAAAAAACTAACTAAATAAATTGAAATTTGGCATGAAAAGTGATTAATCATTGTGAATAAGTAATTAATTAAAGTAGAATGTGACAATTAAAACATAGTATCTGTGAGGATTTAATTAGGATTTCCTAACAAAATGCAATTTCTGGGACTTTTGAAGGCCTCAGAAGTGCATGCCTATATCAGGAAGGTAGCTGATTCCATACTACCAATGGCAGGTAGGAAAACAGTGATTAAATGAAGTCTTAAGACTTGAGTCCTAGGAAGAATGACTAATTCTTCAGCTGACAATCTCAGAGGTTCAATCAGGGAATAAGCTCCAAGGACATTTTACAAATAGAAAGAATGCAGCCAGTGTAGGGAGCAGAAAGCAAACAACAAGATCTTGAAATCTGATATTAAATTTAGTCATGCCTGGTCTTCATCTAAACGCCCAAGGTAAAGGCCATTTCCTTAGTCAAGGAAGAAACATAAAAATACATTGTTCTCTGTTTCAAGGTCCACAGATGGAATAAGGTGCTTGGCCTGGGTAATGGTTTATAGATGTAAACATTATGGCTTTATGACAACTGTGACCTGGTCTTTAAGTTACAGTCTGTCATCAAGAATGCCACCAAGAGGAGGAGGAGCCTAGATGGCTAACTGAGAGCAATGAATTATGAGAGCTCCATAAACTAGTATAATATAGGAAAATTGTATTATTTTCAAGTTTAAAACATCAGAACTCTATAGATAAACTACTAAGCTACATAAGTTTCAATTTTGGTTGAGAAGTACAAAAAAATTCCTGTCAAGTAACTTGGAGATATATTGAGTCACTGAATATGAACAACTTAAGTAATTCTCATCCAGATGCTGCTTTGAAAAAAGAACTGCAACTGATTACATCTACCTTACATGAACTATCTTTGAAGATGGATAGCTTTAAAAATAACTTAGAAAACCTCAAATTAAATTCTCAAAAACAGATTGATACTCTTAAGGAAATATTACAGCAACACCATACAAAAATAACAAATATAGAGATTTCTCTAAATGACATTGAAGAATCAAAGAGGAAGAATTCCAAAAAGAATTTCTGCTTAAACAGAATACATGGCTGCTTAACAAAATAGATAACTTAGAAAAAGGGAAAGGAGAAACAACATCAGGATTTTTTGGTCTGCCTGAAAACACTGAAGGAGAAGACATTATTTCATTCTTAACAAGCTGGATTCCTGAATTTTTAGACTTGAATGAGGGACTTTCATTTGGAATTGAAAGGGCACATAGAGCATTGAGGAAACCTGTTTCTAACTCAACAAATACTCCACCTAGATCCATAGTTATAACATTTCTTTCATTTCTGGACAAGGAAAATCTGCTTGGAGAAAATCACTCTTAAAAGACAATCAAAGCCTAAGTTTTGACAATGATTATTCTTCAAGAATACTAGAACAAAGGAGAAAGTCTGGCCAATAATAAAACTGTTGAAACCAAACAACATTAAAGCACAGCTGGCCTTTCCAGCCAAGATAAAATACTTTTTGCCAATGAGATGAGAACCTTTAATGACTTAGAAGAAGCTACTATATTAATCAAAAACAACATAGTGTCTATCCCAGATGAAATAAAATGGATGGCCCCTACTCTTAAAAGAATAAAAGAAACAAATCCTTGGACTGATACTAGAAAGAAGAAACAAAAAAAAAAAAAACTGATTCCAAGATAACTGTCCCAAAAAATAACTCTTACAACTACATCTCTCAAAGTATCAACTGGTATGGTACATCACTTGTCATCTGTTTTTATTTTTTTTTTAAAAAAGGAGGGTTTCTTAAACAAGTGAGAAACAGTAATGATTTATTCAGACTGTTCAAAGAGTCCAATAATTCTTCACAAACAAAGGTAGGTCAAGATGGGTTACTATTTACATTATATATAAGCCAAACAAAGCAACATATAATACAAATAGAGAAGTTTCTATTCCCCTACTTGAACTCGATCAGTACTTATCTTGTTCATTTTTCATTGATTTTATTTAACACAGTTTAAGTAATTAATTAACTAATTCAACAAGGTACCATTCATTAGAGTTCAGACTCAAATGTAACAAATTAACATCATATAAAATAGCAGTGACAGTAGAGTGTTTTAAAAAAAATGCTGTCATGGAGACTAATGCCTTCTTCAGTTAAAGTATGATTTAGAAATGTCATGTATATCCTAGTTAAATAATAGTAGCAAGCTCTTAGTACACATTTCATCATTATTCTGTCTTAATATAGTTAATATCAGTTATGGCAGGTATCACAGCTATGAGTGCTGTTTGATCAATCCTGATATGGTGTGCCTGGATGCAGCTAGTACAAACGTCATTATTATTTTGTCTAAATATAGTTAATATCAATTATGGCAGGTATCATAGCTTCGAGTGCTGTTTGATCAATTCTGATATGGTCTGCGTGGATTCAGCCATATCTAGCAGCTAGTGCAAATGTCATTATTATTCTGTCTAAACATAATTAATATCAATTATTGCAGGTATCATAGCTTTGAGTGCTGTTTGAATAAGCCTGACATGGTGTAAGTGGATGCAGCTATGTCTGGCAGCTGTTATATGTTGCCGTTTTAGTCACCGGGAAGCTGTGGATTGCAGCTTGTGATTGAGGCTTACTGATGCTTGTGTATTAGGAAGAGACATTTGGTGTTTTAGCCTGGATCCAGGGGGAAGGGGATGGATAGAACTGTGATTTGGGATATTCTTGGCAGAGAATGGTTTGTTTGTACATCTGCTGAGTGAGAGGTGGGAGGGCTGGAGGAGTGTGTTGTCTGTTGTTGTGGCAGCTTGTTGGGAGGGTTTTTTTATCTGTTTGCTCTCTGTTCTTTTCCTGGCTGCTGCCTCACTGAAAGGGAGAGAATTTAGGCTTGAAGTTGCAGTGAAGTGAAGCTTTGCTTCAGTTGCATCGTGAGCCTCTGGTATGCAGTACACAGACACACTAACAGAAACAGATGTTCCCAGGTTGCTATGGTAACAGAGACAGATTGACGATAATGCTTAATGGCTGTGAGGAGCCTCCAAGATGATTCTCGGCAATGATGTTTTTGGTTTAATAAAAAAAAAAAAAATATATATATATATATATATATATATATATATAAATAATAAAAATGCTGTTTTAAACCACATGTGCACATATTGATGGTCTCCCAAAACTTCGTTTAGCTCACTAAGTAGATTCTTGATAAAGGAAAAAAAATAATAATAAGCGCAATTTTCTATTTAAAATGTATTTTGGTCCAAACACATTAAGGACTTACATAAGAGTGGAAGTCTGAGTTATTGTGAAAGACTAAGACACTTGTCTTGTGCAGTACCCTTTGCAGTGGTCTGGGAGGTGAGCTTGCTCAGACGTGTTGGGCATATGCGGATAGCCGATTCTAGGGGTGTTTGTGGTTGCCAGGAAGTGCTAGAGAGTCATCAGCTTTCCTTTGTGGAAATATCTGTGGGAATAGAAAGTGTGTTGAGTGGTTCACTGGCAGAGTGGCCACTGCATGGAACAGGACAAATATTGGTTTGGATATTTTATGAACAGCCTGGAAGCACACCACATGAACTAGTGAATGGTATTCTGGCAAAACTGGATGGGCATTGTTGCCCATGCTTGAATTACTGATATGTGTGTATGTAAGGATGGAAACATACTTATAACAAATAAGAAACTAGAAGGGTCTCATAATTTAAAGTCTATGGACTGTCTAAACATGCATGGAAGGAGCTAATAATATGGAAGGAGCTAATAATAAGAATAAACCTTACAGCTTGTGGTCTCTCAAATAACTAAGCAACAGCCAAAAAAAAAAACAAAAAAAACCACACACACACACACACACAATAGTTATGTAATATATAATTTTAGTAAATCTAGACATAAAATATATAATCGTCATATAAGATGAAGCAGTCTACTGAATTTAGATATTAAAGACAGGATTTAATAACATGGGCTTGTGTATAATAACACTACTGTCTTAACTTGTCATAAATGACATACACTACATTCAACATCAAGGGGAAGCATGATGATTTTCTTATATAAGTAAATATGCATAACAAGTCATGTAATTGCTTTAACTTGAATTGTAGTTTTTGTAACCCATCTTGACCATATATAATACTTACGTGCTTACCAAGGTAACTAATGTTTTATACATGACAACAAACTGACAAAGTTGTTAAAGAGAAACAACAGAAGCCTGAACTTGAAATGTCACAGAATGTAACAATCATATTCTGAACAAACAGTACTGAATTGACAATAGACACTCAGTTTAATAACATGGGCTTGTGTATAATAACACTACTGTTTTAACTTGTCATAAATGACATACACTATATTGAACATCAAGGGGAAGCATGACAATTTTCTCATATAAGTAAATGTGCATAACAAGTCATATAATTACTTTAACTTGAATTATGGTTTTGTAATACATCTTGACCATACATAACACTTAAGCTGTTATCAAGATAGCGAATGTTTTATACATACCATCAAACTGACAAAGTTGTTCAAGGGAAACAATAGAAGCTTGAACTAGGAATGTCACAGAATGTAACAATCACATTCTGAACAAATAGTATTAAATTGACAATAATCACTCAGTTTAACCTTTGATGATTAGACAAAATAGAATGGTGCCATTTAAATCTAAAAATTTTCAGTATATGTCATAAAATGGCAATTTATGAATATGGAAATGGAACTTGTAACCATTAATCACAATAAGTGAATTTATTGTTTTTAACCTATAATTTCACTCATTTTATAATAAGAAATGACAGATATGAAAATCTGTGGGAAATGGGGGGAAGAGGGATGCACTGATAATTAAAATGCACTAACTTTCATCAATGTTTACATAAAACAAACTTGATGCTTTAAGTAAGTTAGCAACAAACAATGTGACTACTTAAATGCTAGCAAACAATGAAATATAACTTCTGATATATCAAGTAAAATACATTTCATTATAAACATTAAGTATAAATATTATTACCATCTATTTATATTAAGTAATACATTTTGAAAGACTTCATCAATAAGGGTGAATATGTTAAATAACTGTGTGCTTTAATCATTTACTGATGTTTTATATCTGATACATCCTACTTTACTATGATTGAATTGCTTGTCATCTATCTTTCATGTAAATATTAATTTCTTATACAATAAGTAGACAATTGTATTGTATTAGAATTCTGTCTAATCTACAACAGTGCTATATCTGTTCAAAATAATATAAATATTGCTTATTCTTATTACAAATATTCTCCATATGAAAATTCAATCTGTGGAACTCAGATGTTCTGGATTGTCAAGGTATGAGTGATAATCTGATGGACTTAGGTTTATCCATCAGATTAGGAATGATTTTCATTCCATGGCTAGGGTGGATCTTAGTTTTGTTAAAATTTATTAGTTTAAATTTATTTCACAAAAACATTTTTATTATGTCTGACCAAAACATTACTTTATTGGTAAACACTCAAGGTATAAAACTGATAATTTCATTTAAAAGCTCAAATATATTCTTTATAGTTATCAGCGGAAAATGTTTAATAGCCACAATAAAACAAAAATACATAGTCTAAATAACCTAAGATGGATTTAACTTTATTATCTTTAAATACCAATGGCTCAAACAATCTTAGCAAGAGATCAACTCTACTGAAATATTTAAAACTGAACAAAGCACATATTGTCTTCCTTCAAGAACTCATTTCAAAACAAATGACAATTACAAATGGAATTCTAAGGAATATATGATATTGGCACAATCCACTTATAAGCCAAAGACAAAAGGGGTAATGATTTTATGGAAAACAAATGTGATTAACCCAGAAATCATTTATAAGTATGAAGATAAAGAAGGCCTTATAACATTAGTGTCTTTCCGCTTTTCCCGGTTAGGGTTCGCCACAGCAGAACTCCGGTCCGCTAATGATTGGCAGTGGATTTTTACGTACTGGCTTGCCGGGCCTAACACACAACCTTCAACGAAGGAGCCCATTACACAGAAGACGAGAATCGAACTCTAACTGTGAGGCGACAACGCTACCGCAGCATCACCACCGTAATAACAGAATATGGACCTTAGCCAATCTATACTGGTTCCCAAGCATTGGATCAGGAGCTTTTAAAAAGCACTTGGATTTCATTTCCAATAATTATAAAGGCAACTTAATATTAGGAGGAAATTTTAACTGTATATTTGATATTTCTGAAACTACAAATAAAAGACTGCTGCATACATCTGCTGTATCAAAAGCTTTAAATAAGTGGGTAGAATCATTTCATCTTGTAGACACTTTCAAATTTAAAGAAGATAAATCTTTGTTGTTTTCCCATCAAGATCACAGATTTTGTACCCAAACTAGAATGGATAAAATATTTGCTGCCCATTGCTTACAGTCTAAAATCGTTAATTTCTCAATCACTTCCTGCCCCTTTTCAGACCACAATTTGTTTATAATAAAACTTCAAAATGGGTACGAACCATTAATCTTTAAGTCCAGAATTCCAGTATATATAACTAAAATTAAAGTGTTCAAACCCTGGTTATTTTCTGAATTACAGTTCTTCTTAGATATTATTTTACACCACAGAGATGAATAAAATAATGATATGGGACTCGTTAAAAGCTTACATATATGATAAAACCCTAACTTGGTATTACAAAAAAAAATCAGAGAATGGGATTCTGAATTATTAGATCTACAATCCAAACTTTTGTCAGTAAAAGCTGGAAAAATATCAAAATTATTTGGAGATGAAAAAGAAAATAGAAGTATTAAACAATAAATACAATGAAAATCTAACATATAAAACTAGTTTGGCTTTAGAAAAACTAAAAATTAATACCTTGGCCACTTCTCCCAAATACCTACATAATTTATCCACAAGAATAAAAATACAATCAAAAGCTAATAACATTAAAAATATCTTCCATGAAAAGAAAGGGAAAAATGTCTTGGATATAGGTGACATTCTTGATGCCTATAGAAATCACTATATGGAACATTTCCAAAAAGAAAATATACATATTGATCAATTAAATCTAGATGAAAAATGTTCTAATATATAAAAAAATACCAGAAAAATTAAAACTAGATCTGCAAGGACCCATATCCTACAAAGAAATTACAGATACTATAAAAGAGGGTAAAAATAATAAAGCTCCAGCTATAGATGGCATAATTATGGAAATATATAAACTTTTTCCTTCAAAGATACTATCCCTCTTCCATAAAACTCTATTAGAGCTTCAGCCACAAGCTTTAATACCACCCTCTTGGAGATATTCCTTAATCACACCAATCCTAAAGGAAAACAAATCCCCAAACCTCTGTACCTCATATAGACCTATACCATTATGAAATAATGACTATAATATATTTATGACAATATTAACTAACAGAATTTAAATAACATTATCCAAAACAATAAATAATGATCAAACTGTATTTATTTATCATAGACACACACATGACAATATTAAAAGGATAATTTATCTTACAGATTATGGTAATAAAGAAAATAAACATTCATAACTGGCTTAGATATAGAGGAAGTCTTTGATTCTCTAAACTGGAACTATTTATTCAAAGTTCTGATGTTATTTGAATTTCCTCCTTCCTTTGTTCATCTACTAAAGAATATATATATATATATATATATATATATATATATATATATATATATATATATATATATATATATATATACAAATAATTTAGTGTGTGTTAAGCTAGGTCCTTTCACCTCTGAATCTATACATATAACAAAGGGTACTAAACAAGGATGTCCCATGTCACCGATTCTATTTGCTTTGGCTATTGAAATATTGGCAGATTCAATACATAACAATACAAAAATCAAATGAGTAGATGTTTATGAACAATACAATTCTAAATTAATGCTCTTTGCTGATGACATATTATTAACATCCAATACAAAAGAGACATTAGAAGAATTAGATATTTTAATTGACACATTTTACAGGACTTCAGGCCTCCATTTCAATAAATCAAAATCAAATTTTTTATTTTTAAATAAAAAAAGAATTGCAGACGAAGGGGGATCACATTATAGGGAAACAAGAATCTACCTTAAAATATTTAGGAATTGAGATATGCAAAGATAATAATGAATTAGTCTAAAAAAACTACAATAATATCATCAATGCAATTAAAATCTCTGTGGAAAAGTGGAACACAATAATATTAATATTAACATTTGAAGACAGACTACAGTTAATAAAAATGGTTTTACTACACAAGATTCTATATATAGCTTTGGCAATACAACTGTTACCAGAAAGGAATATACTCAAAGAAATAAACTCATGCCTAATAAAATTTTTATGGTTTCCCAAAAGAAACAGAATAGCTTTAATACATCATATCAGACCATGGAAACAGGGAGGATTAAACTTTCCTGATATAGAAACAATCCTAGCAAGAGATCAAATCTACTGAACCATTTAAAACTGAACAAAACACAAATTGTCTTCCTTCAAGAACTCATTTCAAAACAAATGACAATTACTAATGGAATCCTAAGGAATATATGATTTTGGCACAATCTGCTTTTAAGACAAAGACAAAGGGGTAACAATTTTATGGAAAAAAATGTGATTAACCCAGAAATCATTTATAAGTATGAAGATAAAGAAGGCCTTATGGCATTAGTAATAGTTAAATATAATAACAGAATATGGACCCTAGCCAATCTATACTGGTTCCAAGGCACTGGATCAGGAACTGTTAAAAACAATTGGATTTCATTTCCAATAATTATAAAGGCAACTTAATATTAGGAGGAAATTTTAACTGTATATTTGATATTTCTGTAACTACAAATAAAACACTGCTGTGTACATCTGCTGTATCAAAAGCTTTAAACAAATGGGTAAAATCATTTCATCTTGTAGATACTTTCAAATTTAAAGAAAATAAATCTTTGCTGTTTTCCCATCAAGATCACAGATTTGGGACTCAAACTAAAATAGATAAAATATTTGCTACCCATGACTTACACTCTAAAATCATTAATTTCTCAATCACTTCCTGCCGTTTTTCAGACAATTCATTGATACTAAAACTTCAAAATGGGTACAGACCATTAATCTTTAACTCCAGAATTCCAGCACATATAACTAAAATTAAAGAGTGCAAACACTGGTTATTATCTGAATTACAGTTCTTAGATATTAATTACACCACAGAGATAAATAAAATAATGATATGGGACTCGTTAAATGCTTACATATATGGTAAAACTGTAACTTGGTATAAAAAAATCAGAGAATGGGATTCTGAATTATTAGATCTACAATCCAAACTTTTGTCAGTAAAAGCTGAAAAAATCAAAATCATTTGGAGATGAAAAAGAAAGTAGAAGTATTAAACAATAAATGCAATGAAACTCTAACATGTTAAACTAGTTTAACTTTAGAAAAACTAAAAATTAATACCTTGGCCACTTCTCCCAAATATCTACATAGTTTATCCACAAGAATCAAAACACAATCAAAAGCTAATAACATTAAAATTATCTTCCATGAAAAGAAAGGGAAAAATGTCTTGGATATAGGTGACATTCTTGATGCCTATAGAAATCACTATATGGAACATTTCCAAAAAGAAAATATACATACTGATCAATTAAATCTAGATGAAAAATGTTCTCCTATAAATAAATACCAGAAAATTTTAAACTAGATCTGCAAGGACCCACATCCTACAAAGAAATTACAGATACAATAAAAGAGGGTAAAAATAATAATGCTCCAGGTATAGATGGCATAATTATGAAAATATATAAACTTTTTCCTTCAAAGATACTGTCCCTCTTCCATAAAACTCTATTAGAGATTCAGTCACAAGCTTTAAAACCACCCTCTTGGAGATATTCCTTAATCATACCAATCCTTTTTTTATTTACTCTTATTTAGTTCTGATTATTATTAGTTAAAGCATAACAGATTATTTACAAACAGGCATAAGCAGTATAATCAAGAAAGTATAATTAGAAATAGCATTTGAAGAACTTATAAAAACTTTTACAAGGAATAAATATGTTATTATTCTATTAATGATATTTTCATTACTGTTCTCCCCCTGCCCTCCCCCACCCTTTACCCACTACATAATCTAAATAGAATGTCATTGTTTAAACAAAGAAAATAATAAAAGTAGAAGGAAAAAAAAGGTAAAGATAAAAAAATGTATCAAATTACTAACCTTGCTTCTTTTCAGAAAGAGAAACAAATTGAATCACAGCTTGCCATTAAATCTTCAGGTATTTTGACTGGTTATGAAACAAAACATTTATTTGCACATAGAGAATAACTTTGATTAAATCTTTTCCAAAATATTTGTGGCTTTCTGGAAATGCAGGAACTATATTCAAAAAGACTAATAATGAACTAAAATGATGAGAGAGAAAAAAAACATATAACAAATCATTTGTTTTTTAGTCTCTTCTTCTTCTCTGAAGTCTTCCACGAAGCTTCTGTTCCCTATCTCTTTTATGAAGTTCTAGGCCATTCCATTTCTTCTATTTGATCCATAATCCTTTTTCTTTGACAAACAGTAAAGCAGAGTCTAAATCATCGAAAACCTTAGGACCATCAGGAAGGAAGATTTTAAGCTTGGCAGGAAACAGAAGGTATGTTTTAAACTGTGCTTTTTAAGCTCCCTTATTAGTGGCAGAAAAACAATGCTTTTAGCAATGACCATGGAAGAATAGTCATTGTCAAAGCACAGTTGTCTCATTAATCTTAACAGGAGCTTTAGCCCAAGCAGATTTAAGAACCATCTCTTTATCAAAAGATGATAGAAATCTAACTATAACTGATCTAGGATATTTTTGTTAGAGTTAGTATTAGCTATAGATCTATGTGCTCTTCGATACCAAAAGAGAATGCTTCTGGTAAGTCTAAAGTTTTAGGGAGCCAAGTTGTTAAAAAGAAGTAATATTGTTACCTTCAATATTTTCTGGCAGTCCAAAAATCCTAATGTTATTGCCTAGATCTATTTTCCAGGTCATCCAGCTTTGTTTGTAAATGTGTATTTTGTTTCAGCAGAAACTCAATGTTGATTTCCTCTTCTTGGATTCTATTTTCCATGTCATTCACAGCTTCTTCTATGCCTGTCATCTGGTTCTTCTGTTGTTGCAGGTCTGTATGTAACAGGTCTATTTGTTTTGTAGTTTTTCTATGAAGGTGTCTATTTTAGTATCCATTTTATCCATTTTATCAGTAAGTTGCTGGATTATAATTATCAGAGACTGAAGTTCTTTCTTGATGCTGGAGTCTTGAGAATTTGTCTTACTGGAACTCATTTCAGACTGATAAACTGACAGGAAAATTTCCACAGTGATTTCTGACAGGAATATTGTTAAGATTTCCTTTCTTTTTTAGATATAGTTCAAGAACTATATAAAACAAACGTATTTAGAAAGAAAATTACTTCAAAAATTAATTTTTTAAGTAATTAATTCCTGTCAGTGTAATGAAATTGGTGGAGCTGAAGAAATCTGCTGCTATCCTGTGTTCATCCTTGGCCACACCCCCTCATACCAATCCTAAAGGAAAACAAATCCCCAAACCTCTGTACCTCATATAGACCTATATCATTACTAAATAATGACTATAAGATATTTATGACAACATTAACTAACAGAATGAAAATACCACTATCCAAAACAATAAATAATGATCAAACTGGATTTATATATCAAAGACACACACACACACACACACACACACACACACACACACACACACACACATGACAATATTAGAAGGATAGTTTTTCTTATAGATTATGTTAATAAAGAAAATAAAGAAACCCTCATAATTGGCTTAGATTAGAGAAAGCCTTTGATTCTCTAAATTGGGACTATTTATTCAAAATTCTGGTGTTATTTGAATTTCCTCCTTCCTTTGCTCATTTACTAAAGTATATATATATATATATATATATATATATATATATATATATATATATATATATATATACAAATAATTTAGCGTATGTTAAGCTAGGTCCTTTTACCTCTGAATCTATACATATAAAAAAGGGTACCAAACAAGGATGTCCCATGTCACCTATTCTATTTGCTTTGGCTATTGAAATATTAACAGATTCAAAACATACTGAAAAAAATGTGCATCCAGTCAACAAAACACACTCCACAACTAACACGAAGGCAGACTGTTATGAACTCCACCAATGACAAAAAACATGCAGTTTAGTGAAAAAACTATAAGAAATCTTCTTTATTACATACAAAAGTTGAGCGCTTTCACCCACAGAATGTGGGCTTCATCAGAACAATTATAAAAAGTCTGCAGACCAATTAAATACCATTTTAGGCACCAAAATGTCATTTGAAAAAAAACATTCCCTTAAAGAGAACTTACACTATATAAACTTCCCATTACAATGAATGTATTAAATAGCTAAGCATATTCCATAATATTAGAATCACTTCACGAGTGACTATCTAAACTCAAATAAGAAAGCTTAATATGCTAACTTTAGAAATAATGTATATATTTAAAATAAATATATGTGAATGCTAGAAATTTAACTGAATAACCAAACCATAAAATTTGACATTTCCATACTTAATAAATGTATTTATACTTGACTAAAATACCTATCAACTGTAAATTAACACTCCACAGTGCACACCATACAAAATGCATAAAAATATGCATAATTAATGCATATGTTTATTATATAAAATATACACAAACAAATATATGTATAATATATATGTCTATAAAATAAATTGAGTTACTCACCTTACAAACAAAGCATATATACCCATATATAAACATAAGCTAACCATACATTAATTTACAGTTTTTTTGATTAAAATAGGTTTAATTGTAATATGGTCATTAAGACCAAGTGGTGTAGATGCATCTGTAAATTATTGCCACCAGACCTCCTTATATCCTAATACAGCCTTGTAATTACCTCCCCTTGGATCTATCTTGATATTCTCTAAGATGGCAAACTTAGATGTATGGGAGTCCTCCCACTTTTCAATATGCCTATATAGGACATTGCTATTGTCCCTTCTTCTGATACTGTATAAATGATTGCAAATTCTTTTTTTGAGACTCCTTTAATTTTTTCCTATATAGTACCCTGTGCATACAGTACACTTTGCCATATGTATCACTAATTTGGAGTTGCAGTTTCCCTGACTAAATCTAATCCTTGTTTTATTAACATTATCTAATATAATTCCTTCCCCCTCCATTATAGCATGACATTGGTTACAATGACCACATTTGGTTGTATGTTTAGTTCTAATAACCAACTCCCTTCCTGTTTTACCTTGCTCTAAATACATCTTTATGTTACGACCCATTTTAAATACAAAACTGGGCTTGATTCAAAACATAACAATACACAAATCAAACGAGTAGATGTTTATGAACAATACAATTCTAAAGTAATACTCTTTGCTGATGACATATTATTAACATTATCCAATACAAAAGAGACATTAGAAGAATTAGATATTTTAATTGACACATTTACAGGAATTCAGGACTCCATTTCAATAAATCAAAATCAAAATTTTTATTTTTAAATAAAAAAAATGCAGATGAAGGGGAATCACATTATAGGGAAACAAGAATCTACCTTAAAATATCTAGGAATTGAGTTATGCAAGGATAATAATGAATTAGTCTAAAAAAACTACAATAATATCATCAATACAATTAAAATCTCTGTGGAAAAGTGGAGCAAAATAATATTAACATTTGAAGATAGACTACAATTACTAAAAATGGTTTTACTACCCAAGATTCTATATATAGCTTTGGCAATACATCTGTTACCAGAAATGAATATACTCAAAGAAATAAATTCATACCTAATAACATTTTTATGGTTTCCCAAAATAAACAGAATAGCTTTAATACATCATATCAGACCATGGAAACAGGGAGGGTTAAACTTTCCTGATATAAAAACATATATAAAAGCATCAATATCTAAAACAAACTCAGGTTGGATAAGTCCAAATTATTCTGCAAATTGGAAAAAATTACTAACTGTAATATCAATAAATGAATTTGATTTGCAAAAAAATTTCAAATAACAGATAAAAACAATTTGCCATGGCACATATGTATTAGTATGCAATATAACATAACTAAGCCCACTAAAACTTGTATGATTAATTATTACATTGACTCATTTAAGAAAATTATTAATGCAAATATAGATTTAAAAATCTGGTTTGATCTTTTGACACCATTCATAGTTACAAAGAGCTATCCACATACAATATACAAAGAAATAATTAATTCCTGGGAACAGAAAGGATTTGTTTGTTGGTTTCAATGTATGAAAGAACTAAAAGTTCTGGATATGCAAACAATAGAAACAACATAAAAAAAATTCCATAACAAGACTGGCTTACTATGCAAAGCATTCTGACATATTATTTATACAGAATAATTAGTAATTCTTCATTTAAAGAAATACCTAAACTTACAAAATACCTATATGAAATCATATATAATGATTATGACATGGGAAATAGTATTTCGAAATTTTACAAGATATTGATAAATTATAAAACAACACCCAAATCCTCATATTGGAATTATATAATAAAAGGACACTTATTACAGCTAACTGAAGAAATTAAATCAAATATTTTATTATCAATAAAACATACATCCTTTACACAATACTGGAAATTTTTTGATTGGAAATGCTTGCACAGAGCATTCTTAACTCCAGATAGAATTACTAAAATTAATTCTTCCACAAAGCGAATATGTTGGAGGTGTGAGGAAATACATAATGCAGATTGGAATCACATTTTTTTCGACTGTGTTAAAATTAAGCCATTTTGGAATGGCATTAAAAACTTTTTACAAGCTTTATTTAATTAATCATTTAACTTATCTAAAGCTCTAGTATTATTAAATGTGTACGAAGGTCCTCATTTGAATGAGTCAAATATGTATCTAGTATGGGCAATACTTGCAATCTCAAGGAAGTGTATAACAAGAAGATGGAATATAAACACAGTACCGACTTTAAAAGACTTCTACAGCCTACTGAAGACCACAGCATTGTTGGAAATTGAAATTAAAGAATTAAGGACTCATCCTAAGCCATTTATTAACAATCCATGGAAAAAAGTCTTATCATCGATTGACACTTTACAATAATTAAACAGATACACCCTGATAACTGGATTGTTACACCTATAAAGTAATTGTATATATTAAGCTCTGTTATAATGTCAGGCTGATATAAATAGTGTACATAGGTATTAAGATGTTAGTGGTGGTGCTGCGGTAGCGTTGTGGCCTCACAGTAAGACGTTGTCCTGTTCGATTCTCAGCTAAAGCGTCTGTATGGAGACATGCGTGAATGGGCGTACCTTCATTGAAGGTTTGCGTCAGGGCTGGCAACTCGGCACGTAAAAATCTACTGCCAATCATTAGCGGACCGGAGTTCCGCTGTGGCGACGCCTAACCGGGAAAAGACGAAAGACACAACATACAAATACTATAGAATTTATTCAACTGTATTTGAAAAATAAAACATTTTTGAGGGAAAAAAAGATTTGAAAGAAAAAAAAGAATGCCACCAAGATCTTTCACATGTGATACAAATTCTAGAGGATTCAATCAATAAAAAAGAAGGTAGAAAAATGCAGAGCTGTAAGTCTACTGAGTCATTCACTTAGTCCTATAAGTTCACTAGTTCATAAGTTTATAGGTAAGTACTAGTCAATCTACATATGATTGCAAGCCTAGCCCAAAAATCGTGTTGGAACATTCCCTCCAGCCTTAAGAAGGTGAACACAACATAGACCAAGAGAAGATTTGATGATGTCCATTCATTATCTAGGTTTAAAGGTGGCAAAAGTGTTATTGTACTTGTTATGTAGTAGAACTTTTTTCCTGACTAGGGGGAAGCATTGTGATATGGATCTATCATGCCAGCATGTCTACCTGTTATGATGGGTTAGGTCCTTTAATCAGTTATTTAAGGCACTATTTGCTGTGAAAAGGAATGTTATGTGAAGTAAGGCTGGATCCTTCATACCTCAGAAATCCAGATACAGACTGTCATGGAAGACCCTATAAGAGACCAAGAACAGAGAGGGGGCTGTCCGTCTGTATGGATAAATAAGCACCTTGAAGCTATTGTTCTTGTTAGATAGAAATCTCGGAGTTCTCTCAAGCAGGGAAATCTGCTTGGATGACTACATGTCAAAAGGGGTACTATATTCAACAATGGGTCTGATGAGAGATGAGTAAAGGGGAATTAAGACTATTCTGGCTCTAGAGGAGATGCCTCTGGAAAACAGATGAGTCATATAGAAGGCTTTCTGAACTTCTGCGGATACATGATGGCTGAAAGCTTGATAATTATGAAAAAAGTGCCTATATCTCTTTCAAAAGAGTCTGATTGGGAGGTTACGTTGCCTCTATGGTACGATGTGGAAAGGTTTTGTTTACCAAAATGAACACCAGATCAGCAGTATATATCAGCATTATTGTTACATGACTTAGTGCACTTTGGTTTAGATCTTAATACATTAATGAATCATAGGAAATAGGAAATACAAGGCTATTAGACCAGAGACACAAATGCCTTATCAACAATCATTCTCAGGCTCTGCTAATCTTTTCATTGAGGACAAGGTCTGTAAGCCATACAGTGTATTTTTTGGTACTGATCAAATTGTCTAAACTATATCTGAAGGCAGACAGGGAATTACACTGCTTGACATGCAAGACAGGTCAGTTTTTATGGTTTCCAACACATAAGCTTGCACTCAAGGTCAGATTTTTACATCTTCCCTATGTGCATCTTTTTTATTTCACTCATCATATTCTCTATAAAACAAAGTTTTGTATTGTTTGGGAAATTATATAATTACAGGAGGACACTGCCACTAATCTGTGCATGCACACTTGTCATATTGTGCAAAAGATTTTCAATTTTTTGTGCGGGACTGGTTGTTAGAAAAAAAAGGTGCTGGGGGAGTGTAATCCATTTTAGAGCTATTTTCTTCTATGACACACTTACTGAAGCAAGCTAACCACTGTGGTTCAACCAGTGCCCTTGGCCAGTACTATAAGCCAGCAACCCACCCCCTCAGCTGTTCAAGTGAAGAAAAAAAATGTAATCCGGGATTCATGAAGCTCGGCGCAAGGCCGGCATTAGGCTTGCGCCGACCGTGTGGCATGAAGATGGCACAGTAACGCCAAATGCATATTAATGAATGCACGCTGCCGCCTCAGCCACATGCATAGGAAACAAGTGCAAGTGCATAGGGCGTGTCGAAGTTCCGCACGGAGGCATGGAAATGTCAGCTGTCAACGTGCAACCTAAAATGCTTGCATATAACAATTTGCATGCAATAGTAATCACATCTGTCAGTGTCCGTGGATACTGAAATGCATGCAAAGCATGCAAGACAGTTCCTGCGAACACAAAATGAAGAAGCAAACACAAATGCATGGTAGGAAATAACGGGTCCTCATCCCTCGAACAAATGACATTGAAAACCGTGTGCCCGTAGTCCAATGCAGTGTAGATAGTTATACCAAGTGGAAGTGAAACACATCATGTTAGCGAGCCGCATGTAATAGTCACATACAATAGGTATGTCCGTATTTAACATACCATATGTGACAAGAAATAGAATAAGCAAGAAAACGAAAAAGAAGGAGCATATAAACTGCTACAACAATAAGGCAACATGTAGGCTTAAAGGAACAGTATTATTCGTAGCGTTGACTGTGGGTATGTGTTGTCCAGTACAATCAGATATGTGTCTGGAATATATCCCATCCTGGACATAGGAAAAGGTGGCACCCTATCAATGATCAGAGCAGTTGGCCAAAATCCACACATATGCGGTCCAAGCCGTACTTGTCAGGATGTGTCATAGTTGAACGGGTATTACCCGGGTGTACCAACCATGTCATGAAAGTTAAGTATGGGCATGTACCTATGTGCATCATGTATAGCATGTGGAAGATGAAACATGCCAGGGTAGTCCACACAACCATACAGGTGCCTGGCATATGTAGTGTATGCAATGTGTTACCTTGACCGTGTCATGGGCCATCAACCAAAGCAGTGATGGATGGAGTGTCAGAAATATGTGTGTGGGGGTGATGGGTAATGGTATAATCCTCAAAGGTGAGACTGTGTCGTATGCAGAATAGGTGAACTGGAGGTGTATGAGGGAGCAGCGGGTGAATCAGAAAGAAACACAAAGAACATGTATACACATCTGCAATACAACCTGACAGGCCATACTGTAGAACACAATCCCACAAACATATGAATATTAAAATGTGTGATACAAATGTACAGAAATGTCACCGGCACATACCCACAGATTGGTCCTGATGGAACCGGCCCATTCAAATGCAACACACCTGGATGCATAATGGAATACCCATCATCCCCTCCACAGCACACAACCCGCCCCCATACCTGAACGTCCACCAAATCCAGCCATACTTGGCCTACTAGCTTGGCGCAGCCACATCTACACATAGTGACCACTACTCATATGTAGTAGGCAGTGTCACCCTAGGCAGTTTCAGGATTGCAAACTATGTATCCCTTGCATGTAAAACCCCCAACACATTTTTGTAAAGCCAAAAGAATGGTCGGTATTGGTCTTGTTAAATTTTTGGATATCCCTCATGGGATAAGTAACTTGTGTAAACATCAGAATGGGTATCAAGACACGATGTCCAGTCCTGTAGACATCTGGACACAAGTTTGAATGTGCAGTAGTGGTGCACAAGACTGTCCAGCCCTAGACGGTCATGTAGAACCTACTACCCAGGATCAAACACCTGCCCGTGACGCACGTGTTCCCACATGAATAATCAAGCGAATATATTGTACACATTCGCATAGTGGCACTTGTAAATAGGGTAATGAAGGCACTGATGTAAACAGGATATCCCCTGATCCACTGTGTGAGGGACAGTCACTGTGTGGGTAGGTGTGTCCTGACCAACAATGATACAATGCCAAATGTCCTGTGATTGTAGGAAATAACTATGTACCATACTGCATGTAACAGTTGCCTAAAGCAGTCATGTCAGGATAGAAAATACGTAATTCATACAAGAAACAGACTAACAACTAAAGTGCTAAAGGTATAGGCTCTCAGCTAGGAAAATAATGAATGTTCTAAACCTGCACTGACCGTGGGTATGTGTTGGCCTAAACAATCTGGTGTCCCCAGAATATATCCCAACCTGTACATATGACAATGTGTCAACCCTACCAATGGTCAGAGCATTCGCACAATAACTGGCCAGCCTCTTAATCACTCACAAAGCCAGTGAACTTTGGAGGAAAGGTGTTGAATGAGAATGACTAATTACAACAATTAAGAGTAATAGACGCATTTAACTGCAGAAAATATGTAGTAATACGAATCTGTCAACACGTTCCAAGTTAATAGTACTAATATGGTAGAAGTGTCCCTGATTGTCCCTGATTTGTCATAGCCTTGTCCCTGTCACTGTAGAAACTAGTCCCCGAGTATCACAGAGGTCCGTACATATATGTACATCAACCAACTGTCACATTTGTTGACAGGACTATTGCATACCTGTAGTGAATTCATAACTGATGTCCAGAATAATATTCATCGTATATATAAATGAATGAAATAGTCAAATGTGAAGGGAGACACGTGGAAACCCCCCCACCCTGTATTATGTAGTGGAACCACTCCCCGCCCTATATTATGTAGTGCCGACCTAATAATGTGGTCAGAGGTGCCCAAACACCTGCGTCTGTAAACACAGGTAGAATGTTAAAATCTGGACTAACTCTGTCCATGTGCTATGTCTGATATTTGAACAGATACAGGGCAGTTCTAGTCACCAGTCAGACAAGCCTAAACCCGGACCAGCATATGAACACCCCGACAATCAAACACACATATGTGTGAGGACTATAAGCGTAGGAGTTCTGAATATCCTTGGAGTGAGTAGACATGCAGCACGGGTCCAGAGCAGTAGGAAATAGGGAATGTCGGAAGTGTAGTACTGCGGTTTTCCCAGCAGGAGAATGGATGCCTGCTGTGTAAGTGAAGCGGTGCAGCGTATGTCAGAGTAGCTATGAACCATGGGTATACATATAAATGAGGCAGAACAACAATAGCGTAGTGGTTAGAACATCCGCCTAACGTAAAGGCATTCCCGGTTCAAGTATGACTATAGCACATATTAATTTATTGTGTAATGAATGCCTCTGTGCTGTAAAGCCAACATTTATACATGTAAAGGTGACCGCATGTCTCGCATGGGGCCGTTAACCGGATTCCATCAATCAAAGTGGTACTTTCATAAGGAATAAGGCACATGTAATCACAAGGAAGTGGCAGTAAACATATGTAACTCACAATAAGTAGATGCAAGTGCACCTGCGCGGGTGTAAGCAGCTTGTAGCATAGCAAATGTTTTTATTTATTTATTTATTTAACATTTGTTGACCGGGAATGTCTGACTAGGTTCCACAGAGCCTGTTTTCAGCGGAGGCCTGGGGAGAAACGCTCCAGATGCATGTCTTTGGAATGTGGGAAGAAACCGGAGTACCTGGAGGAAACCCACGCGAACTCAGGGAGAACATGCAAACTCCACACAGAAGGCACCCCAGCCAAGAATTGAACCGGAGAACCTCTTGCTGTGAGGCGACAACATTAACCGCTGCACCACTGTGCCACCCGTTGTATGTTGTCTTGTACAGCTGTAACTTTTATATAGATAGATAGATAGATAGATAGATAGATAGATAGATAGATAGATAGATAGATAGATGTGTGTATAGATAATTATCCACAGACATAAAAGAAATATGCAATTATATATCTATCTATCTATATATATATATATATATATATATATATATATATATATGGGTCCTCTTCAAATTACCGAAACGCTAGTTCGCCGACAACCGGAAGAGGAACGCGAAAGGACCGACAACGCAGTTGAACCGACATGCTGAAATCCCGACAGCTGGAAGACCAACAAGGAACGTGTAAGCGACTTGGTAAGTATGCGCTAGTGAGGGATTTAGGATTAGGGAGCGGACAGGTAAGTGTGCAATAGTGAGGGATTTAGGGTTAGGCTGTGTGAAAGGTGAGTGTGCGTTAGTGTCGGAGTTAGGGTTTGGGTAATGTAAGTGTGTGTTAGTGACGGGTTTATATTTTAGGGTGGGTTAAGTAAGTTAGGAATAGGGTGCAGGTAGGATAAGTGTCTGGTACTGTCGGACCTTAGGGTTAGGGGTGGGTTAAGTGAGTTAGGGTTAGGGTGCAGGTAGGGTAAGTGTACGGTAGTGTCGGACCTTAGGGTTAGGGGTGGGTTAAGTGAGTTAGGGTTAGGGTGCAGGTAGGGTGTGCGTAGTGTCGGATCTTAGGGTTAGGGGTGGGTTAAGTGAGTTAGGGTTAGGGTACAGTTAGGGTAAGTGTGCGGTAGTGTCGGATCTTAGGGTTAGGGTTTGGGTTAGGGCTAGTGGATATGTAATGTAGTGTAATGTGTTGTTTACGCAGTGTGTCGGTGTAATGGTGTTCGGTGTTTTGGCGTTGTCGGTATTGTGTGTTGTCGGTTGTTTTGGGTGGTTTGTGTGTGTGAACTGGCGTGTCGGTGTTCTAAAGTAGACCCATATATATATATATATATATATATATATATATATAAGAATGAACGCCGAAAGACGAAAGCAAACATAAGGGTTGTGAAAGAATCTAGAGCAAGTAAGGAATTATAAAGTGCTCGCAGCGTATGTCAGATAAAGCTGCACAAGAGTGAGTAGAGCACCGCTATGCACACCAGAGGCAGGGTTATACCAGTGGCCATAACATCGTTGACGTGCTATGTCAACATTATACACAGACGGAATGTAGTTCATGTTGTGACCACTTACACTTGTAACCCGCAAATCGTTCGTAATCCATAACACCAGGAAAGGCACGTATGTGCAAATATGAATGGAGGGAGACCCTGTCAACACAAGAGGCAGTACAAAATGTGTGTAGGGCCCCAATGCTCTGGAGAGGGAAATGTGTAAAGGTGTGTCATAGCTGCGTTATCAGGTGGATAATGGCTGTTATGCATGGAAACTCAACACGGGTGTGCTGGAGAAACTATGGATATGCAATTATGGACACAGGAGTGCTAGGGTATGTTGCACCAGTTGAAATGGAGCGGCCCG
Source organism: Protopterus annectens (assembly GCF_019279795.1). Lineage (NCBI taxonomy): Eukaryota > Metazoa > Chordata > Ceratodontiformes > Protopteridae > Protopterus > Protopterus annectens. The sequence continues at coordinate 1,665,482,404 of NC_056731.1, read as the reverse complement.
TGGAGGTCAACCAGTACGTAGGTGCAATTCCCAGATAGAGCGTCGTCTGCATGGGGACATGCGTAAATGGGCGTACCGTCGTAGGAGGTTGTGCATCAGGGCTGGCAGCCCGGAACGTAAAACCTATCTGCCAACCATGAGCGGAATGGAGTTCTGCTGTGACAACCCCAAACCGGGAAAAGCAGAAAGGCATAACTACATGCAGACATCAATATGTTGACGTACAATCTCTGTAACACAAGCACTCATTCTATTCACATTAATAATATGAATGTGCACAGAAACAAACACAGTAGCAGGAATAATAGGCTGCGCATACGAGTAATAGGTCAAATGACACTGTATCACATTACACTTATCAGCGGTACCCCAGACATGAAAAACGTGTGACATCTGTCCGCTGTATAACATGCAGTATACTGATCACAAGTTCACCGGAGTGAAGTGTTGGTGTCATAATGACTAAGGCAATAGTATGCTGTTGAAGCAGAGATGAAACCCAATACGCATGTGTAAGTGTCTATGTCCGGGAAATGTATTGGTTAATGGACACACAGATGTATATATAGATAAAAATATATATACGTGTAGATATATATATTGATATACACACATGTATATATACAGATATATATATATACATACACACAAAGATATATACATATATATATATATAGATAGAAATATATACACATACAACAGATATTGATATATATACACATACACACAAAACAAATATATATGTCATTGTAGATATACACATGTACATAACTAGGTTACTTTACAGCAATTAGGGGTAACATATGTTCAGACCGGGCATATGTTACTGGGAGGTCCAATAAATAAACATTTTACCTCCCACACCACCCAGCTAGGCCAGTAGAACATACAGACATGCAATAAAGGTAAATACACCACTGCATTCCAAACCACCAGCAGGAAAGTACCAGTGGGAGAGATCTGCAAGGTCTACACTTTAAACATGGATAACGGGGTCCCTTGCGGGACACCAAAAATTCACTATACAGGCAACCTGCAGTCATTGACGCAAGCAGGATGTAGCTGTACATGGAACAGTAGGTTGTGCAAGTGTAATAACACATGGGTTGACAAAACGTACGACATGTGTCCCGAGACGGGGAGACTGGGCAATGTGTAGGGGTGTGCTCATACCCCACCTGTGCTCACAGTAAGTAGTTCTCATGAGTGCTGTAGAGGGGTGCCAGGTAGGTGAACCATGGGTATGCAATAATGGGCTTGTGTGCAGGTGCTAGTTGGCAGAAATGTAGTAGGCCAGCCCAGTGGAAGTCATTAATATTCCTATGTGGGCATAGCAGACACCTATACCTCCCAAACTTGAAGAGCACATCTACCGGATAGTCTGTAAACCATCGGGGGAATACATAGGGACCAAATCAGTGCCGTGTACCTGATTAGCACGGACGTCCATAGTTATGAATCAGAATGTAACAAAGTCCAACTAAACACTTCCAGAACATATAGTGATATTAGGTGGACAGGTGGCGGAATACAGGTAATGACAGATGACAACATGTATGAGTCATAAACAGCATGTACCTCGACAAACGTGAATGAATGAATGAATACATATGCTCTGTGACTGTCAATGTGTCTGGTTAATAGAACCAATCATCTAAATGTGTCCCACAAGGGTATTATGCAGTGTTCCTGATACAGTGTTCATTCTCCCCCATTGGTATGTGAGGTGTGCTAGTGACAGAAAGTGCATAATTTGCTGACAGGCCGCCGAGTCCGTACAGCCTGCCGTCACCAAATGGTTAGACATACCCAATACTGTAGTCATGTAGTCTGATGTAATATGCATCACAAGAGATCGCACACACCCAGCGTGAGTCACAAATGTAAGCACAAATGTCGGTGAGCGAGCGGCTGTAAGCGTGTTTGTCTATCAGTATGCCAGTAGTGCACTGTCAAAGAAATGTGGAGTCTAAACGGGTATAAGGTGCTGTAACCAGAGGTCAGCAGTGCTTAACACTGTGAAAACCCACGCACAACCACTCCCACCTGCTGAAATGTGCCTTACCTAGTCCATATCCAAAGGCGTTGGTCTGTCCGCAAACAAAGAACCGTCCTATTCACATGCTGGTAGCAGTACCCTGTGTACATAGCTCATGTGAATTAACAATAGACCATGGCATATGTACAGACAATAGATCACACACACACCATATAGCACAGTCATCCAACAGTATAGCAATGTACTAGCAGATATGTCCGGACCACTGGTGTATGCATGCCTGGCCGTCCTATGTTTCAGTGTGTGAGCATGTCCAGTATGACTGTTATGCATGTTGTCGACCAACATTACCGTCATACCGTCATGTGTGTGAGCATGCCAAGTACGGTCAGCTGTATCGCATGTGTCACATGTCCAGATAGTCAGTACCGTGTTGGTGACCCCTCTGTTCTACACAGACAGGTGTCATGCTGTGTCTGCAGGGTAGCTAATGGTCATGTGGAATTGACAGTTGCTACATGTCTGCATAGCGTGGGGGGACATCCAACCGCATCTACAGTCCTACACAGCACCGTGGGTGGCACACATGACTCTCACATCTGTAGGTTGAACGGGAGGCACAGCTGACAAATGTACACATCTGCCACTACTGTACTGGTATGCCAGGTACTCCATGTCAGTGTGTGGATCTACCTAAATTGCTGGTTGGAGGGATACCAGTGTACGTCAGATCCCAGCTTTAAATACCAGCATAGTGGTGTTGGACGTCCTAGCTTTCACAACCTACATCAAACTGCCTGGCCTGCTGTAGTCTGTTTGTGTCTTTGAGGGTTGGGGTCATTCACTGGGAATATCCATAGGCCATTGTAGATCATTTGCCTGTATTGGTCCACACCTGTCCAGCTGCATGGAATGTGTGTGGGCTGTAAGGACACACATGATGTTCAGCCCATAATCTGCAGTGGGTTGGGACACCCTGTGTACTACTGGCAACCATTTTGACCCCCGTATGTGCTACAGATGTCATGGTGCCACTATGGACGTGTACTGTCTGCTGCCCTAACATTCGGCCACCAAAGTCTCTTGTATGCTCACATACATACCATAGCAATGGGTAAATACACATTCTAATACAACTGCCAATTGTTAGGTCAATAGACGTACCCTGGGGGTGTTCTGGACCTGAGGACGGTGCTGGAGGGCTGCCTATGTCGGATGCACACAGTGCACCTCCTATACATGGCCGAGCACAGGTAGTGTCATGTTTGGCATCCATTGTACTGTGTGCGGGTCAGAGAGGGGAAATCCGTGGGTACTTACTGTGTCAGTGCATATGCCTTGTGTTGCCTCTTTGCCAAGGGCAGGTCATACTGTGCACAGCCTTTCACCAACTGGGCCCTGCTCAGGTAGTTCCTTTGCCAAATCACACTGTGCCTGTACAGACCTTGGCAGTGGTATTGGGCTGTGTGGCCCTGCCCCATGCTGTTCCTGTTGCAACTGTTACTGCAGGATCAGATTGTGTAGCATAGCAAATACCATAACAAATTGCGTGCATGTAGCTAGTGAATACTGCAGGGCTCCACTGGATGTGTCTGGATACCAGAACCGTGACCTGAGCATCCCAAACACATGCTCAATTATATGTCTTGCCTGTGCATCTGCCTCATTATGGTGTGAGTGTTCAGGTGTGTGTGCATTGCTGATGGGTGTCATCAGCCACGACACCAGTGGTTACCCAGCATCCCCCACTAGGAGACTGTAGGGGATGTACATATTGGCAAAGGTGTGGTACAGCTGTGTCAGAAGCCATATATCAGAATCATCATAGCTTCCAGGGCAGACAGCACACACATTCAATCTAATGCCCTGGCCATCGCATATGGCCTAGCTGTTGGAGCGTATGCCCCTGCAGTGAATGTAGGCCCTACCCTGATCACCGGGTGGTGCTTTGATGTGTACATGTGTGCAGGCTATAGCACCCAGTACCCCAGGGTAGTCAGCCATGTGGTTGAAGAGATGTATATTGCTGGTCTACTAATCACATGTGTTGAGGACATGTACGTGCTCACTAGCATGTGTTGACATGGCATCTGTGAACTGGTGCAATACTCTGGATGGAGATGCCTGTGAGATCCCCATGATATCCCCAGTTGTGCTGTGTGAGGTACCTGTGGCTTGTATACCTAGGCCAACACATATCGTGGTATCCACTGTGATGGGTTTCCCTCGGCCTGTTTGATGTGTCAGGTGTGGCAGGCACAGGTCAACAAGCAGCAGTAGGAGGTCTCTGTCCACCCAATAGTGCTCCACCATCCCCAACTCATGTAGCCCCTGGTAAGTCACCCTGGGTCTATAAAGTCATATGTCACCCCAGTAAGGGTTGTTCGGCAGCATACACATCCTCACTGCCCTCAGCCTCCTGCACATGTTGGTCTAGTTTGCCTGCTGCAGCCCTTCTCATTTGGTTGGACTATGTTGTGAAATGTCCCCACAGGTATACACCGGTGGTGTAGAGTGCAGAAGAAACCTGTGTGTATGCTGCTTGCTCACATTACCGTACTGTTCAGGTGCGGGCTGGCCATGTCATCTGCTGATAGTGCTGATCATCACCTGTTTGTGCAGCCTGTACACCTTGACTACCCCACTACTGCTTTTGTCCCTCCCAATGTCACCAGGCTGGTATAGACACACCCCTAGCTTAGGCGTGCTAAGGCAGGAGCACTCCCGAGGCACAATTCTGCAATGTACGTACAGTATGCCTGACCCCCTCCCATGCTCTCAACTATATTCAAGCCCTGCACCTGGCTAACTACAAACATACACTCCAGGGATCTGCATCACACCCTGGGGTAAATGGGATACACTATTGTCAACCTCATCTGCATAGTATAGTCTTCTAATGAATAGTTATATGACCCATACCGAACTTCCAAATTAATAACCACTGCTTAGTGTCGCTCAGATCCGTACACAACTGGTAACAGGTGCCTTACTATCACCATATTCGATGTCCCATGGTCTTCCCAGCAACAAAATAACCGGTGTCTACACAACTACAACCCGGGACCCTGCACACAACAGATGATGTGCATTACCACTACGCCATGGCAGATATACATACATCCGAGGTTATCACGTACAGATCATCCAGCACAAACATTCAATAGTGCTGATATCCCCAGACATATATGTTTATATCTATGTCTATCTCTCTATATCTACATATATCATATATATTATATATATATATATATATATATATATATATATATATATATATATACATACATACACACATATACATATACACACATATGTAGATATTGAATTTATATCACAACAGCGGACCACTTGACAGGAAAGCATTAGACAGGAATGAAAAGGAAACTACATGTGCCACCTGCATCATGTAGTGTTGTTACTATCAATGTGTGTTTTGTTGTGTCACACGGGTCAGACTGTATTAAGGGTAAGAGTAGGGCTGCTGACATTTACTCACCAGACCTATTGGCGAATGTATGTGTTGACAACCCAGTGTCTTGGCAGAATATGTGGGCTGTGGACACTATATAGGTCAGCAACAAAACACACTGAACACATCCCGCAGCTAGCCACCCACAGATACCAACACATAGGGTATGACTGCCAAACACACACACCTGCCATGCCTTGGAATTGAGCACCTACCTGTCTATTCTATCACACTACAGAATTACGCAGTAACAGAACGCATTACCGAGTTTCAGCATCACAGCACTCCCAGAGGCATACTTCTGGGTGGGTGACACCATCAGCAAAGGCAAAGACACCGATAGGGAGCATACGGAGAGTGAGCTGCCTAAAAACATTATTCTGTTCCAGGCAGCTGGAAATACACACACACGTGGCAGGGCTAGGATTAGAACATAGAACGTACTACCTGACTACCTTATCACACTACAGCATTACGCAGTTACAGAATGCGCTACCGAGTTTACTGGAACACAGCCCTCCCAGAGGCATACTTCTAGGTAGGTGACATCATCACCAAAGGCAAAGATGCCGATAGGGAATGTATGGAGAGTGAGCAGTCTGAAAGGATTACTCTGTCCCCAGGCAGCTGGAAACACACACTTGGCAGGGCTGGGATTTGAACATACACCTAACTACCTTATCACACTACAGCGTTACGCAGTTACAGAACGTGCTATTGAGATTACTGGAGCACAGCACTCCCAGAGGCATAATTCTAGGTGGATGACATCATCAGCAAAGGCAAAGACGCCGATAGGGAATGTATGGAGAGTGAGCAGTCTAAAAGCATTACTCTGTCCCCAGGCAGCTGGCACACACAGACACACACACTTGGCAGGGCTGGGAGTCGAACATACACCTAATTACCTTATCACACTACAGCATTACGCAGTTACAGAACGTGCTACCGAGATTACTGGAACATAGCACTCCCAGAGGCATACTTCTAGGCGGATGACATCATCACCAAAGGCAAAGACGCCATTAGGGAATGTATGAAGAGTGAGCAGTCTAAAAGCATTACTCTGTCCCCAGGTAGCTGGAAACACACAGACACAAACACACACACACACACACACACACACACACACACACACACACACACACACACACACACACACACACACACGCACTTGGCAGGGCTTGGAGTCGAACATACACCTAACTACTTTATCACACTACAGCATTACGCAGTTACAGAACGCACTACAGAGATTACTGGAACACAGCACTCCCAGAGGCATATTTCTAGGTGGATGACATCATCAGCAAAGGCAAAGACGCCGATAGGAAATGTATGGAGAGTGAGCAGTCTAAAAGCATATTACTGTCCCAAGATAGATGGAGACAAACACACGGCAGTGGTGTGAGCGGGACAACTGCCTATCTAAGGAGCGCTATTACAACGCTACATAGATACGAGATGTGCCACAGACAGTACACTCTTCAAGACAGTCAACCAGTGTGTTCAATGTAGGAATCCATCCTGACGTGTGGTATGGACATCTGTTGCCTGGATGACCACTATTGCTATACAGGATTTCAATGGTCATGCCCATACACAGAGGCACATAACGACACAAGGTGTCACTGGGCATGCTCACACACTTAGTAGCACACATCTGTTTGGAATGTACTGTGTGTCCATCTACACAACGGCATACTGGGCATGCTCACACACTTAGTAGTAGCGAAGGGCTGTCTTGTATGCACACGGATTCTAAACATGGAAGGGCACAGTGCATTGATAGTGAACATTGTTGGCATGAACACTGCACTACATATATCTGACACCGGTCGTCAGTGCTAGATGTGTAGCGTTCGTAATCACAGCTGACAATCCACATCCAACAATGGGGAATACGGACATCTCTGCAGTGAGGAACACCTGGCATATGGCACAGTTGTGCACAATAGCACTACCACCGTATACCTCAGATACAGACATGTGGGCCATAAGACTGTGACGGACCGCTCCAGGTGTTAGTGTCCCCACGTACATGAAGGCCACTCACATGTACTGACCAGTACACACTCAAGAGCCATCACAGATGTCTCAGGTGCAGATCACAGTGGTAAATGCCGCATTCTACTATGTAGCCCTCAGACATCACCATGTCCTTGGACCAGCAACACACATCCATACATTACTACAACACCATGTTACTCATGACCAGTGGACTGTACATAGGTCTACAGCAACTGTGCAGACTACACATGTACTGACAGGGTTCCATCATGTGTTATGCAATGCAGTGACACCACTGTTCATAACCAGGTCAGCTCTACACATAACAGGGGCCCTGGGTCTTATACAGCTGTAACAGATGACTGTTGCTGTACACCAAAAAACACTCATGTTTGGATATGACATACATGTAATTGCCGTGGATATGTACATGTCCCACACACACACACACACACACACACACACACACACACACACACACACACACACACACATATGTACATAGCATAGCTTTTGCTGTCCTCCGTGCAGACAAGTGGCTACAGCAATCATACACATGCACATGGAAGGTAGGTCCATGGCTGTTGAATGCTAACAGTACATAAGGTAGCAATGTTGACTGAGGTAACATTCCCTCTGTACTAGTTACCCATGACAACCATCATATCATACAACAGTCCATGTGTCATGTATGTCATCACACATGTCCACCAATTGCAATGCATGCAAACATGGCTACATGACAGGAATGTAGGACCAACACACATGTACATGTAGTGGTTTGCATTCAGCTACCATGCATGTGCAGTAGCTGATGTATGCAGTTCATCTGTGTCTAACTACAAAATGCAGTTGCAATGCAGCCCCATCATTGACACCTGTATATGGTGAAATACTGACAGTATGGTAGGATGTACATCAGGTATGGATGGATGTGTGTACATAAAGTGGTGGTCCACCTTTGAAGATGGATGTTTGCTAAAGACAGCTCACAGTTGTGTCACAAGCCGTCCTACCATGACATGTGCAAACAGTACGCTATGTTACTGTTACTTGAAGGTGAAGACATACAACCTACACAGCAGTCAGGGTGTTACTGACTGTAAATCACTTGACACCTGTAACACTTACGTCCTCCCATGTGCATATAGCAGCACAATTGCTGAAGGTAGCGTTGGTACACATAATGCGGCCAATACTGCTGCATGTCTGTCAGACGTATCATCATAGAGCAGGTGTATGATTCACAGTACTGCCATGTGTGTTTGCTTGTGTGACCATATATGCCACGAATGGTGGGGAATACATCCCAATTGTTACACATCCCTGTACACTGTTGTAGAGATCTGTACATACTGCAGTGTAGAAAGCAAGACATAGGCAGGGGTGGTGTGTGTATCACACACATGTCAGCTATCTGTATGTGAATAATATTTGTGGACTCCACAGTGTGTGTGTGTGTGTGTGTATGTATGTATGGCTGTCTGGTGCATGGAGTGAGGGTGTATGCTACCATACAGAACAGACAGGATCCCTAACCCCTCATGGTGATGCAGTCTACTACTCTGTTGATGCTGTTGGTCTCAGCCTTACTGGCTACCTGTACATGTTCATTCTCTGTGTCGCGTCATGTGGGTGCACAGTACTGTGAAGGTAATTACCACATAGGCAGGGGTACTCACCTCAACACTATCGAGTGTGCGTTATTCTGTTGTTGACCCCGTGAGTGTGGGCATGTTACTGTGTGTTTCTGTGTATGTCTGTGCATGTTCTCATCCTGTAATGTGACAGTGTATTAATGCTACACAGTGAGGCCTCATGCTATCAACTGGCCTCTAACCTTGACATCAGCCAGACTGCTGTGTAAACCCCTCCGCACCATGTCACTGTACCTGTGATGTGACCCGGTATGGATGTCACATCTCTAGCCACTGTAGCCTATTAAACATCTCACATGCTTCTGGATCAGTAGATGTGTGGACATCTGTGGAATGGTAGCCTTTCTAACAGTGAGGTTGAGGCTACATATAGCATGCTGGTATTGCCATACATGCCTGTGAGTACTCCACATTTACACATGGGAAACTGCAAACACTGCTACTTATTGGCACATGAATTAGATCTTAAGGAGGGAAGCAGGGCATCATTACCAACATGCTGTTACTGTTGTTGCCAAGACACATACAGTGAACATACAACAATGCACTCTAACTGCAAACACTGTAACGTAATGGCACATGCAATTAGACCTTAAGGAGGGAAGCAGGGCATAATTACCAACATGCTGTTACTGTTGTTACCAAGACACATACTGTGAACATATAACAATGCATTCTAAACCTGTACTACATGGTATGTCTGGTGTCAACAGTACACAACAAATGTAATATACACTTATCTCACTATTCTGTTCACCCTGTGCGTCAGACCATATGAGCATGTCCCTGCACCGATGGTGTGGATGACAGGGATGCAGCACAGGGGCATAGGCTGCACCAGTGGATGACATCATGTGTGTGGGTTAGGGCCGGTGATCTGATTGGACATGTGTGGTTGTTATGCATGTGGGTGTTGCAGTGCCCTACAGATGTTTCTGCTGTGTGCATGTATGTGTGCACACAGTTTTGCCATGTGTCTGGCCTACACAGGGGTATTACTGACAGCTCCAGATTGTACAGACCAGGATATACAGCTCACTGTGTCCGGCCACAGCCACATGACCTGTGCCTGCCAAGGGTTGCATGGGCACTACCAGGCAGGGGTACAGATTGGCTACTGTCCAATGACAGATGTCCACTGGAACCGTGTCCCCGCTGGGAACATCCAGGGCCACGTTCATGTGGCCTGCTGTGTCTTGATGTGGACAGCACAGCACCAGCTGCACTGCTATTGCTACCGGCACTGTGGGAGCGGGCATGTGAGGTAGCTCATTCACATTGACCTGCACCAGGTGGTGTAGCTGGCCTATGTCCATGTGGCCTATGCCTCACTCTACCAGATGTTCCAGCACAGACAGCTCATGCTCACAGATTGCCATGCCATGGTCAAGGATTCCAACCATGTCACCCAATCACCTGTCTAGAACGTCAGCAATCTGCTGTTGAGCATTTGCCAATGCCTGGATGTTGTCATTTAAAGAATGGATAGCAGCCCTCTGAAGCCTCTGCCCTTCTCTGTTCTGCCACTCAGCACGTGCCTGTGCTGCCATTACAATCTGAAACATGCGTCTGGTGACACCAGCTGCTGCGCTCTGTCCTGCAGGTGCATGTCTGCCAGAGTTCCTCCTACGAGCAGCACTGGCCACATGCCTGTGTGGCACATCTGCAGTCATTACACTGACACCATGGTGTGAAGACACACCTTCTGTAGCCACCACACGTTCCTGTTCCAAGCTAACACATGCTGACTGTCCTTCCTCTATGGCCACTGGTGATGGGGTATGTGTTGGCATGAGAACTGTGTGCGGGGAAGAGGGGACCATAGCTGGGATGGCAACCATTGGCACAGATTCAGCCCCTGACAACCCTGCCTGTACCTCATGCATATGTTCATCACTGCTAGAGTTTGTGGGGACACTAACATCAGATGGACGCAGGAGTAAGCACCTACATCACCTGTGAATGCAAAGAAAGACTCTACATTACAATAGACACACAGACAGAGACACAGACACACAGACAGACACACAGACACAGAGACAGACACACAGACACACAGACAGACACACAGACACAGAGGCACACAGACACACAGACACAGAGACAGACACACAGACACACAGAAACAGACACAGAGACACAGACACACAGAGACAGACGCAGACACACAGAGACAGACACACACAGAGACAGACACAGGCACACAGAGACAGACACAGACACACAGACACAGACACACAGACACAGAGACTGACCATGCATGTGATTTGACAGATGGCATGCAGCATGCATGTGATACAGCAGACGGCATGCAGCTCAGACATAGTGGTGGTTAGCATACATCCCTGGGTTGCACATAACAGCAAGCAGGTGTCATATCAGAGGCCATGCAGTTCACACAATCATGGTAGTAAGCATGCATCCCTGTGATACACCATGTGGACCAGCACAGGTTAACAGTACACATGGCTGATGTGACCTTGACATTAACATGTAGTATGACATGTAATCTGCTGACGTGTGCATTGACATGCATACATGTCTGACACGATGGTGTCCTGACACATGTACAGCAGTGTAATGGGTATCACATTGCAGTGTTGTCTGTATGCCCTACAGATAGAATGCACTTTTAGCAGATGTGCATGAGCATTGAAGGGTAGTATGAGGTGTCTACATTGCTCTACAGTATGAAGTACAGACACTGTGCCATTGCATGGCATCATGAGACATCTATATTGCTATACAGTGTGGAATGCACACACAGTGCATAGCCATGACTGTGTGCATACACATTACATAACTACTGTGGATTGTGACCCACGTCGCTGAGGTGTATACACACTAAACCATGCTGTGTCATGTGACAGGTCACTGGAAGACCTACGGATGACACCTCCGCACAACTACTAAACTGTCTTAGCTGCCTGGCAACCGTGTGCACACATGGCAGACTTGTCAATACATCATGTCCCACATGACATTTATGTGCCACACACATGAGGTGCACGGCTGACAGTGATGTCCAACAGCAGCAAGGGAAATGTACGGTATCTGTGGCCTGATGTGGTGTCTATGTCTGTGGAAGCTGTACAGGTGACTACTGTCATGCTATGACACAGTCACGATGTTCAGCACATCTTATATGGTCGAATTAAGTGTGACACCTCCACAAGCTGTGCACAGGCTTTTAGGATGTCCAGTGTTCCACATCAACTATATAACCATCCAACAAAGGCTATAGTTGGACTATGTGTGGACAATGTGCAACAGGGTGTATACACATCACATCTACTGTGTGTTGCTACATGTCTCTGGCCATCCTCCACGGCCATGTGTGAACATGTGTTGGCCAAATGTTTGTGATGGCCATCTATCTCACATGTCTGTGTTGTCCCATATGACATACACCCATAGATGTCAGATACATCACTGTCCACAGGGTTATGCAGACAAAGGGTTGTATGTTTGGTATGTGGGGTATGTATCATTGGGTAGTGAGACAATATTGCAGCCGGAACACTACATGTCTGGGACATGTCAGATGACAAATCACAATGTGTGCACCCATTGCAGGGGCATATTCCACAATGGTGAATCCTGTGGGCTGCCTATATCCCAGCTCACTGTGTGGTACTGTTTGCGTACCACACATGTGTTGTTCCAATGTATAGTACATATTCCTACATTGAACAACACCACCATTGTATGCACAGCTGTCCACACATCTAGCAATGACAGATACTGTGGTTTCATGTCGGTGTTTCATTTAGTTTGTATATATTGCACATGGGTAGCCAGTGTGATTGATGACAGATGCGACCTGTATATCGTGACTGGACCATACATTATGTGTACATGTGTTAACTGGCCACATGGTGAATAGATCTATGCATTAACATGCCTGATACTGATAACTGTCTCACCTGCAATGGACTGATGTCTGTTCGGCAAGCCAGAGGTACCTGTATAGGGGTGACACAGCAGTTTGAACATTATCCATGACTGTATGACAGCTACAGGGTGCACTGTGCATGTTAACACATTCGCCTGTACAATAGCATATAGTATGCACATGTGTGCATACACAGGGTGGCATACTATAGTATGCAACATGTGTGTAAACATACCTTGCATATGATGTTACATTACATATTGTACAATGACACATGCAACTAAATGGGATATAATAGTTATATGTGCAGTAGTGACTTACCAGGCAACTCCAGGCTCGGTGGTTGGGAGATACCCACCTCTACGATGGCAGCTAGTGTTTGTGGATGCTGTCCTGAGGGTGTCCCTAGGCTGGCCAGTAGCTCCTCGGTAGGTGTGAGTGGGGGCCGGGTTGGTGGCCCACCACCTGTTCTACCTTGTTCCCTGGTGATTGCATTGGCACGCTGTTTCGCATGTCATATCAGGTCTGTGCAGTGTCTGCGCAAATGCTGGTAGGTGTGGTTATGGCCACCCACATCATTAACCCTCCTGCGAAGTTCCTGCCACAGGTCGTCACGCTGCTGGGCATGCTGTGGCACATGGCTGAACAACACCTCATAGTTATCATGGAGGTACGGTATGAGGGCATCATCCTCCAGGTGGCTATACGCTGGCAGGTGTGAACGAGGCATTATCTGGAAGACATAATGATGGAGACAGGTCACAGTATCACAGAGATGTACAGAGATACCGCTGCACATACATGTGTATTAAATCTAGTACATATGAACAGTTATCTTTGCAAATCGTCATGACACTGACATGACTGACATGTTTGTGTTACACACATGTAACACCCGTTGTGCATTGGATATCATCACCATATATGTGTGTCATCTCATTACATTGCTCATACTCCATGTGAATGCTGTCTTGATGTGGGCATGTCTGTTTGCCTGTACTGGTGTTCTTACCTATCAGCACATGCCTGGATGTCAGTAATGCTGTTGACCTTGATGCTGTGTATATGTCTCATATCAACACATACACTGCCTTAACGGACATGAGCAGTGACAATGCAGACATGCGCACGGAAACCTTTACATGCATGTGTTTTGCCATATACATCTACACGGCACTGTACAGCAGTTCAACATCCTGCCACATATCACATGTGTTGCACATGTGACACACATGGGACAATGGCTAGCCGGACGTTATTCGCAGGGATGGTTATCAACTATAGCATGTATGGGCAAGGTTTTCTAGCTGCATCCGACAGCCATTTTGCCACCGCCAGGTGCATCAGTGCCACATTACTGATCCAGACAGTTAATGATACATCTACCATGCGGTCATCGCACCATGTATGACAGAGATGACATGTGCAGCTTTGATGGACAGGGTTGCATGGTATGGCAGGAGTATGTAACATGTATGGCACAGGGATCTGTCCAGCATGTGACGATCCTTGTAGTAGGAAGGTAGCTGTCCACGACGTATGTCTTTCAGATCAGGATATGTACGTGTAACATGTCCAACATCACAGTGTTGCACATGTCTTTATGCAAGGTAGCCAGCATGCTGCATAGTGGAGGTGAGGATTGTGAAGGCTGGTGTCACCCATCCACGCATGGCCAATACCCCTTAAAGGTGATATGTGATCTGATATTGGTCACCCGAGTGCTGACTATGCCTGTCCAATGATCTCCATGCTCATGGATGGCACCCTGTCATGACATGGGTGCCTTGTATGACTACCTAATAGGGCTGGAGACGTCACCAGCTCAGGGAGGTGAACTGCACAGCACCATCCCTTACACACAGTGTCCATAATGTTGACCGCTGCCTAGGTGGTAGTTAATGGGTACAGGGTTATTCACCTAGCAGTGACAATGCTATTAGCAGCTGTCAGATTGTGCACATATGTCACGCACCTTACTCACAAAGCCCATTCTGTATGTTGTCCACAACACTGAGACAGCTATTGCTCTTAGGTCATGGCCATTCACATCCTTAGATACGCAGATGCTTCCAATTTGTCTGTGTGGTATGGGCTACAATGAGGGGGGAGTACAAAACATTAACCCTGTTTTACAGTAGCTGCCACTGGTGTGATATGCACATGTCACTCAGACACCTTTTGTAGTGTTGCTTCTGTCAACAGGCCACTGGTAGAACACTCCTGTGACATACGAAGGTACATCTAGTATACTCAGCGTAGCTGGAACACAGTATGGGTGATGATGTCCTATGACCTGTCACAGGTATGCTATGCAGTGTGAAATCATCCGTACTGTCATCTACATCTGTACTGCTAACATCTACGTTGATAAAGGTTCATAGACTTGCAGACCATACTCAGCAGGGTAATAGTGCAGTGCCTCCAATAATGACTGGCGTCTCCACTTGTGGGTGGCAGTGGGTTTATATTATCCAACACTCTATCTGTATTGCATATTCATGCTCAGCACTTGTTCAGAACATGTAAGCACTTCATGAGCTACTAATTACTATCGCACCCATTCCAACTCATTTCCTACAAGTACACTGTTTGTCCTTACATTTCCAGCTTGCTTACAGTACAACAGCTGTTGTACACACATACCTCACATATCTTGTGAGACATGGTTGAATATACAGGCATGTCTAAGTGTCACTTACCAGTGTTATTGCCTGTCTATATGATGAATATGCCAAACATGAGGCAATAAAGCAATTGTCTCATGTACACAGTCAATGCTCACCTACCAACATACGACACTACAGCCTGTGGGAGATGCACATATGTAGCCATGCTGGGGGTAATGCTCTCTCCAACCCAGACTGAACCTGACATACATGTGGGGATGTTAAACATTTGCAACACACCCCACTCATTACATAGTCTCACCAGATCTCCACCACCACAGGCCACACATAGTATGACTACGACATTTGCAGAACCTCTCCATACTCTCTGTGTAGGCAACAGAGGCAGCCCCATCACCAAACACAATACCAATTACTTATAGCCCACAGACTCATGTGTGCCTATCAACTAAAGCCAATACGGTGTTATAACATACCCAACACAGCAGTCATAGGTGACTCTGTAGGCGGTCACACTGATGCCCCACTCAGCAGGCTACACAAGGCGATAGTCGCTTACATCTGGTTGTCGGGTAACAGGATCCGCAACATAACCTATGCACCCATGCCACACCTCACCAGGTACAATTTGACTGTCATTCTCCATGTTAGTGTGACTGCCCTGAGATGTAACTTCCTGGACTACATGTACAGGGACATGCAATAGCTCTCCGGTCTTGTAGCCCAGGAAGGTATTGGCCCAAGCCCTGAGAAGCATTCTGCATTCATCCAGACTGATACCACTGTACAACGACTGAATGCTTCACTTCAACAGTTGCCTATGCTTCTGCTGTCATTCCACAGGCATCCAGTATCTGTCTGCTTTGAATGACATGGTCAACAAAACACGATGCTTTGGCACAGATGACCTGCACCTGTCAGCCCTGGAATTACAGATAACATGTAAGGCTCTTGCTGCTCCTATACTGCCTGTCTTGGACAGTTTCCAATAACATATTCACCACCAGAACAGGAACAGGCAAGCAAAACCTGGGGTAATGTTACTCAATGCTTGACATCTTCATCTCTAACACACTCAGGCGAGGCACTCCTTATAATGGACCACTTCGATATCTCTGCAGTGATTGGGACCTGCCTCTAGGCTCCAGAGAGCACACCTGCACTGACAGGTTATACGCAGACCACACCTTTCAGTCATGTAACCAGGACCGGAACACCCACGGCGGAGGTGTGTCCATATTTCACAAGGATGTACACACCTCCTGGCTGGTTACTTAGCACAATGCATCAGAGGTGATCCACGTGCAACTAACTGTGGCCAGAACTGCTATACACATTGTAACTTGCTACAGATTCCACACCATACCCCACGGTTACCGGCCCTCATTTCTTGGTGTACTGGACAGTAGGGTTCAGACAGGAACTACTGATGTGAGACTGACACTATCCCACTCTTAACTGGGATACCTACTCATGTACTGACACATTAGGCCAACGTTTTCTGGGATTCATAACTTCCACTCGGCTGGATCAACCCATACACACCACCACCAAGACCAACAATATCCTAGACATGGACATTACCAACATGTGACTGGTGTTCCACACCTGGGGTTATCCCCTCATTGGTAGTTTCTGAACATATGCTAATCACCCTTATTATCCACATCCTGGCACCACACCCTTCATGGAATACACAGTACAAGATTTCTACAAGGCCTACTTCAGATGTCTTATGACAGTGGTAGTAAACGTCATGACACCCGTGCAGATGGACAATGCACTTACAAATGCTGAAACATACACCAGTGCACTTCATTAGCACTTACAAGACTGCATGGATCATGCTATCCCAAACAGAGCAATGATGGTACCCACCAGATAATGGACGCCACTCTGGGGGTCCAGTTCCATGGACATAATGTACTACAAAAGGTGGAGGCTGTTGCAAAGTGGAGTACAATCCCATGGGTGGGGTATCTCACTGGTCAGCCTCAGTAGGAATCCGGGATCCCTTATCACAACCTCCAAAGCTAGCTACGTAAACATTACTGCGACACATTTCAAGGACTACCACAAAGCATTATGGAGGTGTGTCAGTACTCGATGGCAATACCCACATCTGCTCTGACATACGATGGTTAGGCAGGAACATTACAGAACCGACTAATATTGGCAACATCCTGGCAGATAGGTTCAATGCTAACTTTACACCCTCTCACTCCCTACAGGGCCAAAATCTATACAGGAACAATGCAGAGTCCCTGCGGTCACAACTGTGCAGTTCCAACCTGCACTCTCTAAGGCCTGGAACACAGACTCCATGTGACCATCCAACATCCCAGGCTGCGATTTACACAAACCTCAGAACGACATGGCTCCCCACTTGGCCACCAGATTCACTAATAGCCTTGTATCAGACATTGTGGCCCCTGAATGGCACACAGCAACAGTTATCACACTCCACACAGCTGGTGCCACAATGAGCCAGAGGGACTATTTCCCTATACGCCTGACTGGACTGTTCTGCAAGGCTATGGGGCACATCATCATGGAAGTCATTCACAGAGACATTGGTGGGCTACAGACCTTTGATGCCACCCAGGTTGGATTTGTTAGGGCCAGACCATGGCTCCTACACCTGGTGGACTCCTTTGATACAGTTACCAGGGAAGTTGATGACGGTAAGGGGGTCCACACAGCCTACATTGTCCTCTCATTGGCTTTCATCACCGTTCTCCATTCTAGTATTGACAACATACACATCCACTTGCACATCGACCCCTACATCTCAAGATGTTATGCAAAGTGGCTCACGGACAGGACCCACACAATGAGGGTAGCATACCGTAGTGCCTACTGTAATTCAGTTACACTTGGCGTACCACAGTCCTCGGTCATAGGGCCCCTCATGTTCGGTATATGCTTCCCTGAGGTACAGGCTAGCACAGAGGGACTTTCCCTGAATAGGTTTCCAGATGATTGCAAACAAGAAGCCATGATTGATCCACCAGCTGATACAGACACCCTCCATAAGGGTGTCACTGTGACGGATACCTGGTGTCGCTAGCATGGCCTCAAGCTGCATGACACAAGGTGCATAGACATCCCCTTTGGATTACACCAATCACCCACTGACTATCACATAGGTGGTAGTCCCCTACATACATGTGACATTATACAGGATCTTAGTACACACGTATATAGCACCCACTCCTTTGATAACCATATTGCCAATGTGACGTGGATATCCTTCTACGTGGCCACCCTTATCTGTAATAGGTTTGTAGCTGAAACAAAGGCACCCATTGTACCTCTATACTCCTGATGTATGGCACACATTCAAAGGTAAAACACCCCTTTTGGGGTGTACCTTACAGAACAGCAACGGCTTTACATACCACAACATTAACACACCATGAGGATTATTGACCTCCGAAGGATGACGTATGCGGCACAACTACAGACACCACAACTGTACACATTTGCATACTGCATACTCAGGGGTGACCTCTGCTGAACATACAGGGCCCATGTCCACAACAATATTGATGGATATACTCCACATAAGCAACATAAGCAAAAGCCACTGAGAGCAACATGCTCATGGATATGTACACAAATGCAACGATGAGTGGGACGTGCTTGAGGGATACATTCCTGAACCAGACACTCACCATGCTTTGGAACATGATTCCTATGTACATCAAGCAGGGACAATCACTAGCACTCTTCATGAGATACCTCAATGGGTGGATGGGAGACACACATGTACGCCAGGGATCACTGCAGTGGCTGTACTGTACACAGGTGCAGGTAACACATGGCTCTGCTGTTCACAGACACAGGACACTACCCTAGGGAGGTGCCACAGGTGAAAACACTGTAGTTGGGCTTACAAATGGACTTGGCCAGACAGCATAGTACCTAACTATGAACCTGTGAAGCTATTACAGGTCCTTTGTGCATGGATAATTGAGTAGCTCTTCCATTTCAATTAGCTATCATGCTGTTACAGTGTCCCATGACTACAAGCCATATGTATCCTGTTATTGTGTATTGTACATGCCAATAGTCATACCTTTTGTTTGCATGATATAACAGTTATGCTGTGTAAAATATCTGACATATCTACCTACAATACTGTACATTGCACATATTTTAAACATTATCCCATAATGCAAAGATAACTTGCACAGCAGGACCACCTTAGGCATGTTATTCTCGTTATATGCCCATACACATGCCTACTGTGACAGTATATCAACATATATTATCCCCTGCTATGGCACGTACTTGTTGGACAAACCCTACCACTGACAGCGGGTGGTGTGGAATTGTTGTGTTTAAAGCCTTCATGTAGCATCCCTTGTGGTGTATAAGATGTTTACCTTGTGGCCCACAACAGGACACACACTTTCTACAAGCGTTACTATTCTCAACAAGACATCACTACATAATACCTTTTCCCACTTTATGCATTGCGTACACTTTAATTAATACAAAATAGGCTCTACATACACTAACATACTGAGTGTTCTACATACCTTGTTAGCATTCTGAGTCTTCGTAAATATCTCTCTTACACCTTTACTGTTTAAACGGTTCTGTGGTATGAGCATACGGTTTGAAGGTATGGCAAGGCATCTTTATATACGTAGATACCTGTAACATGTGGTATCCTGCCACCAATTGGTGTTCCTGAGTAAATTATTACATGCACATCAGCTGTGCAGCTACTCCATTCGTAAATTACGCGGCAACAGTGGGGTATAATTGAATTCTCCACTTGGGCGTTGCCCTTTTGCCCTACCTTCGGGGAGACATCCTGTATGTGTTTTGTTGTGAGGAATTGCAACTACTATTTGGAGAGACACGGATATTTTGAATTCATGTCCCCCGTGGATTGTGTGTGACGGCTAGAGTATGTGGTTCTACATGTGAGTGTACCTGTCATCTCAACCGTCTGATAAGGGACTATTGCAAACAAAACCTGTAACATCGCCATCTGTTCCATTATACAACAGCTACGATTTCACATGGCGCCATTACAAATGTGTCTCTCAAAAGCTATGTTAACGCTTCTGCAGATGTAATTGAGTGAGTGGATGGTTGTGATGGTATTACAGTCTGTATTGCAATTGTTTCGAGTGTGGGGGAGATGTAGGTGGGTGTACATAGCATATACAGGTTTGTGGGGACTGCATTCCTACATATTCCATATATGTGTGTGGGCTTCTTCCCTAATTGAAGACCTATCATTTAGTAGACTAAAACTATGGTTGTTGCGGGCTTATACATTGAGCCATTGTTAATTGGTTCCTATATAGCATGCAGGTGAGGTTGATACTTCAATACCTCCCGAAATACATCGATATGTAAGGGAATGTTACTAAATGGCAGCTGTCTCATGTATTTCTGTCACAGATATTTGCACTCATTGCAGTTGTGTTGGTGACTGAACCTCTTTGGCATGGGTTGCCACCTTTTCAAATGGCCATAGTGGGACATTTGCAGGACACACATCAGTGTTTACAGGCCGACACATACCCACGGTCAGTACACAGGATAGAACGTACTTTTATCCTAAATACATACTTATTCTTGTAGCACTTTAGCTACTTATCATGTTTCATGTAACATTTACGTATTTTAGATACAGGAATAACTATTTAATGCAACTATTACATAATATATGGGACATAATTATGTCCTACAATCTCGGACATTTTCCCTTTTTAATATTTGTTGTCAGGACACAACTGCCCAGGGAGGGGCTGTCCCTCTTAAAGTGGGACAGGTGGTAACCGTATGCCTACGGCCAGCTATGACCACACCTACACTAACAGACACACACACACACACACACACACACACACACACACACACACACACACACACACACACACACACACACACACACACACACACATTACAGTCCCATGGAAATGCACATGGCACCCTCAATACACACTTACACAGACTACAGCAATCACAAACACAGTTGAACACAGTACCTACCTGGACCGCAGCTCCGGCAGCGATAACTACATGTCCCTTAACATCGTGATAATATTACTCGTGGTTCTAGTATTCCGGTACTGTGGTCTTTCGGTCTTTAAGCCTCGTAATTACATGTGTCGGTATGTGAAACATTCGATAGTTGGCAGTATCCTATTTATTTGTACCTCCATGGTTGTGTACATGTCGTTGACCTATCTATATATTTGCAGATATAGGTGAATCCGTATATCGACATATATCTCTATCACCCTTTCTATCTCTATTTTATATATATATATATATATATATATATATATATATATATATATATATATATATATATATATATATATATATATATATATATATATATATAGAGAGAGAGAGAGAGTGAGAGGGAGAACACACCTTTCGTTGTGTACATGGCGGTGTATACTGTTTCCTGGACTCCACACATTTGTGTTTTAACCTGTCACAATACACACCTGCCGTTGGTACATCTCGGGTAGCTTAGTGTTAGGTGATTGTGTACATGATTGCGTGTTCTACTCCTGGCAGTGGTCGTTTTACCCTTCAGAGCAGGCACTATTAGTACAGGGGTGAATAATGCTAGTTTCACCTGTTCTGGACATCGTTGACCGTGATCTGCACGATATTCAGCAAAGCTTAGCCCTGTTTCGCGCATATCCGTATAGTCATGTTTAAACAATGCTTACCAGCACTTGCCAATGCATAAACCCACTAACATGTGCTAAACCTGATCTGATGACCTGCATCCAACATCCATTATTCGTGCCTTCGGGATTACGTAACGTCCCTTACAGGACATGGAACCGGGAACATGCATGACAGTCAGTGCATTTACCACTTGGGCATCTGGGATTTGTACACGTGTTATGGTGTTTTGTATGTGGACTGTACTATGGCTGTTACTCCATACTGCAATCAAACGTGTAACTCAGTTAGTTTACATATGGATGAGACCTATTAATGGTATGTCCAAGTGATGTTTAATGGATGTGCTCCAGCATTGGGAATGTATGTCACAGTGAGCCACACACTATAATGTGCTACACCTTCACACAACCATAGGTGGAGCATGCTGGGGTGACAGATACCTGTCATGGGTACTTCCCTTGCTTTGTCACTACATCCCTGGATTACATTATATAGAGCCCCTCATTAACACACCAGGGAATCCATGCAGAGTGTGTGGGGAACAGTGATTACACACATGGATCCCGCAATTGGCTCTGCTCCACTGAGGGACAGTTGGTTAATCGATGTGGTGGTGACAGCAGACACTGTTTGCCTCGGTTGATGAATGGCCTCTGACAATCGGGCATGTACCTACCGATGTACCTAGGAACCTATACATGCAGTATCAACATATGCTGTTAGGTGCGTGTACTGTTCAGGTGTTGACATTCCTTGTTCCAATAGCTGTTGTGTGTGCAATGGTTGAGGGCTGCCTATGTAGGATTCACACAGTAGGCCACCTATACATTACAATTTACAGGTGGTTGTGTGTGTGTGCCATCCAGTTTACTGTGTGTGCAGGTGGGGAGGTGTGTCAGTCCGTAGGGGCCTACACTGTCAGTGTATGTGCTATATGTTCCCTCTTTGCCAAGGCATGGGCATATTGGGCACATCTCCGTCTGCCTACTGGGGCTGGCACAGGGTATTCGTGGTCTGAATCCCTCTGTGCCTGTGATGGCCTTGGCAATTGTGGTGGGCTGTGAGGGCCTTCACCATTATGTCCCTGCTGCAGCTGTTTCCGCAGGATCATATTATGTAGCATGGCACATACTATGAAGATGTGGGCACACGTGCCTGGAGAGTACTGCAAGGCTCCACCAGATATGTCCAAGCAACGGAACCGTGATTTCAGCATCCCAAACACATGCTCTATGATGATTCTGGTTTGTGCGTGTGCCTCATTATGGCGTTCTTGCATGGGTATGTGTGCATTTCTGATGGGAGTCATTATCCACGGCTCCAGTGCATAGACAGCATCCCCCACAAGGTGGCCATGTGGGATGTCCCCCCTGACAAATACCTGATACAGCTGTGAGGCATGCCAGATGTGGGAGTCATGGTAGCTTCCAGGGCTGCCAGCACACACATCCATGATAATACCCTGGGCATTGCACACGACCTGGCAGTTGATGGAGTGGTATCCCTTGCGGTTTATGTAGCGCCTACCATGCTCACTGGGTGGTGACTTGATATGTATGTGCGTGCAGTCTATCGCACCCAGTACCTCTGGGTAGTGTGCAACATGGTGGAAGAGATGCATATTGCTGGCCAACTCCTCCTGAATTCGGGGGAAGTATATATGCTCATTGGCATGTGGTAACATGGCATCCAGGAAGTGGTGTAGTACCCTGGATGCTGATGCCTGTGAGATACTCATTATATCTCCAGTTGGCCTTTGAAAGGTACCTGTGGCTAGTATTCTCAAGTTACACATACCTTCATGTCTACTGGGATGGGTTCCACTCTGTTGTTTCTGGATCTCAGGCGTGGCTGGCACAGCTCAACTATTTGCTGTAAGATGTCCCTGTCCACCCTGTAATGCTCTACTATCTCCAAATAATGTAGCCCCTGGTAGGTTACCCTTGGTCTGAACACTCTTCTCCTCCTCTGGGGCCTGCGGTGGTTGTCAGCATCATCTTCCACAACACCTTCAGTCTCTAACACATGGTGATGAATTACAGCTATGGCAGCTCCCAACATGTACATTGTAAAAGTTCCCCGTCTGTTTACACTAATGGTGCAGTATTTGGGAATACACAGGTGTGTGTGAGGTGCCTTCACACTTTATACTATTTTGTTTTGAACACTGATGATGTCATAGGGTGTGTATGTATAATCGGAGCTACAGGGTATCTTATGTGTTTTACCACAAGTACTGCTATTGTGGTGCCTTTGGTGTTGAATTACATTTAGCTGCCGTGGATTACCTGTTGCCCTTCCCTTAACATTTCTTAACGTTTCCCCTCCCATTTTCTGGCATGCATCCAGCAGCCTGCTTTCTTTTGTACTTTCCACAACCTGGCTTATCTTGCGAAACGTGTTCTATGGCCGATCTACTGCAGGTTTGCTTTGCTCTGCTATGACAGTTCTCTTTTCTTTGCAATCCGACACCTCCCCTATCCTGTTCTGCAGGTTGCTGCGAGCAGACTTGTTAGCTGCTGTCAATTGCCCACTGTGAGTTAATAGGTGTTAATTGCTCAGTTGTACTCCAATTACCCTACTGCAACATTTCCTTATTTTCTTCCCCTAACCTTCCCATTTGAGCTATGGTGCGCAGTGCGTGCGTCCGCTTACCAGTTTTCGGGCATGTTTTCATCCACGTACACATGCGCTTTCGGACACCATATGTGCTCTCAGCTAAATGATGCTATACCTACATCCCCACCCCTATCCTGCGGCTTTGCTTAGCAACTGGCAGCCCGGATTTGCATTGCTCCAATGTGCTTACAGCTACGGTGGCACACCCCACTGCTGATGTCATGTATACCTCCAAACCACTCCTCGGTGTTGTAGCGCTGCGCCATATGGTACATCCTTAGTCCGGCGGGACGTTTGCGATTCACTATTACTTGCCTCATTTGCATAACATTGACTACTAATTCATAGTTACTGTGCTGAACACTGTCACAGACCCTTAGCAACCCTTGCAGCTTGGTTGTGGTGTACCATGCATACCATTGAGTATTATGGTGAAATCATGATTTGTATTACATTGCGATTTTATGACATTTGTATATATTTTCCTTGTGTTCCCATTTGCGCACACATGCCCTGCGGTTGTACTTTGCGTTACCGTGGACATGGCATTAAATGTTGTTTTTTAGGTGTTGTGCATCTTTTCTTATGCCATTGGCTGTATATTTAGCCATTTGCATATGTTAACTTTGTATTACATGAGTCTGGTCTGCTTTCATAGCTCCGATGTTCTGTTTGGCAAAATGTAAACCGTTTTTTTTTTTTTGGTTTACATTTCTTTGGGCTTACGCTACGTCTGCACCACTTAATGAATCGCTATGTACCTTCATTTGCATGGTGCAGTACTGCGCATGGGGTGATTAGCATACCTGAGCCGAGGGCTGCGCAGATCTTGCATACGCTGGTCGTGCACGTGGAATTGGATAGCACCTGAATCGCTTGGCGGCCATATTTAGCATTATACCAACTACGCTATGCCTGCGCCTGGCGCAAGCTTCATGAATCCTGGGGGTAATAAGCCAATCACCAAGCTAGGCTTACAGGCTTATTACAGTTAGTTCTATGCCTCCACCCCCTCTTTCCTACTTTAAAGTGCAAAAAAAAAAAAAAAAAAAAAAAACAGACATTAGTAGTATTGGCACACCAACCAGGTAGCCAGATGCAGGACATACTCCCCTCCTGTCCCAGCCATTCATGTCCCATTTCTGAGTCCTGCCCCAACCCTCCTTCATTTTATTTTAATTAAAAAAAATTCTTCTTTTTAAACTGTAGAAAACGGTTGCTACAGTTTATACACTTCCTGCACAGAGCGCTATGGCAATCATATTTTAATTAAAAAAAAAATCTTCTTTTTATACTGTACCAAACTGCTTGCTACAAATGTAGCAAACACTTACTCCGGTTTATTCCCTGCCTGCATGGAGCTCTACAATGCTCAGAAAACCCATGCTGGACTTTTGGGGGCATCTGAGATAGGTCTTTGACAATGGAAATTAGGTGGTATGATTTTCAAGACTGGAAAGCATTATGAGATGGAATGATGAAAGCAGAACCTCTACAAAAATAATGTGAGAGAGATTGTTGAATACCTTTTTTATATGCCTTATCTATGGATACTATTTACCAAGATTAAGCCTTTTTCCTGAAATGCACTTTTCGGGGTCAGTCCTCTCATTTTATGCCACTGTGGGATTATTTAGAGCCAAGAAAAACTACTTCACAGTTCCCTGCATTAAACATTAGAGTCTTCTTCTTAGACTGCTGTACTAGTCAATTCAGGACTATTTGAAGGCTTGTTCTTCTCCTGTCCTTTATTAGTGTCATCTGCAATTAGCACAAACTTGTTCACAATGTTTCCTGTAATGTCTGAAACAAATATGTCAGTGAGTACTACCCCACGATTGTCCCTGCCAAAATATCCAATCCCATTCAAAAAGTACAAAACAAAATTTGTAGATTTATCACTCATTCCCAGCAAAATGAACACCACTGTATAACTCTAGAAAAATGAAAACTGTCTCACAGTTAAACAAAGAATGCATCTGTTAGTAGGATCACCACTTTTTAAGCTCTTATGTGAACAGACTTTACCTCCTTTACTTACTAAAACTAAAAAGGCAAGCCCGTACATACAACCTCAGAAACCTGAATGATACTGGTCCTTTTACACAAATCCCGCTTCATGCCTCTGACCATGCATTCTCATTTCTCCATATCAAACTAAGAGAGACCTTCCCTACCAAACTTAAAGACACTTCATCTTACCCCAAGTTCCATGTACAGCTAAAGTCTCATCTACTTAAGCAGGCTAAATGTTCCTGCAACCCAAAAGGCCACATAACCTAAATCAAGTAATGTCTCTCCTTAGCCTAAATGGCCTACTAGTTTCCATTGCTTTAATTCTACCACCTCAGCCTTCTATATACCAAGCTTTTATATATATATATATATATATATATATATATATATATATATATATATATATAGGTTCATAGGTTCATACTAGGCTATCTGCCCTAGGGCATTTATAAGCCTAGCCAGAGTGTGTTTGGCTTTCGCCACCCATTTTAAATTCATTTTGCTATGCCCTTTTTCGAGGTTAGTATACTGTGCCTCTGTCTAACAGTGACACAGAAAAACCTACGCTCTCCCATCCACTTATCAAGATTCCTCTTGAAGAAAGTCAATGAGGGACTCTGCCTAACCTGGACTGGGATTTTATTCCAGAGTGAAGGGAGCCACTGGGTTATGAATCTGTCCCTCCAGCATGTCCTATTTATTTCAGTGCTGAGGTTCAAGTCTCTCAAGCGCTCGATCGGATTTGGATTTTCTGAGGTGCAGCATGTCCATTAATTCTGGGTTGGACATGGCTTTATACATCAGGCACAGATCGCCTCTGAGCAGGAGGTATGCCACTGAGTAGAGCTGGAGTTTCTTTAACCGGGCAGCATATGGCATCTGTTTGAGCCCTTTGATCCTCTTGGTGAGGTACTTTTGGGGTCTTTCCAGTTGCTGCAGGTGTCTGGTAAGGTACATCCCAAAAGGGGCATTGTACTCAATTATGGGCCTGATGAGGGATGAGTAAAGAGGCACGATGACCTCCCCTGATCTAGATGTGAATCCCTAGATGGGCTATATAAAATGTTTTTCCTAACCACTTTGGCCACGTGGTTGTCAAATGAGAGATTGCTATCAACTTGTGTCCCCAGGTCCCTAATTTTAATGGATTACCACCTATGTGGTAATTTGTGGGCACTTTGTTTTTGCCAAAGGGGATGACTATACACTTTTTGGCGTTTAGCTTGAGGCCATGGCTCTGGCACCAGTTGTCTGTTTCTATGAGGCCCTTTTGGAGGATGCTTGTGTCGGCTGGAGAGTCGATTATGGCACCCAGTTTGCAGTCATCTGCGAACTTGGTCAGCCACAGTCCTTCCATGTTGGCCTGTACCTCAGAGAAATATATACCGAACAAGAGAGGTACCAGGACTGAGCCTTGTGGGACACCACTTGTAACTGGTTTGGATTCTGACATGGCTCCAGCAATTCTAACCATGTGGGTTCTGTCCTTGAGCCAGTTTGCAACCCAACTAGTGACATAGGGGTTTATATTTAAGCTGGTGAGCTTATCTATAATGCCAGAGTGGGGTATTGTATCGAAGGCTTTTGCGAGGTCCAGGTAGGCTGTGTGGACTACCTTCCCCTTGTCAATGGCCTTGGTGACTGTTTCAAAGAAATCGACCAGGTTTAAGAGACAGGATCTGCCCTTAACAAAGCCGAACTGGGTAGGATCCAGTGTCTGTAAATCCCCAATATCTTTATTTATCAGGTCCATGATGATCCTTTCCATAGCTTTGTGGACCAAGCTAGTCAGGCTTATGGGGCGATAGTTTCCAGGATCTGTTGAGGCACCACCTTTGTGGAGAGGGACCACTGTTGCTGTACACCACTCTTTGGGTACATATCCTGTAGTAAGGCTGAGATTGAACAGTAGTTTTATGTTTGGGTTTAGCTCTTCTTGGACACACATGTAGGACACAGCCCGGGACACTGTCTGGTCCCATTGATGCTGTGTTTTTTGCTTTGGAGAGGGCGGCTCTTACCTGAGTATCTGAGATGTCAGGGGGGCAGCACTCTGCTGGGACAGATATTTGCCCGTTTGGTGGGGGGGGGGGGAGTTTGCGCTGAACCTGTCAGCTAGGATGTTGGCAATGTCTGTGGGTTCGGTGTATTTTTTGTCATTTTGGACTAATTCTGAGCATATCTGGGAATTCCCACCCAGGTTCCTAACATAACTAAAGAAAGCCTTGTGATTATCCTTAGTGTCCCGTGCAATTTTTCTCTTGAAGCTGGCCTTAGATGATTTTATGAGTGCCCGTAGTTCTTTGCTAATACTGATCAGAGATGCCTTCCCTTTTTGGGATTTTGCTCTATCATATAGTAGCTTCCTCCTTCTATTGTATAGTTTGTTTATGGCTGGGGTCCACCAGACAGGACGTCTGCCTTTGGAGGATTGGTCCTTGGTTTTATTTGGGATTGCATGATCCATGCATTCCTGAAGGTGTTCATAGAATGCGTTTATAAAGGATTCTGCGGTCTGGGCCGTATTTTCCACAGGCCCGGGGTCTTTGAAGGATTCCACCTCGGTTTTGAGGAGTGTGAAATTTGCTTTAGAGAAGTTTTTCACTGTGGTTTTCTGGGCAGGGGGTGGGGTCAGGGTGTGAATATCCAGTGAGATTAGTTTATGGTCTGATCTTACCAGTGAGGGATACACTTCTGGTCTGGAGCATATTGGTGATGATCAGGTCCAGTATGTTTTCCCCTCTTGTGGGAGTGGTAACAAGTTGTTCCATAGCATTTGAGTTTATAAATTCTAGGAACCTTTGGGCTAGGGTGTTGGAGCTAGAGTAATGCTCCCAGTCTATGTTTGGGTAGTTGAAGTCGCCCAATATAATGGTGTTTGGAGAGACCTTCATATTTTCCAGTGTTCTAAGGAAGGCCGAGTGGGGTTCCTGGGTTTGGGAGGGTGGTCTGTAGCAGGCTATAAACTGGAAGGCAGTTTTACCCACTGTTAGTTGCACATGGATAGTCTCTGATGCTTCGTGCTGTGCCACCAACCTGGAGGTGTGGGTATCTTTGACAAATATTGATACTCCCCCTCCTTTTGTGGTTCGGTCCAAGTTTTGGGGCCAAAAAGCATGGTATGAGGTATAACCTGGTAGTGATGGGGTGCTCTCGGGAGCCTTGAACCAGGTTTCTGTTACTGCACAGATATCGATGTTCTTCATGCTAAGGAGAGTTTTGAGTGCGTGCATCTTGAGGTTTAGACTTCTGGCGTTGAGTAGCATTACTCTTAGTTTCATATCCCTTGTGATACCTATGGAGGTGGGTTTGTCTTTTGAGCCTTGCCTAAAAAAGGCACTCTGGGGTTAGCAAGAGCCTTTGCCAATATCCGAAAGCCCAGGGGTGACAGGTGCAAGCCGTCCCTAGCGAAGCATCGTGGCTTGTCAAGCATGTCATCCCAGGCTGACAGGCATTGGATCCCCTTTGAATGACACCAATACTTAAGCCAATTGTTGAAATTGATCATCTTGTCTTCATATTGTGGCATCATTCTTGGTGAGGGTAAGATGCTACTCAAGGTCAGGGTCATACCGGCCTGGACTACATGCTCAGAGAACTCCTCTATGTCTCTTTTCATGTAGTCCAGGGAGGTAGGTCTCAGGTCATTCACACCAGCATGGACAATGACTGAGTCATATTTGTACTTGCCTTGGAGTGACCTGAGTGCTTGTGTTATGTGGCGGATCCTAGCGCCCGATAGGCATCTCACCATGACCTTCTCCTTGTTCAGCAGTGTGCCTGATGATAGAGTCACCTATTACAAGTGTATCAGGTGTGTTGTTTAGCCTTAAGGGCTGTGACTGTTCAGCACACTGGCTTTGTGAGCTATGTGTTGCACGTGTTTTGTTTTGGGGTAGCGGTTGCTTGGGTGTCTGCTTTGGAGGTCTCTGCTGCTTAGGCAGATTTTTATTTAGAGCCTCCAAGTATGTTTTTGTGTGTTTATGTGTTTGGTTTGCTGCCGTGGTAGGTCTATGTGAGACTGGAATTGTAGTGAGTGTGGTTTCCTTCTCCTCCTGACTGGTTACGCCAGTACTGAGTTGAGAGAGCTTAGCCTCCAGTTTGGCTATATGATTGCATCTCTCACATGTGTTGGAATTTGTTGGGAGGAGGAGAGGGTTGTCTGTGTACATGAGGCAGTTGTAACATTGCCTCAAGATTCCCAGATTCACCAGCTGGACTGGAGAGGAGATTGACAACTGACCTTTGGACATGCTAGAATAGTATTGGGAATTCCTTTATAATTGAAAAAAAGGGCCAATGGGGAACAAGGTACTCAAGGAGAGTTTGTGAGGGTGTAGTGCTTTTAATTTTTTAGTGCTAACTTAGTGAGCAAGTGCCAGGTAACTTAAATGCAATGTGTTACAGGTAACTTAAATGCAAAAATGACACACAGTAACTTTCTTTCAAGTGAAACAAGGAAATAAGTACAGTAAGCAATGCAGATATCACTAGGGATCCACAGAAGCACTGAAAAGCCGCGTTTTAGGTGGAATTAGCATATCAGGGAAATAACAAGCAAACAAACAACAAGCATACAAACAAAGCTAGATTCAGCAGGCCTGGATCTAGTCTATGCTACAGCAAACAAGGTGTACCAATTTCAGTAAGAAACAGTTCAAATATCCAGGCACTATAAGCCTTTAACCAGAAATTCCCACCTCAGAAGGGCAGAGTCCAGCCTCTCCTCCCACAAGAGTGCAGGCCACAAACCTTCTTAATGTAAAGTAACTGGCCTGAAGCCCAAGTGCTTAAACCAGAACTAATACACTTTTAGAATAACAGACACTGAGCACTCAATCAGCAGTTCCCAACTTAGAAGAATGTAAGCTACCTATCCTTCCACCACAGTGCAGGCCACAAACCTTCCTAATGTAAAACAACTGGTCTGAAGCCCAAGTGCTTAATCCAAAAGACTTAGAATGATAGCTACACTTGAATCAAGTTACTACCAAGCAGTAATAAATACAATTGAATACTTTAAAGAATGCCTGGATTAGTGCTCAAGTTATACAAACAAAGCTAGATTCAGCAGGCCTGGATCTAGTCTTTGCTACAGCAAACAAGGTGTACCAATTTCAGTAAGAAGCAGTTCAAATATATATACATATATATATATATATATATATATATATATATATATATATATATACATACACATATATATATATATATATATATATATATATATATATATATATATATATATATATATATATATATATATATATATATATATATATATAGGGCGTTCTTACTAAGTCTAACTCAAGCTTTGTAGTTAAATGTATATTGATAACAATATAATTTTATCCTCTAACTTTACTGGTTTATGTAGTTTTACATTCTTAATTTTGCATATTCTTTGTATTTTTTTCACTGCCACTTCATGTTTTTGTTATCTTATGTACTCTGCATGAGTGGTCATATAACTGACCCTGAGATGAGACTGAAATTGGTCAGAACTGATCAGAGCTTTACCCTGGTTCATAAATTTATTAGGAAGATGAATAAATAAATAATAGAATGAATATACAACCTGCCTTTTTTCCATTTATAAGATAAAATACTTATATAAAAAGGTCTCTGTAGACCTATACTTGGTTTTATTTATTTGCCTGTTGTTCCCCTCGAAAGTCTTGAACCAGACAAGTGCATGGTCAACATTATCCAGGGCCACTTACTGTGTGCTTGTTTCTTTAAATCCCTTATAAATAATTAATCCTGTTAGCAAACCCCAGCAGGCAGAAAGTAAATATGGACTTTAAATGTTTGGAATGTTAGAGTTCCATCACTATATATTTATTGTGTGCACTACATAGCACAAAAAATATGTATAAGGGAAAAATGGAAGGACATGACAAACTGTTTTATCATTATTATTATTTCAAAGCTCCTTTCTGCTGTCTCATCATGGCATATATTTATTTCCAGCATTGGGAATATATTTATACACCATTTCCTTTAGTAATTCTTGATACACTCTGCCAGTATAATAATAATAAATTTTGGATGGCTGATGATATGTTTTATGATTAGGATGAATGGATATCACAGTTTATTTGCTTTGGTTAATTTGAAAATTATCCAGGCAGTAGCAACTTAGCTGACAGTCATGTTTGCAAAAGAATTTGAAAATTGTTTCTAGGTATCATTTATCAATATACAAAGGTATGTGGGAGGCCCTAAAGCAGAGTCAAATCCTTTTGTTAAAGTAACAGTCCATTTAAAAAAAAATGTTACACAGAGAGAGAAGAGAAAATGACTGCAAAGAAACTCAGAGTAAGAAATTCAGATTTGCTACCCAAGTAAGTATCACACATACACACACACACACACACACACACACACACACACACACACACACACACATGCACACACGCACACATGCACACACACACGCACACACGCACACACACACACACACACACACACACACACACACACACGCACACGCACACACACGCACACACACAACTCATAGTATTTTTGATGGACTGACAATCCTCACTGTTCTCTCAGTGAAAACACTGTCACATTATAGCAATAGGCTCGGAGAAAGAGATTCCCCAACAAGGAGAATCAAAAAATGAGCTCTTCCCAGAGTCTGACACTGGACTTACCCACAGCTGGATTTGTTTGATCACTCAGGCGTCATGCTCATGATTAAACCACACCAACTGACATTAAATCCAGCATCTCCCCCAGTCACTCATGGGTTAATTATTTATTGATTGATTCATGGACTGATTGATTGCTAAAATAAACCATGTAGCAGTCTGGTGGACTGGTGCAATCATTTTAGCAAATTAGTTTGATCCTGATTTATTTGTACTTTGTCTAGAATTGTCTAATCTTCATTTGAATATATCCCATGCTAAATTAGCATATCGTCTGTTTGGGATATGGTCTTATTACTAATTTTCAAACCAAATAAATCCAACTTAGACACTGATTCTTTCAGTATTATGTCTAGTGATGGTACAATTATCTCCTCAGACTCCCACACAAAACTACTGGCTGTCACAGTTGACAACAAACTGAAGTTTGACCTGCATATAAATCAAACCATCAAAAACATACACAGAAACCTAGGCAGTTTGTACAAAAATAAAACATACCTAAATCAACAGACTAAAATTACCATGGCTCAAACTCTGCTCCTATCCACACTTCTATATGCTGCTCCCGTCTTCACCAACCTATCCAAAACAGAAATTACAAAACTAGACACATGTTACAATCAAATTGCCAGATTTGCCACAAATGCTCTCTACCATTCCCATCATTGCCACTCACTATACCAACTAAAGTGGCTTGAACTTCAAAATCTCATTACCTACCACCAACTAGTTTTCACTAAAAAACTTTACTTAAAATACATGAAAACCCAAGACAACTACGCTCTAGTGAACCAACAACTTAGCAGGAGACTCCCTATTTCCTAACTACATAGGTAAAATCTGGAACTCACTGCCCCCTGATATTACCTTAGCAAACGCTATCATTAAGTTTAAACAACTACTAAAGGAACACCTATTTATCAATGGACAATGCCCATGCCTTCCTCCAGGTTGACCTTCTACACCTGCTTTTCCCTCAGGACTTTCTCTATCAACCTCCGCATATTAATTTACTGTATACTAGTTTTCTTAATACACAAACCTCATCTACTAGCAGTCCTACTACACTCCTGATAACTCTCTACTACTCACTGTACTCCCCATTTCTTTCTTATACCATCATACTCAAACACAATATTGTAAATTCACACATATTTATGGGCGAATGATACATAATCTCATTAATTCAAGTAGAAATTACTATGCATGCAACTAACGTGTCCTGCTACTACAATTTGCAGCTAAAATTTTTTTTTCTCTATGTACTTCTAAAATGTTATCTATTATACTTGCTCTCTGTATTTGTGAAACAACTCTCTATGTGTTTACTTGCCTTTGTATATTTACAAACTATGGAGCTTTTCTACCCGGGCCTCCACTGAAAAAGGACATTTATCCAAATGGATTCTCCCAGTCAACAAATATAAAATAAAAATAAATAAATAAATTCTTGCTAGTCAGATAGCCATCAGTTTCATGTGTTACCCTACTGCAGTATTGGGAAAAGGAATCATAATGGGAAATATTAGGACTGATCCAAGTTTCCATTATAGAAGTTAGGTTCTCATGCACCTACACAAGCTGTTAGCATTGCAGGTAGAGTCCTTCACAAGCACATGCCAATTTAACAATAAAGTGTCTGGCAAGCACCCAGGATATAGTCCATCATCTGCTGCTGCCTATAATCAGGATATGACAAGCACATTTCTACATGTCTTCACTCAGTGCTATTGCAGATTTCTGCAGATTGTATGAATGCTCTTGCAAATAAAATACCCACAATCATTTAACCATAAAAGAGTGCAAAAACACATTTTCCTAATTCTTTAACAGATGTGGGATTTTTTATGTTTAGGGTTTAAGTTTTCTCTTTCCTCTCTATTTTGGGGGTCAACAGTGTCAAATAAGAAATTAGTAAATGCTGTAGTTCCAATGCCCACAGCGGTACTAGTGTATGTTCTTAATTTGAGACAACCGACTTTTTAAGAAAAATGTATTATCCCAACATTTAAATGATTAAAGAACAGGAAAGCATAGGAGTACTCTGCCTTGGCTTAGGTAGTATATGACCTGTTAACCCTACTCACCAACAAGCTAAATTATACTAATTAAACATTGGTCAAGAGTTACATACTCATGCCATATAGAGCTTCAAAAACATATACTATAGCAACATAACAAGCTCAAAGGTATAAGATGGCTGCTTATGCTTAAATCTTCACATATTTCCATGAAATACATGCCTCATTGAAATTCAATCAGCATCTAGGACTCTGACACTTCTACTACAAAGAAGTTTCATTTCAGTTAGTTTTTTTACATTCTACAATGCAGATTAAAGTTTGTAATTTTTCAAGCTAGCAGCAAAACTTTTTTTGTTTCAATGATTCTTTTTACATCCAACAAAGCAGTTTATAGTTTAATCATTTCACACTAATACAGAAAGTTTTGTTTCAGGGCCTGATTTTACACACAACCCTATTGTTTCTAGTTTGTACTGCTCCAGTTTAATAGAAAAATGTTTTATTTTAGGTGTGCTTTTATATTTATCTTTTTATTTGAACATTTATTAACTGTACAGTTTAGATAACCCCACAATCCTTTTCAGTTATAACTTGCTCGAAAGAAATGGACAAGTTATTTAAAAAAGGTATGTACATTTATTTAAAAATCATCAAACACAATGCATTTACATAACTTTACATTATTTACAAGGACTATTCAGTTTGCATTTAATATATGGCTTTGGAGTAAGTAATAATTTTCTTGGGAAAGAAATGAAAAGAGATTAGAAGGCAGGATGAAGCATAAGAAAAATCTGAACTCATAGAAAGACATTCGGGGGCACAGAAGTGCAGAGACAGCGATAAATGCATTAATTCTCCAATTAATAACGCAATTCATTTCATAGTTATGGGGAAACAAAGCCTATCTTTGCCCTCACTGTATACATGGTGGACTAATCACAGGATGCACGCACCACTCCTTCATTCTGAGACAGCATGTAAATACCCTCACATTCACATGAAATGAACAGATTCCATGAAGAAAGCACTTCAGAAAAAAAAAAAAAAAACTTCAGAATTAACCAATGCTGCAAGGCAGCAATGTTGACAGCTACTGCTGTGCTGTGTGTTAGCAATAAATAAGTTACAACAATATTAGCTAAGACCAATTTAGTGAGTAAAAGCAATGAAATGAATTGGAGTTAAGGTGCAAAGCAATTGTAGTTATGTACAGTGATTAAATACAACCTACCTGAAAAAGGTAACGTGAAAACATTTCTCAAACCTAGTAGGACAAAGTTCCAAACAGGAGTGTAATTTTTACTTAATATTCTTTCTATTGTGTACATTTTTAGGTGCTACAGAGTTGCTTAGAGTTGTACTTCTCCAAGCCAACAGCAGGATGTTTCATGTTAGGATCTCTTTTTTTTTGCTGCATCACGTTGTAGTTTGCACTTAAGATTGCAGCAGAATGATTTGTTTCAGCTGATCTGTTTTGCATTCCACTGTGCAGATTAGTCTGTATTATATTCAGCCTGCAGCACAGCATTTTGTTTAAGGTGCCACGTTCACATACCATTGTGTAATGTAAAGTTTGTACTGTTTCAAATAGCAGCACAGCATGTTGTTTGAGGTGCCACATTTATATACCATTGTATAATGTAAAGTTTGTACTGTTTCAAATAGCAGCACAGCGTGTTGTTTGAGGTGCCATGTTTACATACCATTGTGTAATGTAAAGTTTGTACTGTTTCAAATAGCAACACAGCATGTTGTTTGAGGTGCCACATTTATATACCATTGTGTAATGTAAAGTTTGTACTGTTTCAAATAGCAGCACAGCATGTTGTTTGAGGTGACACGTTTACATACCATTGTGTAATGTAAAGGTTGTACTGTTTCAAATAGCAGCACAGCATGTTGTTTGACGTGCGATGTTTACATACCATTGTGTAATGTAAAGTTTGTACTGTTTCAAATAGCAGCACAGCATGTTGTTTGAGGTGCCATGTTTACATACCATTATGTAATGTAAAGTCTGTACTGTTACAAATAGCAGCACAGCATGCTGTTTGAGGTGCCATGTTTACATACCATTGTGTAATGTAAAGTTTGTACTGCTTCAAATAGCAGCACAGCATGTTGTTTGAGGTGCCATGTTTACATATCATTGTGTAATGTAAAGTTTTTACTGTTTCAAATAGCAGCAGAACATTTTACTCCTTTTGCTTATTTTGCTGGATTGTAGGTTACAGTTTCTGCTTACTCAACCAAACAGTATGATGTTTTATATACGAGCTGTTTTAGACAAAACGTTACAGATGCACCACAAGCTGAGCTATGTGATATCCTTACTTACTGAGTTGAAGTTCTAAAAAATTGTGTGTGTCATGGAATGAAAGTACAGATTGTTCTAACTTTGAAGAAATGTGGGCCTTATTATTTTTTTTTTTTACTTTAGTGGAAATGAGAGTCTATTTTCAGTGGCACAGTAGGTAGAATATTTTACCTCACACCAAGAGATTCACCAGTTTGATTTTCAGCTGCGGTACCTTCTGTATGGAGCCTACATGTCCTTCCTAGGACACCCCTGGGATCACTTCATTGGCTCTGCTTGACAGAGGATCAGTTAATTAATAAATGGGGTGTGCGAAAGCCAACACATTCTGGCTAGGCTTATAAATGCCCTTGGGCAGATAGCCTAGTACCTACCTAGGTGTTTTTTTCTAGGTGCTCTGATTTCCTCACACATTTTTCAGAATGCAGTAGGTACCTTGGTGACATCTAAATTATTCATAGGTGTGTGTGTGTGTGTGTGTGTGTGTGTGTGTGTGTGTGTGTGTGTGTGTGTGTGTGTGTGTGTGATGTGGAGAAAGGCCTGTAATTCCTCCCCACCTATTACATTCTGGATGGTGATGGCTGTTCATAGAGTACCTATAGGGTCGCTATGGAAATCAGCTGTGACTTTTACATGTGAAATTATTAATAGACTAAAAGCCACAGGTTTTAAGCATGGCTTATACAGCAGATTATTAAATTCTCCAAGTTATAAGCGTGAGCAAATGAAATTATTAGATCCTGATACCCATCATATCAAAATGGTAAAATATAGTTAGAACATATATATCGTTAAGTGTAGATGATTTAACAGACTAAAAGAAAAAGGATATAATCAGGTTTTATGCAGACAGACAGAATATAATCAGATCTTATGCAGCAAATTAAACAGATAGGTTATAAGTTTTGGGAAATGAAATTACTAGACCCTAACACCTATCATATCTGAATGATAAACTGCATCTGCAATTTATACATGGTAAGAAACCATTGTAAATTTGAGAGTTTATTGTGGAGTAATTGAAAATAATATCAGCTTTAGGTAATGACGCAAAAATGCTTTGCAAGAGTCACAGGTAAAGAAACCATATTCTTACAAAGATGTGATATTTCTTAGCACTAGGATTTCTGTCTGTACGTGTAAAAGGATTACATTTTCTTAAAAGAAATACTTGATTCATAAGCTTAAGGCTACGTCTAAGTTTTAGGGTGGACATTTGAGGAAAAGGTGTTCACCTTCATAGACTGTAAAAATGTCCACAGATTTCACTGTTTAACAGTCATCAGACATTATTTTATTTGGCAACTCAGTGCTTTCAATTTTGCATTCTAGCTCAGGTGTAGTGTATCAGAAATACAGGCACAAAGTACATCCTTTGAAAAGTTAATTGTCAGAGTTAGACAATAAGTATTTATTGAATTTTCATAATAATATCATTTTTAATCAAGATATGAAAGATGTTTGTATGTAATAGTTCAGGGAGAATGGAAGAAAGGCAGAGCGATGACTTGCTACTATGTTTGAGAAAGCTTTAGTTGATGTTATATTGTACCAGTGCTGCATCTCCAAAATGCTCCTACCACCGAAGCTCTATGCCAAAAAGTTACTTTTCTTGTGCAGGTCACAAACTTGTGAACTTAGTTCTAAAATTAAGTATCATTATTGAGTCCTATGTTCTATAAGTGTGTAATTAAAAGTGATTAAAAACTTAATGAAAAGTAAATAAACAAAGACAGATCATCCTTCCCTTTTTGCTCTTTATAGTATTATCTAAGCCAAGATATTCCACAGTCTTTGGACTTAACTGACATGTTAGAAAATTGCAAGTGCAATTTGATATTCAGTCTACTGTGCTAATAGTATAATGGCATATATTTTTTGTACCCAGAAAAAGATGAACACAGATTGTCACTGTTTTGTCTATGAAAAGGACCTCTCAGCTTTATATCTTTCCTGTCCTACTACTCACATTTCTAAGGTACTACTGCCTTTCCAGGAAATGTTAATTTCATACTGAAAATTATAGGTACTGTTTGTCAATGAGTTTTGAAGGACAATTTGCACCTTTCTAGCACTATGCAATCATCTAAAGAAACAGGCTAAAGCAACTAATATACAGTTTTCTATTTAATTTTCTTTCTCAAGAGCTGTGATCTTGTAATCACTGTATGTGATCTGGTCTTGATGTTTCAGTGAATCAAACAGCATTTTTTCATGTAATCCCTTGCTATGATCAGCTTGATTTATAGTTTGTTGTCTGGGTAAAATAAAAGAACCCAAACACACACACACACACACACACACACACACACACACACACACACACACACACACACACACACACACACACCTGAGTTCTTGAAAACTAGGGAACAAATAAAAAAAAAAAGAGACAGCAATGTATACAGTTACATAGCAGTAATGAGGCACTAAAGAATGACACGAGAAGACTGTTTCAGCCATGACCTTTATCACTTTGTCATAAAGGCAATGCCAAGTGAATCAATACACTTTCTGTCTCCATCTCCCTCTCATAGCCAGCCTTAGGCATAGGCCAACTAGGCAGCTGCCTAGGGCGCCACTGTAGCAGGGGCACTTTTCCAGTATTTATCTGGTGTAGGGAGACCAGGATGGGGGCACTGGGTGGTGCTGTGGAGCCCTTTTGCCTAGGGCACCAGTTGACCTAAGGCCGCTCCTGCTCCCTCTGTTAGTCTACATAAATATGTTCATATACAGCTTCCCAGCAGTTTTTGATTGCTCAGCTTGTCAGCTGCTATTTTTTTTTCTGTCACAGGCTTTCATATGTGCCCCCTAGATGGTGATAACAAAAATAGCAGTGATCAGTTGAGGACTGGAGATGGACAACACTCGTGGCTGCAGTGTCCAATACAGATTAGCAAAGAAAAACTGGCAATGTCTGGTACAGACCTATCATCACAGCACATGTGGCAGATCATGTACAGTCTAATGCTGTATACAGTAACTGGTTGCTGTTTTGGAAGCCATCCCATGCAAAGTGGTGCAGTGTGTGATCTCTTCAGATTATGCATCTGACATAACTGCACAACCACAACACAAACAGAAATGTGTCAGAGTTAGTTAGCCATAATTAACACAGTTAACCATAATTACCATAATCATTTATTTGACAGATTACAAAGAACACATGACACTAGTGCAGGTAACAAGCAGCTAATACAGGACACAGGACTGTTGCTTTTGTTAAAAAAGAAAAAAAACATTGCATGGTTAGGAATAGCACACAAATATTATGAATTCCAGATTTTGGGTGAGCAATGTACAGTATTTAAAATGGCCCATTTGAATGGGATGTATTTGTATTACTTAATGAGTATTAAGAACTTAAGGTATTCCAAAGCATCTTATAACCATGCTTTCCCTTGAGCTGTGCAAACAGATTATAACTTTCACCTCTTCTCTGAGATCAGTGCATAATTGTGCATATCACATGCACATACATATTTTGCTTAGATAGGATTCAGGAAAAGAGATATTACAAGTTAATGAATGGAAGCTTCTGAGTTATGTATTACTGTCTTTTTTTTGGGGG
The DNA here is from genome assembly GCF_019279795.1 of Protopterus annectens. NCBI lineage: Eukaryota > Metazoa > Chordata > Ceratodontiformes > Protopteridae > Protopterus > Protopterus annectens. The sequence goes on along the minus strand of NC_056731.1, from coordinate 1,665,440,847 downwards.
GGGCGGGGTCAGTAGAACACTGCTATATGCATCCAATTGTCCATTGTTTGGGCAATATGTCCATGCTCTGTGTGCATCTGATCTTGTTTTGTATATACATTTTGTGAGTTGGTTATGGTATATTCATATTGGCCATTGTAACGTCCCTACTCTGGGCCAGTAATCAAGGAGCCTGAATCCTCACCACTGACACTGGAGAGGGACATTCACTTGGAATACAAATGGATACACTCAATACTTCCAGATGCAGACCTCTCTGCATCAAGCACAATTTTTCTTAAGAGCACACAGGGGACACAGTCAGCCTGGGGTCTGGGTTTCTCTATTTGTCTCTCTCCAGGTCCTCAATAAGACTCCCCACTGGCACAGATTCAGAGTTAAATGCTCAGCCGTGTGTCAAAGCCAAGTCCTCCACCACTCTCTCTTTGAAACCAATGCTTTGTGTCCCTGCCTAAATAGCTGACACACACAGACACACACACACACACACACACACACACACACACACACACACACACACACACACACACACACACCTGGGAAAGGCTGACACAGATTACCCCGCTCTACCAACTTTGCACAGACTTTAAGGTAGATTCACTGCCATCAGTCAGTTACTTTTTGTAAATTGTGGAAGACATTTACCGACCTTTGTAGCTTCTGTGGTTTGGTTATTCCATTCCCCATTACCTCCATGACCCTGGCGAAGAGTCAGCATCTCGTTTTCATGTTGCCACTGCCTCTCATTGACCTTGGCATCCAGACATCTCAGTCTATCTGCTGCTTCTATTTCCAACTGTTTGGCCTCCAGCTCAAATCTCTTTAACTCCAGACAGATTTGTAAGTCCTCTGTGGAAGGTTGAACTGTCCATTTTCTGAGAGTTGTACATCTCCAAGGCCAGCATGGCTGTCCTCCTCATTGCTGGTCTGTGATGCAGCTGTGCCCAAGGCTGCAATCATTTCAGCTTTAGCCAGGTTACCATGCACAAGTCCATTAGCCTGGCACATCTCAGACAAGTAGCTCCTTGTCAGCTTGCAATACTCCTCTGATAACATGCTTGCCTGCTCTCCCTTACTAACTAAGCTAACAAAAATAAATAAATAAACAATTGCAATATGAAACTCTGAATGTTCACTGTGTGGCTGATTGAGAGTACAAACACCTTCCTTAGTTACCACTGTTTACAGGCTACATGAATTTAATATCCACACTACTGAATCCTAATATGTGGATATCCTACCAGTACAAGCCAATTAATATGTGATGTGGATATCCCACCACTGTCCACCAATTAATATGTGATGCCCCTACACTGACCCAGTAATCAAGGAGCCTCAATCCTCACCACTGGCAACAGTGGGGGATGTACACTCTGGGAGGATGACAAGCACACACACAGTAAAGTGCAATTTCCCTTAAGGGCACACAGAGATCACAGTTAGTATGGGGATGGCTTCTCCCTCTTTCTCCAGATCGCCAATAAGACTCCCCACTGGCACAGCTATAGAGTGAAGATCTCACCTGAGTGGCCAAGCTAAGACCTCTAGCACCCTCTCTGTCCAACCAGTGTTTCATGTCCCTGCCCAAGTAGCTGACACACACTCTTTGATGTTTGATTTATACATGCACACACACACATGGGAAAGGTTGGCAAATGTAGCTATGCCCACTTCTGCCCAGACTATAAGGTAGTTTTCACTGCCACCACCCAGCTCCTTATCAGCTACTTTAAGGCTCTTTGCAAAGGGTGTCCAATCTTATTGTGTAATGTTACTATTAATCGAAATGGTAGTTTGACCAAGAGAAAATGCTATTAGGAGTGGACCACAGTGTCACCAAATAGATGTGCAAGTACTCTAAGAGCTTAAATATGTCTCACAGATATCAGCCACAATGACAGGCTTAAATATATTTAATAATAAATAATAAAAGAACAAGGTAATGCTCAGTACGTAATTAGTTACATCAGAGTTCAAAATCACAGGAAATATTTAAAACAACATTGCAGGACAGTCTCAAATAAAATAAGAAAACATCTAAGCTATACTTCAATATATTCCTGTCTGAATCTAAAAGAGTTACTATACCCTAAAAACTCACTTACAGAACAGCAAGCAGGCAGAAGTGGTTAGTGGATGTTTCCAGGTCAAAGACAAAATACAAAAATGCCCTATCTCTCTCTCCCTCTCTCTCTCTCTCTCTCTCTCAGAGAGTTCATAAATTAATATCTCAAATATTGCTGTTGGGATACTTGCAGGATGACATCACTTTTATCATCTGACTATCCCAGGTGAAAACTCCCATTGCTAGAAACTGCCAGAATTTTAGTATCTCCCTGTGAAAAATGCATATCTGTCAGATCTTTGCAACTGCTAGAGGACATAAAACAATAAAACACTTGCAAAACAATGCAGAAGGCACCTTAGTTTTAGACATCCTGTCTCCTTGCTGCATTGAAACTAACTTTTATAGCACAATCATAAAACAATTTAATTTCAACTATTTACTTGACGTTTTCCAAGTTAACTCTCGGTGTTCTAGTTCCCACTGTTACAACATATACATTTACACAGGTGCAATAGTTTATATACATTTCTTTTCTAATCTAGCAGGTTACACTATGTTCACACATCTAGGCTCAGTACTGTACAAACCCTGTTCAAGATACACTTCTGTACCAGCAGTTTAATATACACATAACATACAGTTCTAATACATTTGTAAGACAAGCATATGAATCGTGTTGATATTCACAAATGACATATGATTATTTAAAAAATTCCAGATAGCTGTGCTGGCAGCATCTCCTGTCACACTTCTATATAAATCATATTAATATTCACAAATTACATATAATTATTTACAAAATTCCAGATAGTTGGGCTGGCAGTATCTCCTTCTGTTACATTTCTATATAAATCATATTAATATTCACAAATGACATATAATTATTTACAAAATTTCAGCTAGCTGGGCTGGCAGTTTTTCCCTTTGTCACACTACCTAACAACTCATTCAGCCTTGCTTTCTGTCTAATTTTGCTAATGAATGTTCAGTCCAAGCCAACACCTACAGCAACACCCTGAGCAGCGACTTCCAACCAGTAGTTCATACAGACAGAGAGATAAACACACCTCCAGATAATAATGAAAAGTCACCAAACAACCTACCACATCTTTGGAATGTGGGAAGTAACTAGAGAAAACCTATGTAAACACAGGGGCTGACTCCAAACTAAAGGCACCCTAGGTGAGAATTGAACCAGCAATCTTTATGTTGTAAAGTGACAATGCTAACCACTGCACCACTTTGCCACCCTAATGCTGATTGATGCCATTTTATTATGAAGGTCTGTACTACAAGACATAATGACTACTGTTGCCATCACACATGTCTGAATTGCTACACCTACTGATGATTACATGATCAAGTGTAATTAGTTTGCTGCTCACAGTTTTTCACATTAAAACGGTCTTTTTGTGTCTCCTATATATGACACCAACATAAAAATTAAAAACAGACATCTTTAGGAATTATTTTATCTTAGGAAACAGCTATTGCACTATTCAGTTCTAGAACAATAAGACTTCATAGCTCTCATCTCATGTCTTCACACAATGACTTCCCTCTTTCAGTGGACTTTTTCACTTCCAGATGTACTTCTTGTGACCGGTGGACATGGTGTGTGGTGTAGTGGAAAAGGGGATAGGGATGGGGAAGACTCGGTCATACTGGATATCTGAGTCTGAAATGATATGTAAAAGTATATTGCGAGGCTGAACTTGAAAAAAAAAACCCAGAAAATCTCCAGCTTAACTGTATTTTGTTACACATGAGGTAAAGTGCACTCCTTGCACATCCAGAATCCATATTGGTGAAGGACTGTGGCAAATGCCTTATTTAAAATAAAATGATTCTAGACTTCTGGCTACTGTGCAAGGCAACAGTATTTTGAAGCCACGGTATGTGTCCTTGTGTGCCCCTTTGTGTCACTGCCTATAATTATCATATCTCTGTAAATGAGGACATGAGTGAGCTTATGGCAAAAGCAATAAAATTAATAAACAATAATTCTGTACAAATATTTAAGGAATAGACTCTTTGTGACAGATATGTTAGCTGATCTTGCGTGATTTCCTTTAAACTCCATGGCTAATAATTAAAGAAACTATTCAACAATGGTCTGGTTTTCCATATGATGCCTGATGTACTGTATGCAGGGATTTTAGCACAGTATAGTGGCTGTGTTAAGAATTTTGTGTGATTCTTTGATATCAGACTTCAAAAGAAACTATCAGAATCATGGCTGTGTAAAAAAAAAAGTAAGGCCTAATGTAGCTCCCTGCTGGGTTTGATCCTTATGTTAGACATGAAAAGAATATTACATATATTCATTTTAAGAATTTCTAAAATAGTTTCTTTGAAAATGTTGGTAGCTATGAAAAGCACTGAGATTCAAGTATTTTTGCAAACACATCATTCCAGGAAAATAGAAAATAGGACAGAAGTATAGCAAATCATCATATTTTTTTTTCCTGCAGCATTATAGAAAAAACATTTTTCATCATAAGACAAACAGCAGTGCCAGGGAAGGTATAAATTAGCACTACTTTATGGTGCTATATAGCTTCTGTTATATATAATTATTTGCATCATAGAGTAAGTCAAGGTGTACAAGATAAACAGTAGAAAAGCACTAACAATGCAAATGCATCATGAGAAATCTATATAAATGTAGTCAGCTTTAAGAATAATTCATGGTATTGAATAACATTACAATATTAAAAATAAACATTATTTAAGTTGATTCAAATTATTTTACTATTGAAGTGATCTATAATGATCTGTCAGTATTAGGGTATAAGACAAGGGCATTTATTCTAAGCCACAACTCAGTTTAGGACAACCACAGATGCAGATGCACACTTGTATACATACTCATGCGCACCACACTCTACTGAAACCACCTACATGCTTTCTGAAGTTATTTTTGTAGTTTAAAAAGTAAGTTAAATCACACAATAATGTCTCATGATTATGGTTTATACACAGTTACACATGGCTAAACAAGAAAATACTTAATGCTTCTTTGCTTCATACTCCTTAATTGTCCAGCTTTTCGCAGAAAGCCCATATTGTTGCCTCATATTTTTATTTTGTTCCTCATAAAATTAGTGATTTTCTGGCAAATCACTGAGGTATGATGGTAATAAATTATGACATACATTTATGCTTCGGGTTTAGGATTGAACCCTCAGCTGAGCATCCCAAGACAAGTCCTCCAGCACCCTCTCTGTGAAACCAGTGCTCTGTGTCAGTGCTCCAAGTAGCTGATGCACAAACTCTTTGAGATTTGATTTTCACACACACACGCACACACACACACACACACACACACACACACACACACACACACACACACACACACACACACACACACACACACACACACACACACACACACTAGCTATGCCCCTCTGCCAGACTATAAGGTAGACATTGCCACCAGGACACTCCAAAGCCAGTTACTCTAAAGCTCACACAAGGGTACCCAATTATACTGAGTGGGATTAATACTAATACAAATTGTAGTGGTTGACCATTGCAGTAAGGATTTCAGGTGTGGTCACAGTGTCACCAAATAACTATAAGTACTCTCAAAGGGTTAAAACGTTTTCAAAAGAATCAGCCAAAATAAAAACTTTAAATGTATTTAATAATAAATAAAAGAGCATGGAAATATTAAATAATATTTACAATAAACACCAGAGGTTCAATCACAGGAAATGTTAAAATAACAAAGTAACAGATTCACACAGATACAGAAAAGCAGTACTTAACTAGTTTCAGTATATTTTCCTGACCGATCTAAAAAATTACTATTCCCTGGTTACTTACTAAAGCAAGGCAGATGAAGTCGGTGAGTGATTCTTCTATGTCAGGTTTCAAAAACAGACTGCTGTGACTTCAGTCTCACCTCGTATTAAAACATCATTTCAGTGCTGGGTTACAGAATGACATCACATACATCTGGTCATCTGACTTCTGGTTCTCATACTACCTACCCTTTACTAGAAACTGAACCAGAATCTCAGAGATATACATTACAATACACACAGGTAAAGCTTTGCTAAGATGTGTTATAGCATCTGGAAGCCATAAAACCATTTCAAAACTTACACCCTTCCAGGTTAGCAATTAATTCACTGCTAAGGACAATACAGCAGGATTCCTAGTCCTTGTTTTTATAGACATTTTGTCTCTGGCTGCAATCAGAACTGTAAGATACAATCTTTATGGCCTACCAGGTAATTTAATTTCAGACTTTTTTTAAAGTTAGCTGGACTGAGATTAACCTCTTCTCTTCCAGTATCCTCTGTTATAATATTAATTTCAACTGTTATAATACAGTCTGACATACAGGTATATTTCTTTTTTCTGTCCAGCAGGACCCACTTTTGGTAATTTTTTTTAACACAAGCAGCTTTACAAATACATTTTCAACACAAGAACCTGTAGAAATCAGTTTGATATACAAATGACATATAATTCTTTACAGAAACTCCAGCTAGCCATGCTGGCATATGTAACACATCCACTGCCCTACTTCTGGTATTTTTTTTTTTAACACAAGCAGCTTTACAAATACATTTTCAACACAAGAACCTGTACAAATCAGTTTGATATACAAATGACATATAATTCTTTACAAAAACTCCAGTTAGCTATGCTGGCATATGTAACACATCCACTGCCCTACTTCTCCTGGCATAGCTGGCAAGACCTCACATCATCACAACTTGCATGCCTTTTTTTCTGATCACTCACGTTTCCTCCCACCTACCAAAAACATGCTGATTGAATGACTAAGTTGTCCATTACATAAAATATTTGCCCTTGAAAGGGTTAGAGAAGAGCTAGTCCATTTACACTGTGAAGATAAAATAAATGAAGTGGACTGTGGCTCAGTATATCTTTATAGGTGTCTAAATGTGTCAGTCAACCTTTCACAATTATGTCTTATTACGGACTTCTGACAATAGATAATCGTCCTGTAGTCTAGATATTTTATACCAATTATAATTTTTACAGTTCCATTTTTAGTGTGCAACATTTAAGCTACACCTTTTATAGGTGCTGGCTAAAACTGTTGATTGTCATTGGCGCAGAGTATCTTGTGTACCTTCACAGAAATCTGCTCTGCTGTGCCACTAGCTGAATCCCAATGTTAGCATCTGTGTTGTTCATTATGGTAAGATCCTACACAGCTGTACTATGTCCTTCCAGTTCACTGTTGCCATATTCTTTACAATAAGGAAAGTGCAAAAGCTCAGGAAGAAGAGAGGGAGGAGGATGGACAAGCAGCACTCTCTAGGAAATCATGAAGAATGGCACTAGCAAAGCCAGCACTAGCTCTGGAGATCACATCCAACATCTAGTGCTTCATAAATTAATGTACAGAAGACCATGTAGCTGCCTCAAGAATAGAGTTAGTATCCAAACTCTTGAAGCCACAGTCCTAGTAGAATGAGCCTTAACAGAAGAAGAAAGACTCTTGGGATGGAAGGTATAAAAAAGGAATGTGATGGAAGGTATAACAAAAGGAAATGGCTTTAGAAATCCAAAAAGAAGCAGTTTGCTTGGAAACAGCCAAAACTAAGGAGGATGAAAGGAAACAAAGAGATGATCAGATTTATGAAAAGTTTTAGTGTTATCCAAATAAAATCTGAATTGTCTCTGCACATCCAAGGTGTGAAGCACCTTCTCACTAGCAGAATGCGATGAAGAGAAAACAAATGGGCAAATGAAAAGACTGATTAAGAGACAACTCATTCATCACTTTGTGCATAAAAGAAATATTAATATGAAGGAACACCCTCTCCTTATGGAAAGCTAAAAAAGGAGGACATGCTATAAGGACTTGAAGCACAGACACCTATCTGGTAGAAGTAAGGGCTAATAAAAGTACAGTCTTCCAAGAACAATGCTTTAAGGAAGCTGAAGCTGCAGGTTCAAAAGAAGCCTGGGTCATTTTTCAAAAACAAAATTAAGATCCCAGGGAAGAGGGACATGCTTCCCTGGATCTCTAATATGAAGGATGCCTTTAAGAAACTGTTTAGCCTCAAATCTAAAGGAGGTGATAAAGGCAGACAAGCAGAGATAGCTGATCAGTGGGCCTTAACAGAAGAATAAGCCAATCCAGCATTGAGCAATTCACACAGATAAGACAAAACCAAAGGAACATCCACAGAAAATGGATCCAGGTTACAAGAAAGACACCAAGCAAAAAAAAACTATTTCATTTGAATAAGTAGGATTTCCTAGTTGTGGGCTTCCTGGCCTCCTGCATGACCCTAACCATGTCCTCAGAGAAAAGGTGTCTGTATGGAATCAAAATCCTATCACCCACAGTGTCAGTTGAATTGTGGACCTGTGAGGATGGATGAGAGATCCCTTGTCTTGTGTGAGTAGGTCCACCCTATGAAGTAACTTGTGATGAATGACCTTGGCTAAATGGAGAAAAAGAGGGAATCAATGATGTCTGGGCCAAAAGGGAGTCACTATCAAGATTTTGAATATGAATTTTGGGATACGGGGAAGGGGAGGAAAAGCATAAAGAAACATCCCCTTCCAAGAAAAAGAGAGGGTGTCTACCTTCCAGAACAGAGGACCTGGGACTCTGGCACAAAATAGAGAAAGTTGTCTGTTCAGAGGGGAAGCAAATAGATATACTTGAGGAGTACCCCAATTATGGGCAATCTCCAGAAACACATCTCTGTGAAGCATCCACTTGTGGGATTGTGTTATGGATCTGCTCAGAGAATCTGCCACAATGTCCTGACCTGAAGGAATATAAACTGCCTGAAGAGTCATACAATACTAGATAGCTAGTTCCCATACTAGAAGAGCCAACCAGCAAAGGAGGTAAGATCTCATCTCCCCTTGCTTGTTGACATACCTCATCACTGTGGGATTGTCTGTTAACACCTTGCGAGGCCCTGGGGAGAACAGAGGGTGAAAAGCTTAAAGAGCCAGCAGAAGAACTCTCATCTCCTTTATGTTGATGTGGTCTTTCCTTTGTTGAGGCTACCCAGGACCCTGCACCTTTAAACAGCCGAAGTATGTTCCCCAGCCCACATCTGAAACATCTGTGAACAGCCCTGATTGGGAAGCGAGGGTTGAAAAGGTAGCCCTGGATTCAGAGTCAACTGCTGAATCCAGCACTGAAATTCCAGCTTGAAGCATGGAAGAAGAGGAACTAAGATATCCAAGAGATTAGAATGCTGAAGTCAAACTGACTTTAGAAACCACTGAAGTTTTTCATGTGGAGTTTGGCAAAAGGGAGCATAGAAATAGTGGAGGCCATAAAACCTAGAGTTCTCAAAAACATCCTTGCCGTGATTATGGCCTAAGGAAGAAGGGACTAAAAGAAACCAATGAGAGTCAAGGCCTTGGGAGGAGGCAGGGATGTGAGCATTGGAATAGTCTGGATCCTGCACCCCAGATAAACATGATCCTGTGAAGGAGTCAGAAAAGACTTTTCGAAGTTTATAGTAAACCCCAAGCCTTGCAAATGGAAAATGGTAAATTGCAGATGTGGCAGTAGAATCTCTGGACAGGAGGCCTGAAGCAGGAGATCATTTACATAGGGAAAGACTTGTATCCCCCTTAGCCTGCAAAAAGCAATCAGAGGAGACAGAGTCATTTGGTGAACATCCTTGGGGCAGTAGAAAGGCCAAAGGGCAAAGCAGAGAACTGAAAATGCCAGGAAGCAACAGAGAAACATAAAAACTTCATGAAAAGGGGATGAATATGGATGTGAAGATAAGCATCCTTTAGGTCTATGCATACTAAAAAAGCCTGAGGAAGCAGTAGAGGGAACAAAGTCTGAAGGAACAACATTCAAAAGGGAGGTACCTTCAGAAAGGTGTTTACATGAGAGAGGTCTAGAATGAATCTCCAAGTGCCCTCTTTCCTTGGAACCAAAACCTCCTTTCCCCTTTAAGAAACTGGAACCTCCTGAATAGTTCCCTGAGTCAAAAGATCTGGAAGCACCCCTGGAAATAAAGTCAACTGTTCCTGAGGGGCTAAGGAATGCCCCTGAAAGGAGGAAGAGATTTCCAGACCATCTAATAACCTAGATGGATAATGGAAAAGACCCAGGAATCATGAGTAATCTTTAACAAAACTTGAAGGGATAGAGAAAGACGAGAATGAAGAATGTAGCTGAGAAGAACAGGATATTCAGACAGTACCTGGTTTGTCAGGAAAATGAGATTTCTGGGTTACAGGTGTCTGGGTAGCTTTAGCAGGAGGACCTCTTTTACTTGCCTTCTTACCCTTGGGAGGAGGGTGAGACTGCCTATGTACAAAGGCCTGCTTATTATGGTAATGTCTTTAAAACTTAGGCACAAGAGAAACAAAAACATGTTTAAGTTCCTGCAACACCTTACCCTTATCCTGAAGAGACTCAAACAAATCAGCATCAGCTGCACCAAGTGTTTATCCATAAGAGCATCCATCAACTTAGACTTAATATCATCAGGCAAAGACTGAAGCCAAATCCAGGAATATCTCCTCAATACAGAACCAGAAGCAGTAGCTCTGGAAGAAGCATCTGTTGCATCATAACTGCACTTAATAGAATGGCGAGCCACCTGAAAAGAAGTCCCCAACAAGGAGAGGGCAGAAGTCTTCTCATCAGAATCAGGAAGGTCAGAAATTACCTGACAGACCTGAGAAAGAAGAGCCAAAATATATCTGGCCATATGGGTCTGATAATTCACAGCCCTAAAAGGCAAGGTAGCAGAGCTAAAAACCTTCATACTTAGCCTTTCCATAGTCCTGTTGTTTTTATCAGAAGGAATAAGCTTTGTAGAAGGTAGTAACTGAGATGGCTTGTTAAATGCCACAGGCACCACAGAGGGGTCAACTGAAGGACATCTATAAAGGAATTTGAGGTCCTCAGGCACCCTTTAAAACCTATCAGGTTTTTTGGGGGCAGGGGGCTGTGAGTCTGGATCTTGAGATGCAGTAGAAATGGCATACAACAAGGCAGCCAAAACAGGAGGAACAGCAGAAGGTCTGGGAGAATCCATTTGCAGAAGTTCATAATATCTCTTCAGTACCTCAGAAACCTGAGCACAATCACATTTAAAAAATTCCATCATCTTGGAAACTGTGTCCCCAAAGGAAATCTCCTCATTGGGAGTGTCAGGACTAGTAGACTCCTCTTTCTCAGAACCATAGTCTAAAGTGTAAGGAATCTGGGATGAGTAAGGTAGGGATTCCTCATCTGAATCCACCTCAACCTCAGAGGAATCCTATTCCCTAGGCTTTTTAAGAGAAGTTGAGGACCAAGGTGGAGCAGAAACAGAAATTCCTTGAGGAGATTTCAAAGCCTTAAAGGCATTAAACAAACTCTGTGTGAAATTCTGCCATTCATTCTGAAGGCCCTTATGAGTAGGAGAACCATGCTTTGTTTTACTGTTTCTTCTTCAAAGGGATATCCACCCTATAAAACTTAGAAGGCTCAGATGCCAGACAACATTCCACAATTGTAGCAGGAACTTCCTCTCTTATCAAAATTTGAGGAACACCCCTAGCTCTTCTGGTAATAATCAACCATGGTTCCCCCTGAACATCTGAAGTGGACATCTGTGAGGCCTCCATGGATGTGCATAAGGTCGATCCATGCCAGCTTCTAAAGGGGTTGTGGCAGAGGAATCCAATGGAAGAGTGGGGTGATCTTCCGGGCTTTCAGTAGCCACAGGAAAGACATTTGGTGGAGGCAGTACAGCTGAAGAATCAGACTGAGACTTCTTGGTCTTCTTCACAGAAGTTCCCTCCACACTGTCTTTACTAAAAGCTTAAGATGTTGGTTCTCTAAATACTACGCCAAAGAGGAAAGCAGAGTACAGACAGTCTTTGGAATGAAAGCTTGACAAATGGGACAGGACATATGGTCATGGGAAGCACTTAACCAAAGCAAACACTGCTCATAACAGTCTTTATGGGGAATCTGTCTCATGCACTGGCATTTATCCTTCCTGGATTACATGAAACCCCACAAGCAACAAGAGAAAGAAAAAGAAGATGAGCACAAAATCTTCAGTGAGGCACTTATATGAAATGGCTTGATGAACCAGCGATGAAATGGGTGTTCAGACTGACAAACAAAAGATGGCATTTGGACTGGTGGCAAGGAAGTTCTGGGGATGATACATCCGGATGTCACCTTTATGCCCTACACTATATGTGGGGAGCAACCTAAAGACTTTGGTATGCTGGATGGACATTGGGCTGCTCTTGGCAGGGGATCCCTATTGTAAAGAATATTGCAACAGTGAAATGGAAGAACATCAAAAGAGATGTTTTTGCAAGTAGGGTTGTCACTTCTTGCACTTCCAACATGGCGGATGGCGGTCTGTTCCCCCCACTAATCCTACTTATAGATAATAACTTTGAGATTGCTGCATCTTGGGGTAAAGGGAAACTCTTGAGATATCTCAGTCTTGATCTTTTTTAAAACCAATCTCAGTAATTACACATTAGTGATCACTCATTGAGGCCAAATCTGTTACATCTCGCTATTAAGAGTGGCTCCCAAAACAAAATGCTAAAACCTTGTACAGCCTGCACTGTAGGACTGCCAGATCACTGTTGCATCCTGTTTTCAGTCTTATACACATATAATCCACCAGACTAGACTGCTATTTTATTCAATAACCACTGGATCATTACTGAATTTGTGTTATGCATTGGGGTCAGGTCTGCACCATTTCATGGTGACCTGGTACTTAGTCCTGCAAATTTTGTTGTGGCAAATGAACTTCTAGTTTTCAATGCACAGTTAGAAACTGCCTATGTATTTCATTACCTACTGTGTGCAACATTATTCAGATTTTTATTCTGCAGCTAATGCTGTTTGCACATAAACACATTGACTCCCTATCATAAGTGTGAGAACTCTTAATCGTGAATACAATGACTACAAAAATAAAGTGTGGTTTAGAAGGAAAACAGAAAGTTTAGAAAGTTACTGAACTGCCTTTGCAGGGGGACATCACTTCCCTACACCCCCTGCATCCATTTATACTAGGTCATCTACATATAAACTAGCAATTGCTAAACAACAACATTGAACCTGCTATTAATCTTACACAGAACCTACCCAACAAGATACAGCAAACCTTCCAATGCCTATTCAACACTAGAATGGATTCTAACCTAAGTGACCATTGAATTTCCTTTATAATAAGACAACAAACACATTCACCTAAACCTGTCCAATATAAACTAATGTGTAATCTGTCCAACTTTAAAAAATAAATTTTCATTTTCATCTTACAACTTATTAACTGATCTTTTCTAAAACATCTTCCACTTGATGAAGCTACTCTGCAATTTATAAATATTCTTCTCAATATAGTCAAAGAACACACCCTTCTATACAGAATAAGAGAAAAACAGTGCTGCCCCTTGCTTTCTCTAACAACAAAGCAACAAATAAGAAAACAAGACAAACTTTGCAAAGTATGGTTAACAACCAAAGATCATCAACTTAATCAGCAATACAGGAGTCTTTGTAACTACACCAAATCTTTCATAAAAAATCGCAAGAGGGTATTTTATACCAATTTGCAAGACACTCAGTGTGACAATCTTAAACAATTCTGCAACACCATTCATAGGTGTAACTAGGCTAACTTCCACAGGGGTCTTTACAAGCCTAGCCATCCAACCCAAATGTATCTCATGAGTTATTCTGTATATGTTAGCTATTGCATGCTTTAACTACTCCTTCTATCCATCTGAAACACAGCTGCCTGGCCAAGCATGAAATTCTGGTTTCCCTTCTACAGGTCCAGGTAACACGTTAATAGAGTTAGCAAAGAGCTTTGCTTCACATGGATGGGAAGCCTCATCCACAGAGTGGGAATTCTCTGAGACACATACTTGTCCCTCCAACATGTTCTATTTCTATTGTAATCAAAATTTAAGTCCTTGTATCTAGTAGTTCTGACACTGTTCATTTTGTGGTATGCAAAAGGTCCATCAGTGGGGGTTCCAAGGATGCTTTGTATGCCAGGCATAGATCACCTCTCAATAGTCTATAGGAAACAGAATCCAGAGATAAGGTTTTGAGATGATCTGCATATGACACTTTGTTTACACCCTGTATTCGTTTTGTGATGAAGATCTGCGGATATTCCGGTTGTTGCATGTGTCTGGTCAGGTGCGTACTGAGGGGAGCGTTATACTCAATGATGGGTCTGATGAGGGCTGAATGAGGTGGCATGATGACCTCCTTTGACATGGATGCCATGCTCTTACTTATAAGTGGCTGATGTAGAAGGAGTTTCTTACTACCTTAGATGCATGTTGGTCAAAAGCCAGGTTACTCTCTGCATGTATCCCCAAGTCTCTGACTACTGGGTGCACTCTTAGGGGTCTTTTATCGATGAGGTAGTTTCCTGGGGTGGCTGACTTCCCAAAAGATTCTATTATGCTTTTCTTGAACTGAGTTTTAAGCCATGGCTTTGGCACCAGTCATTTGTCTCCAATTGATCTTCCTGCATGATATTTGAGTCACACCAAAAATGTGCTGTACTCAAAGGCCAGTTTGTAAGGGCAGCATGGATAGTGTCAGGGTTTGACAACTTTTTAGATGAATGTGAGACAATAAAGGGCATGTTTCTGGCTAGAGGTTACCCTTATGGTATGTGGTAAACCGACTAATGTAGAAGTGAAGTGAAAAGAGAACGTTTTTTTTTAACCTAATTTTAAGTCATTGTGAAACACCAAGGCCCATAATTGAGTTATCAGCAAGTGACTTTATGGCTAATAATATTACACCTTTTAGTGAACTTAATATCCCTTCATCTGTACATCATCCAGTACAAAATACAACTTTTACCAGGTCCCTAATCACTGATTATAATGCTGACAGTGCAAATATTAGGAGCATTATTTAGAAGAACTGGGCCATTTTGAGGGAAGACAGATTTATTATTGAGAAAGTGGGGGATGCATCACACATTATATATAAAAGGGGTCGAAATTTTAAAAAATAGTGGAACATTTTAACAAAACACCCATGCATATGAGTAACAAAATTCTTTGTATGTCTAAATGTGGATGTTGTTCCATTTGCCACCACATTTTGATGGGTGAACAAGTTATTATAAAGAACTTTAGAGTTGTCATAAAAGGGGCATTCAACTGTTTGACTGGAGGGGTAGTATACATTCCACTATGTCAGCACTTCCCTATTTTTTACATAGGGCTTGACTGAACAAAAGTTCAAAGAAAGAATTGCTGAACATATATATGACATTAAGAAAAAGAAACCAAATAACACCTTGGCCAAATACTTAATGGAATGTCCAGACAGTGTTTTTAAATTTGCAATCATGGAAAAGTTAACCCCCAGTGAACGTGGTGACCCCTGGTAACTTAAGCTGGAAGAATGTGAGTTATATTGGCAGATCACACTTAATGCATCTTCTTAGTCAGGGATTAATGACCAGATTTCCATTAGCTGTCTATTAAAACTAAGAGCTTTAGAAAGATGACATTGCTACCTTTTTTAGCAAATAGATACTACTTAGTATCAGTATTTGTTTAATGACTGATTTTACACAAAACTATTTACTTTTGGATTTGTAAAATATGGTTACAGGTTTATGTATTTAGGTACTCAGCCTTTATTTGTTTACTTTAACTTTCATTTTATTGAATATATTGCCTTAATGCAGGATTTGATCAGGGGGCTCAGCTGTCACATCATTTTAATTTATTTATTTTATTTTACTTTTGCTAACCAGGAAAGTCCGACTGGACACAGATCCTTTTTCAGCGGAGGCCTGGGGAGAAAAGCTCCAGGTACAGTAACATGTTAGGATTTCATTACATCTATGAATACAATCCAGCATGCAATAGTCAAGACAATCCAGCATGCACTAGTCATATATTAACATCATGTTATCAGTACTATATACAAGTATATTATAGACTTATTTCAGCATTTGGTAGGCAGAGTTTTACATTTTTGGTAGTTCATTTCAGCATGTGGTAGGCAGAGTTTTACATTTTTGGTAGTTCATTTCAGCATGTGGTAGGCAGAGTTTTACGTTTTTGGTAGTAGGTTTATAAGCAGTACGATGTCAAAATGCTAAGGTGAAGTTTTGTTGAGTTATGGCTTGTAGTTCATTCATATTTGGGGCAGCACATATAATGGTGGTGTCGTCTGCATATTGTACTGCTTTGGCAGAGACTGAGGATGCTGCTATCTGGTTTGTGAATAGAGAGAACAGTAAAGGACCAAGAATGGATCCTTGAGGGACACCAATGGAGACTGGTAAATGGGAGGACAATTAGTTTTGTCATAGCACTGCTTGTTGCCGACTTGATAGGTAGTTTCTAAACCATGATATAGTGGAAGAGTGGATGTTAAAGGTAGCTAGTGTTTCCAGAAGCCTGCTATGGTTTACCATATCAAAAGCTTTAGATAGGTCTAGAAATATGGTGGATACCAACAGTCCCTTGTTTCTGTGGTGATTGACTAAGTTAGTAAAGGACAGCAGTGCAGTGGTGGTGCTGTAGGAGGGTCTAAAGCCATGCTGAGAATGGGATAGCAGGTTATTTGTTAGGCGGTATTGCATTAGTTGATAGTGAAATATTCTCTCCAATATTTTTGATATAGGTGAGAGAATTGCCATTGGCCGGTAGTTGGTTAGCTTTCGGGATTTGCCTCCCTTGTGGATTAGAATTATGTGTGATACTTTCCACAAGGTGGGTACTGTGGATTCTGTTATGGACCTATTTATGAAGATGGATATGGGGTAGGCTATGGCATCAGCTGTTATCTGAAGGAAGTCAGCAGGGAGTTTGTCTGCAGCTAGTGTGGTTGGTTTAAGTTTTTACAGGAGTTTGGTTATAGTCTTAGTGGACACAGGGTGTAAGGAAAAGTTAAGGGAGTTGTTTATTTGCATGGTGTGGGTGGGATTTGTTATGGGGTTGCTGTTACTATTTTGGATGTTGGCTAGAGTTTGGATTGTTTCAGTAAAGTATCTATTGAAATGTGTTGAGATGTTGTCATGGTTGTTTGGCAGTTCGGGGGTAGGAGTGGTCAATTTTCCAGGGTACAGTAAACTATTTATTGTGGCCCAGATTTTCTGAGGGTTATTAGCAAATTTGTCTTGCCTGGTTTTATAGTAATCAGCTTTGTCTAGCTTAATGTGTTTTTTGGCTTTGTTGTGGACCTCTAGGTATTGTTGTTTCAGGGAAGAGGTTTTGTGTTTATGAAATTGAATCCAGGCTTTGTCCCTAGTTTTCATTATTGTTTCTTTTTTTTTTGTTAGGGGCGTAATTAGTTTTGACTCTAATGCTTCTGGGTGGTGTATGTTCATTTAGGGCTTTGAGGAAAGCTGTGTTAAAGTATTGCACAGCTTCATCTAGAAGTAGGTGAGTAAGGGGAGTCCAGTTAATGAACTTTAGAGTATTAAGTAGGTTATTAGCTATGAAGTTCTTTTAATTCCGTATTGTTTTTAGAGTGGGAGGAGTGGTATGGTGGGATCTATTCCTAATCCGGTAGGTTACTTGGTGGTCACTTATACTGTCTGGGAGAGAGTCTTCTTGTTGTATGAGATTGGGGTTTGATAGCAGTATCCAGTCTAAGATGGACTGTCATTGGGATGTCTTATCAATTGTTGTGGGGTGAGAAATAATTTGGGTAAAGCCATGTAGGTTGATATGGGAGGAGGGGGTTGTAACTAGAGCATTCAGCCCCGTCTATATTAAAGTCTCTGAGTAGTATGGTGTCCTGTGGGAGGGAGGTAGACATCCAGAATAGCAGGTTTTCCAGTGTAGCAATGTTATTGCCTGGTGTAATGTAGCCGCCTGCAATAATTATATCTTTTCTGGAATTTAGTTTTAGTTTAGCAAATATTACTTCAATATCTTTTGTTTCATGGGTGTTACATTCAAATTGTTTCATAGTGATATGATTTTGGAAGGCTATGGCTATTCCTCCACCTTTTTTCTTTATTCTATTATTACATATGATATTATATCCAGGTGGAAAGATCTTATTGCTGTGGTGTTGTGGCTTAAGCCAAGTTTCTGTCAACACCGCTATCTCTGGTTTGTACAAGGCTAGGAGGCATGTATGTCTTGAATTTTGTTGAGTATACTTCTCAAATTTAAGTTTAACAGGAGGAGAGAAGAGGTATGCCTTTTGAATAGAGCCTCTAATTTGCATTAGTTATGCTTGATGAGTTGGGACCTTGATTAGGGTGTATATCTCCACAGCCAGGTGAGATTTTGGAGTAGGTGGAGGCAGAGTCTATTAAGTTTGTGTAGTATTCTGTTTTTTTTCTGGGAGGAGTGGGGTTAGTTTTATAAGTTGGTTTGTTTTAAGAGTATAAAGGAGGATGGGGGGAGGAGAAGTCAGATGTTGATATAGAGAAGTGTATTAGTTTGATGGCAGTGGTTGTGGAATCTGTTTGCCACTAAGTTGTGTTTCTCATATAAAGCTCAGTGTGGTAAGAAGATCATATGATTTTAAAGAAAGCTTTTGGCTGTCACATGACTTTAAAGCTGGTCACATGTGTTATGAAAGGAGATACTGCCAGCCTAACTGTCTGGAATTTTGTAAATAATTATATGTCATTTGTGAATATCAACATGATTCCTATAAGATACTTGTGTTACAAATGTATTAGAACTGTATGTTATGTGTATATCAAACTGCTGGTACAGAAGTGTGTGTTGAAAAGGTATTTTACAAAGTACTGAGCTTAAAGATGTAATCACAGTGTACCCTACTGGAAAAGAATGGAAATGCACATACCCTATTGTAACTGTTTAGATGTATATATTTTAACAATGGAAACTGGGACACAGGAGGTTAACTTCAGAAAAAAATAGCTGAAATTAAATTACTTCATGGCCATGCAATAAAAAGATGTTATCTTTCAGTTTCACTTCAGCAGGAAACATAATGTCTGTACTAGAAAAGCTTTCTGTATTGTCTTTAAATATGGAGGAGTAAATTATTTAATAACTTCCAGGATCTGCAAAGATCTGAGGGGAAGCCCTTGTGTATATATTTTCACAGGTAGATGCTAAATACTGCTAGCTTTCAGCAGCAGGGATTTTACCTGGGATAGAGTCAGATGACAAGAAATGCGGTAATTTTGCAAGCTATCCCAGCAGTAATACTTGAGATATTAATTTGGGAAGTCTCTGAGAGAGAGAGAGATAGCATTCTGTATTTTGTCTTTGACCTGACAGCATCAAGATCCACTCATCACATCTGTCTTGCTGTGCTAATTAAGTAAGTGTACTAGGGAACAGTATAATTCTCTTAGATTCAGTCTGGAAAATAGCAAAGCTTAGCTTAGATATGTATATTTACTATTATCTTGTTCTTTTATTTATTATTAAATATATTTAAACCTTTCATTGTGGCTGATATTTGTGAGACATACTTACGTTTTGGGAGTACTTGCATATTTATTTGGTGACACAGTGGGCCACTCCTAATATAGCTGATAAGGACATGGCTGGTGGCAGTGATAACTACCTTATAGTCTGGGCAAAAGGGGGCATAGCTAGTAAACCTGTGGCAGCCTTTCTCATGTGTGTGTGTGTGTGTGTGTGTGTGTGTGTGTGTGTGTGTAAATCAAACCTCAAAGAGTGTGTGTGTCAGCTACTTGGGCAGGCACATGAAGCACTGGTAGGACAAATAGGATGCTGGATGTCTTGGCTTGGCCACTAAGCTGAGATCTCAACCCTATAGCTGTGCCTGTGGGAAGTCTTATTGGTGATCTGGAGAAAGAGGGACAACCAGCCCTGTACTGACTTTGTGCTCTTAAGGCAAATTGCACTTGATGCAGAGAGCTGCATCTGGAAATACCATGTGTGTACCTGTTAGCCTCCCAGTGCACTTCCCCTACTATTGCCAGTGGTGAAGATTGAGGTCCTTAATTACTGGCCAGTGGTGGGGTATCACTACATGATTTAAAATGTTGTCATTTTTTTTTTTTTAGCATTTGAACAGTGGTGTTAGTTCACGTCATCTGAAGACGTTTTATTATAAAGTAAAATGAAATGCTAATATAAATTTCTAGTTGTTTGAGATAGATTTGTTGGAATCTCTGTGGCCTTGCATGTGTGTTTTTATTATGGAGAAACTTTCTCAATTGGGAATTAACCCCTACATTACCAGCTGGGTAGCCAAATGGCTCACCAACAGGACTCATACTGTCAAAGTGGGTGACTGCAACTCTAGCAAAAGACCAGTCACCAGTGGTGAACCATGGGGTTCTTTGCTGGGCCCCTTACTCTTTGGAATTTGTTTCTCAGAAGTCCAGGCAAACTTGGATGGCCTGTGGTGGACCAAGTTCACTGATGATTGCAAATTGGGATCAATCACTGAGTCCCCCAAAGATGTTAATATACTGCAGATAGGGTTAACACAGAAAAATGATTGGTGCCAAAGCCACAGATTAAAGCTAAATGCAAAAAAAAAAATGCATTACTATTCCCCTTGGAAAAGCTGACATCCCTGTTATGCACATTATAGACATCACTCACTCTAAGTGTTGACCCAGTGGTACATGATCTGGGTACTCATATTGAGAGCAACCTGAACTTTGACCACCATATATCCACAGTATTAAAGAAATCCTTCTATGTGCCACATCTTATAAATAGAGGCATTACATCTAGATCTAAGGATGTTATAATTCCGTTATATTTGGCTCTCATCAGACCAATAATTGAGTAGAATGCTATCTTTTGCAATTACCTCACCAGTCACCTGCAACAACTGGACAGACCACAGAGGTTTCTCACCAAACAATTACAGAGTACACAAAACAAGTCTTACATGGAAAGCCTGAAAGCCCTGTCACTGTAGTCTGTCCCCTAGTGGTTGCTAACGGGTGACCTCTGCCTGGCTTACAGGGCAGTCTCACCCAACCCTGATGGAAATGCTACACATTCAAAAATCAAACTGCATGAGTGTCACTCACTCCAGGGATATTAACCATATCTCTGACATGAAGAGGTCATGCTGGAGAGATTGATACATATCCCAGAGACTGGCACTTCTCTGAAGCAAACTTCCAATTCACATGAAACAGAGCCCCTCCCTGATCCTCTTCCAATTCAGTCTAGATCATTGGAAGGGTGATCACAAATTCACTCCTTGGGTGGCACCCATGTCCCTCCTGGACAGAGGAAGCCGTTATTAACTACCATAGGTCCTTAACTCTGTGAACTTCACTCACCTAACCACCGAGAACTGGGGCAACAAGGGATAAACATGGTTTGCCTTGTAAGGGCTCAAGAGTCACTAGCCTAGTAACCTTCTTTAAACCTATGAACCTATGATATTTTCACGGATTAGTGCAAAGGCTTACATTGATTTGCTTATGACAAACAACACTGCAGGTAAGGGGAACCCTCTGATTATAGTACCCCATTACTTACCATTCCAATGTATGCTGTCTGTAGAGGCACAGCATGCTGCCTCACACACCTGTCTGTCTGCAACGCCTTGCTAACCACCATTCATCAGATCCCTCCCTTCACTTCTTTCACCAGCCAAAGTGCAATGACAGCAGCAAGCAGAATGTAGATGCACTGCATTTTAGCTTCATATCACACCTACTGACTGTTTATATTTGCAGAATGGCTTCTATATAGGTTGCTGAGTTTGTCTTCCCCAAGTATTACTAGCCTGAGTCACATCATAGTGAGGGTCAAAATGCTGGTGACTACTTGCCATCAGAATTCACAGCTGGTCCTGTTTATGTGTGCAGTGGCAGTAGGTCTTTTGTTTTGTGAAAATTCTCCCTCCCTTCTTTGTGTTTGTGTGAGGATAAAGTTGATATGTATACCTTTGGTGGGTGTGGTGGAGGTATTCCCTCCACATTATGGGTTCACTAGGCTTGCTCCCATACAAAAAATTTGTACAGTTTGAGTTTTCAGTTTTGTGTGTTTCAGGCATTTGTTGTCAGTATTATGGTTCAACAGCTTTTAGGAATTAGAGATTTGGTAGAGGGTTCCTACATGACAGGATTCCCTTTAGCATATTTGTCAGTTTAGATTTTAGATTTATGCATTGGTTTGCATATATTTTTGTTGATTTTCCGGCCTTAACATTTCTTTGTATATTACTGTTCTCTGCAAGCTACTGTATCTTATTGTTTTATCATTGTAGCACAAAACTTAAATTTCATTTTCAAACTAGGTCATGACTGAAAAGCTGTTAAATACACTGTAATTAAAAAATAAATCAATACTTAAACACATTCTAATATTGATTTCAAGAGTTTGGTATTATACACACTAAGACATAACTGTTGTTTGCAAATGTGCTTAGGTAAAATACATTTTTTATGATACTTCAAACTTGTTTCTTTTCTAAAGCTGTTTAATGAACAGGTATAAAGCAGGTTAGCAATATAGTTATGAACTGCATTTCATTTACACAAAATGCTTAACACACCTCTCAACCATACCAAATTCCTTGGTCTTTACCAGTTTGGAGGTCAAAATAAGGGGTACCACGAATTCCCAAGTGGCCCCCTTCAATTCCGAATTTTTCGTTTTTCTTTAGTTTTTATTTACCAGTTTAAATAATGGATGACGGCACTACGCATAGTAGCAATGTACAGGGGCATCCGTAGTGACATCCGCTTAATGAAGCAGAGGACTGCCTGATATCTGACTTGTTCAGAGACTCTCAGAATGTCTCTGTAATTTGGATTGTATTAGCAGCAGCAGCAGTGAGGGAGCAGAGCAGAGCAGTGGAGCAGTACTGTGTGTGCACTGTGCACAATTTTATTTAAGTTAAGTTAGTTAACTTCTGCAGAAGGAAGAGTCAGTCCACCCATGCTCTCACTACACGACGGAATTCATATCCATACCTTTCTCAACCTCCTCCAGGTAAGCAAAAGATTTTTTTTTGTAATGGCTTATGGGACCTGTCATACATCATTTCCTGAGATGTCACAAAAAGTGGCATATCTAGTGGGACTGAGAGGGGTGGTCCATCCTGGGCAGCACTTTTGAAACTGTTAAGAGCTCTTTAAGAACAGTCCTGTACATCTCTCTGTCTTGTTCTTCTGGTGCAGTCTGTTCTTTCTGCCCATGCAATTTTTTCAATTACAGCAAAAGTGAGTTATAATTCATGGAGTGGGTGAAGAAGTGTTCAAAATGCCCCAGTTAGGTATATCTGGTGGTTCAAACCCTGCACCTTAGGTACAAGGGCACAAGAGCCTGGATTCTCTACCCATAGCACAACTTCTGGTTCAAAGAACTGAGTCCATAGCTCTCAACTGTCCAGATTTTCACAGAATGTATGAAATGTTTGCCTCATACTTTTGGTCTGTTCCTCTTAAAATTTGTGTTTTTTTGGCAAATCAGTGAGAACTGAATTCACTAAATAATGATAGCCATTTAAGTTTCAGTCTTCCTATCTTTCAGGAAATGCATTGTAAGTTTGGTAACACAAAACATTTTATTCTAGCAACTTTCTAAGACTATATAAGCAATGCTTAAAATGTGTCCCTGGTTTTATGCCTTTGTCCCCCCCCCCCCTGTAAATTTTGTCTTCTTTCAGATTTCTTGTGCTGCAAAGTTGAGAGATATAGTTGAGTGTCAAGTGGATTTTACAAAGAGCTGAGAGCTTCAGGGAAAGGGAAGTTTAGTGCTTTTATACAAGGTCTGCTTGCATTATTAGTAGCACTGCAGGTAGTGTACTTGTGTTTGATGCAGAAGGCTGTGAGTTCTACTCCCACAATATGTCAATGGGTGGCTTATGCTGTTCTGTGCTGTACTTTAAAGGGGGTGGATGCTGCAGTCCTGAGAATGTCCTCCTTTGGAGCAGATGCCTATTAACTATGAAACTGTTATCAGTTTGCCATCCATTCCCTATTGCAATATTACTAACTTATCATTTTTGAATGTAACATTTATTCTTCAAGGGCAACAGGCACTTTATTTGTAGATGAAACAATGAAATATAAAGTTGTTTGATAGCAGCAACCTCTTCAATAGTTACAGATCTCTTTAATGAGGAATTATTTAGATGACTTTTACTTCTGCAGAGATTGTGCATATTTAGTGATACTGGTGGAATGACAGAAGTCTGAGTAGACTTTTATGATGGAAATGTTCTGAATTGGGCAGTTTTGTCATCATTGGCTCATACATTTTGTTTTATTGCTTACTGGAAAAATGTTCAAAACAATAAATTTAAAACATGTTCTAACAAGTGTGCTGTAGTATACAAGGAATATAATTTAATGCAATCATGAAGGTTATCATGATTCATCATGTTCAATATATCCAGGATTATGGCAACCGAAGATAAACAAAGATTTTAAAATGAACTTTGCATCTCTCCGTTTTACCTGTATTACTAGACTGACCCTTCTCCAGGCCTGTGGTTTGTGTCTTCTGTAACATTTCAGAAGCAATATCTTCGGGAATATATACAGAAATCTGGCCTTCCTTTGCCTATGTTGGCTGTTTGGAGCTGAGGTTGTTGGCTGTGCTGAATTAAATCAAAAGTAGGACACCCAAAGATGTACCAAAACTGAGCTGGTTATTGTGTTTAATTAAATAAAATAGGTCTGGGAGTGGCATTCTGACTCCGTGTATCTGCAAGGCTGAGCACAGCCAAACTTCCATGGCTCCCGTCTCTTATTCCCATTCGCATGCCAAAGTGAGCTGCGTGCTTTCAAGCACTCTGCTTTGCCTTTGCTGCCCCTCAGGCACTGATCACAGGACCTATTAATTGGCCGTATCTGCTTCAGTTCCTGGTGTGCAACAAAGGCAAGCCAAGGCGCAAAACAAAATTTTCTTCTTTGATGTCAGGGAATCCAAAGGATTTTTTTTGAGTGTATAAGGGAATGGAAATGGGCAGTGCATTTACAATTACTACAAAAGGCAATATTTGAGAATCAGAAACATGTATGATACCGGATAACAGTGTTTTAAATGATATTTAGGAATTCCTAATTATACAAAACAAGCCTAAACTGTACTTATAACATGCTGTGTTGGAGTGTTAACAAGCAGTTAATTTTATTTTTATAAAAGAAAATTGCATTTTAGTTTTGCACCAGTTCAAAGTTTGATACAAGTTCAAATATTAATATAAATAAAACACTATTTTGTTTATATTATAGGTTCATAGGTTCATAGGTTGATACTAGGCTATCTGCCCTAGGGCATTTACAAGCCTAGCCAGAGTGTGTTCGGCTTTCGGCACCCTTTTAAAGCTGTAGACTGTGCCTATGAATAGTAGGTCACAGTATATTGTCCCTTTATGATTAACTTATTGTGCCTCTGTCTAGCAGGGACCCAGAAGTGATCCCAGGGGTATACTTATGGTCTCCCATCCACTCGTCAATATTTCTTTTGAAGAGGGTCAGTGAGGGGTTCTGCCTAACCTGGACTGGGATTTTGTTCTAGAGTGATGGGAGTCTCTGGGATATGAATCTGTCCCTCCAGCATGTCCTATTTATTTCTGTGCTCAGGTTTAAGTCACTAAAATGTGTAGCTCTAAGGGATTTGGATTTCTTGAGATGGAGCATATCCATTAGTTCTGGGGTGGACATGGCTTTATAAGTCAGGCACAGGTCGCCCCTGAGTAGGTGGTAAGCAACTGAGTAGAGCTGGAGTTTCTTTAGCCTGATTGCATAGGGCATCTGTTTGAGTCCCTTTATCCTCTTGGTGAGGTACTTTTGGGGTATTTTCAGTTGCTGCAGGTGTCGGGTAAGGTACATCCCAAATGGGGTATTGTATTCAATTATGGGCCTGATGAGTGATGAATAGAGTGGTACAATGACCTCACTTGATCTAGATGTGAAACCTTTCATGATGAGGTGGGCTATATAGAAGATCTTTCTGACCACTTTGGCAATGTGGTTGTCAAAGGAGACATTACTATCTACTTGGGTCCCCAAGACCCTAATTACTTCCTCCGTACTTAGTGTGTTACCTCCTATGTCGTAGTCTGTGGGAACTTTGTTTTTCCCAAAGGGGATGACAATGCATTTTTTTGCATTTAGCTTTAGGCCATGACTCTGGCACCAGTTATCTGTCTCTGTGAGACCCTTTTGGAGAATGCTTGTGTCAGCCGGGGAGTCTATTATGGCACCTAGTTTGCAGTCATCTGTGAACTTCGTCAGCCATAGTCCTCCCTTGTTTGCCTGTACTTCAGAGAAGTAAATACTGAACAAGAGAGGTACCAGGACTCAGCCTTGTGGAACTCCAATTGTAACTGGTTTAGAGTCTGACAAGGCTCCTGCAATTCTGACTGCGTTGCTTCTATCCCTGAGCCAGTTTGCAACCCATCTTGTGACATAGGGGTTGATATTTAAGCTGGTGAGTTTATTTATGATACCAGAGTGGGGTATTGTGTCGAAGGCCTTTGCGAGGTCCAGGTAGGCTGTGTGAACCACGTTCCCTTCATCCTTGGCCCTGGTAACTGTTTCAAAGAAGTCAACCAGGTTCAAGAGGCAAGACCTGCCCTTAACAAAGCCGAACTGGGTAGGATCCAGTGAATGAAGGTTACCGATATCATTGTTTATGAGTTCCATGATGATACACTCCATAGCTTTGCAGACCAGGCTAGTCAGGCTTATAGGGCAATAGTTACCGGGGTCTATTGTGGCACCTCCCTTGTGGTGCGGGACCACCATTGCTGTACGCCATTTCTTGTGTACATATCCTGTGGTAAGGCTGAGGTTGAACAAGGACTTTAGGTGAGGGTTTAGCTCATCTTGTAGCTCGTGTAGAACGCATCCCGGGACACCGTCTGGTTCCATTGATGCTGTGTTTTTTGCTTTGGAGAGGGCAGTTCTCACCTGATCATATGTGATGCCTGGGAGGTTACACTCTGTTGGGATGGAGATTTGCTCTTTTGGGGGGGATGGGGGGGGATAAATTTGCACTGAATCTGTCTGCCAGGATGTTGGCAATGTCTGTTGGTTCAGTGTATTTTTTGTCGTTTTGCATTAACTCGGAGCATATCTGGGACTTGCCGCCCAGGTTCCTGACATAACTAAAGAATACCTTGTGGTTGTCCTTAGTATCTTGTGCAATTTTTCTTTCGAAGGTGGCCTTAGATGATTTTATAAGGGATCGTAGCTTCTTGCTGGTACTGATCAGAGTTGCCTTCCCTTTTTGGGATCTTGCTCTATCATGCAGTAGCTTCCTCCTTTTGTTGTACAGCTTATTTATGGCCAGGGTCCACCAGCCAGGTCTCCTGCCCTTGGAGGAGTGAGTCTTGGTTTTATTTGGGATGGCATGACCCATGCATTCCTGCAGGTGTCCATAGAATGCATTTGCGAAGGATTCTGCGGTTTGAGCCATGTTTTCCACTGACCCAGGGGCTTTGAAGGTTTCCACCTCAGTTTTGAGAAGTGTGAAGTTTGCTTTTGAGAAGTTCTTCACCGTGGTTACCTTGGCTGGGGGTGGGGATGGGATATGGATGTCCAGTGAGATTAATTTGTGGTCTGATCTTACCAGTGAGGGGTATACCTCTGGTGTGGAACATAGCGTCTCTATGTTTGTGATGACCAGATCCAATATGTTATCCAATCTTGTGGGGGTATTGGCCAGTTGTTCCATAGCATTTGAGTTTATAAACTCTAGGAACCTTTGGGCAAGGGTGTGTGGGCTTGAGTAGTTTACCCAGTCAATGTTTGGGTAGTTGAAGTCACCCAATATGATGGCGTTTGGAGAGACTTTCATGTTCTCCAGTGTTTTTAGGAAGGCCGAGTGGGGTTCCTGAGTTTGGGAGGGTGGTCTGTAGCAGGCTATAAACTGAAATGCAGTTTTGCCCACTGTTAGTTGCACGTGGATGGTTTCCGTTGCTTCGTGCAGTGCTACTAACCTGGAGGTGTGGGTATTTTTGATATATATGGATACTCCCCCTCCTTTTGTGGTTCAGTCCGAGCTTTGTGGCCAGAAAGCATGGTATGAAATATAACCTGGTAGTGCTGGGGTGCTCTCTGGAGCCTTGAACCAGGTCTCTGTTACCGCACAGGCATCGATGTTCTCCATACTGAGTAGAGTCTCGAGTATGTGCATTTTGAGGTTTAGACTTCTGGCGTTGAGTAGCATTACCCTTAGTTTCTTTTTCTCTGTATTTTCTATGGAGGTGGGTTTGTCTTTTGAGCCTTGCCTAAAAAAGGCACTATGGGGGTGGCAAGATCCTTAGCCAGTATTCAAAAGCCCAGGGATGACAGGTGCAAGCCATCCATAGCGAAGCAGCGTGGCTTGTCGAGCATGTCATCCCAGGCTGACAGACACTGGATCCCCTTTGAGTGACACCAATATTTTAACCAATTGTTAAAATTTGACATTTTTTCTTTATACTGTGGCATCATTCTTGGTGAGGGTAAGATGCTACTCAAGGTCAGGGTTATACCAGCCTGGGCTACATGATCAGAGAGCTCCTCTATGTCTCTTTTCATGTAGTCTAGGGAGGTACGTCTCAGGTCATTCACACCTGCATGGACAATGACGGAGTCATATTTGTACTTGCTTTGGAGTGACCTGAGTGCGTGTGTTATGTGGCGGATCCTGGCACCCGACAGACAACTTACAGTGACCTTCTCCTTGATCAGCCTGGTGAGTGGGACATCAGTGTGTCTGACTATAGAGTCACCTATTACAAGTGTATTTGGTGTGTTGTTTAGCCTTGTGGGCTGGGACTGTGTGGCACACTGACTTTGTGGACTATGTGATATGTGGGTATAGCTGTGTGATGACAGTTGTTTGATGGTATGATTTGGAGGTCTCTGTTGCTTAGGCAGGTTTTTATTTAGAGCCTCCGAGTATGTTTTTGTGTGTTTATGTGTTTGGTCTGTTTTTTCTATAGGTCTATGTGAGACTGGATTTGTGATGCGTGCAGTTACCTTCTTCTCCTGATTGACTGTGCTAGTCATGGTTTGAGAGAGCTCAGCCTCCAGTTTGGCAATATAGTTGCATCTCTCACATATATTTGAGCTTTTCTGGAGGAGAAGAGGGTTGTCTGTGTACATAAGGCAGTTGTAACACTGCCTTAAGATTCCCATATTTACCAACTGGACTGGAGAGTACACATGAAACTGTCCTTTGGACACGTCAGGATATTTGTGATTTCTACTTTTGACTGTTCTAGGAGGATTTAGAAGAGTATAAGAGAAGATTTAGTGCTTTAATTCCTTCTAAGTTTGGATTTAGAAGAGTATAAGAGATTTGGTGCTTTAATTTCTTCTTAAGTGCAGGTGAGAAGCTTATAAAGTGAGAATAGAGTGCTTCTTTAGAGATAGTGAGAATAGAGTGCTTCTTTTAGAGATACAGACCAGTTCCAAGGGAAAAAATGAAGAGCAGACTTTGTGAAGCCGGTAATAGTCTAAACCTGTTTATGCGGCGCTGCCCGATGCTGCACTATGCGCAAAATCGCGCAAAACCGCTAAAGCGGGTTTTTAAACAGGGGACTTGAAAGAGCTAGGAAATGGCCCAAAACGGCCAATAAACAACAAGATCTTGTGCTGAGGTCACTCCTCCAGGGACAAATAGGCTGCTCAGAGCTTCCCACTCCAACTGGTGAACAAAGAAGCTTCCTTCTATCCAAGTAAGGAAATGGGCAACACAGGAACTATTCAAAAGTCCAGAATACAGCAAATCTGTATTAGGGACTATTCTAGCTCAGGAAAGGCGGGAAAACAAGGATTTTTTTTTATTTGTTTTTTTCAACAGGCAACAGGAAAAATGCAGAGAAAAACTTTACACAGGCTAGCGCACTTGAGTGGGCAGCCTCAACAGTTAAATCAACAACAAGAAAAACTTAAAAGTGCAGGTACTGAATAGAATGCAACAATAAGCTTAAAACTAGCAAAATAGCAGTTATTACTCACTTTTCAGCAAGAATAGACAGTTGCAAAGGTAAAGGCAGAAAAAGGTACTTAAAATCTGGTAGCAGTCACTCTTTTTCATCTCTCTGCTGCTAGCACCACTCTGCAGGACCACGAGGAGCTTGCTGAGTGGGAAACAAGTGCAAAAACCACGCCAAAGCGGGTTTTTAAACAGGGGACTTGAAAGAGCTAGGAAATGGCCCAAAACAGCCAAAAAACAACAAGATCTTGTGCTGAGGTCACTCCTCCAGGGACAGATAGGCTGCTCAAAGCTCTCCACTCCCACTGGTGAACAAACAAGCTTCCTTCTATCCAAGTAAGGAAATGGGCAACACAGGAACAATTCAAAAGTCCAGAGTACAGCAAATCTGTATTAGGGACTATTCTACCTCAGGAAAGGTGGGAAAACAAGGATAGTTTTTTTGTTTTTTCTTTTTTTCAACAGGCAACAGGAAAAATGCACAGAAAAACTTTACACAGGCTAGTGCACTTGAGTGGGCAGCCTCAACAGTTAAATCAACAACAAGACAAACTTAAAAGTGCAGGTATTGAAAAACATACAAAAACAAGCTTAAATCTACCAAAATAGCAGTTATTACTCGCTTTTCGGTGAGAATAGACAGTTGCAAAGGTAAAGGCAGAAAAAGGTACTTAAAATCTGGCAGCAGTCACTCTTTTTCATCTCTTCTGCTAGCACCACTCTGCAGGACCAGGAGGAGCTTGCTGAGTCAGAAACAAGCGCAAAAACCGTGCCAAAGTGGGTTTTTAAACAGGGGACTTGAAAGAGCTAGGAAATAGCCCAAAATGGCCAATAAACAACAAGATCTTGTGCTGAGGTCACTCCTCCAGGGACAGATAGGCTGCTCAAAGCTCCCCACTCCCACTGGTGAACAAAGAAGCTTCCTTCTATCCAAGTAAGGAAATGGGCAACACAGGAACTATTCTAAAGTCCAGAATACAGCAAATCTGTATTAGGGACTATTCCAGCTCAGGAAAAGTGGGAAAACAAGGATTTTTTTTGTTTGTTTTTTACTTTTTTTTCAATAGGCAACAGAAAAATGCACAGAAAAACATTACACAGGCTAGTGCACTTGAGTGGGCAGCCTCAACAGTTAAATCAACAACAAGACAAACTTAAAAGTGCAGGTATTGAATAAAATGCAAAAACAAGCTTAAATTTATCAAAATAGCAGTTATTACTCGCTTTTTGGCAAGATTAGACAGCCACAAAGGTAAAAGCAGAAAAAGGTACTTAAAATCTGGTAACAGTCACTGTTTTTCATCTCTCTGCTGCTAGCACCACTCTGCAGGACCACGAGGAGCTTGCTGAGTTGGAAACAAGCGTAAAAACCGCGCCAAAGCGGGTTTTTAAACAGGGGACTTGAAAGAGCTAGGAAATGGCCCAAAACGGCCAATAAACAACAAGATCTTGAGCTGAGGTCACTCCTCCAGGGACAGATAGGCTGCTCAAAGCTCCCCACTCCCACTGTTGAACAAAGAAGATTCCTTCTATCCAAGTAAGGAAATGGGCAACACATGAACTATTCAAAAGTCCAAAATACAGCAAATCTGTATTAGGGACTATTCTAGCTCAGGAAAGGTGGGAAAACAAGGATTTTTTTTTGTTTTTTCTTTTTTTCAACAGGCAACAGGAAAAATGCAGAGAAAAACTTTACACAGGCTAGCTCACTTGAGTGGGCAGCCTCAACAGTTAAATCAACAAAAAGACAAACTTAAAAGTGCAAGTATTGAATAAAATGCAAAAACAAGCTTAAATTTATCAAAATAGCAGTTATTACTTGCTTTTAGGCAAGAATAGACAGTCACAAATGTAAAGGCAGAAAAAGGTACTTAAAATCTAGTAGCAGTCACTCTTTTTGTCTCTCTGCAGCTAGCACCACTCTGCAGGACCACGAGGAGCTTGCTGAGATGGAAACAAGCACAAAAACCGCGCCAAAGTGGGTTTTTAAATAGGTGACTTGAAAGAGCTAGGAAATTGCCCAAAACGGCCAATAAACAACAAGATCTTGTGCTGAGGTCACTCCTCCAGGGACAGATAGGCTGCTCAAAGCTCCCCACTCCCACTGGTGAACAAAGAAGCTTCCTTCTATCCAAGTAAGGAAATGGGCAACACAGGAACTATTCTAAAGTCCAGAATACAGCAAATCTGTATTAGGGACTATTCTAGCTCAGGAAAGGCGGGAAAACAAGGATTTTTTTTTTTTTTTTTTTCAACAGGCAACAGGAAAAATGCACAGAAAAACTTTACACAGGCTAGCGCACTTGAGTGGGCAGCCTCAACAGTTAAATCAACAACAAGAAAAACTTAAAGGTGCAGGTATTGAATAAAATGCAAAAACAAGCTTAAATCTACCAAAATAGCAGTTATTACTCGCTTTTCGGTGAGAATAGACAGTCGCAAAGGTAAAGGCAGAAAAAGGTACTTAAAATCAGGTAGCAGTCACTCTTTGTCATCTCTTTGCTGCTAGCACCACTCTGCAGGACCACGAGGAGCTTGCTGAGTCAGAAGCAAGGGCAAAAACCGCACCAAAGCGGGTTTTTAAACAGGGGACTTGAAAGAGCTAGGAAATGGCCCAAAACGGCCAATAAACAACAAGATCTTGTGCTGAGGTCACTCCTCCAGGGACAGATAGGCTGCTCAAAGCTCCCCACTCCCACTGGTGAACAAAGAAGCTTCCTTCTATCCAAGTAAGGAAATGGGCAACACAGGAACTATTCAAAAGTCCAGAATACAGCAAATCTGTATTAGGGACTATTCTAGCTCAGGAAAGGTGGGAAAACAAGGACTTTTTTTTTCTTTTTGGCAACAGGCAACAGGAAAATGCACAGAAAAACTTTACACAGGCTAGCACACTTGAGTGAGCAGCCTCAACAGTTAAATCAACAACAAGACAAACTTAAAAGTGCAGGTATTGAATAAAATGCAAAAACAAGCTTAACTCTACCAAAATAGCAGTTATTACTCACTTTTCAGTGAGAATAGACAGTCACAAAGGTAAAGGCAGAAAAAGGTACTTAAAATCTGGTAGCAGTCACTCTTTTTCATCTCTCTGCTGCTAGCACCACTCTGCAGGACCACAAGGAGCTTGCTGAGTCGGAAACAAGTGCAAAAACTGCACCAAAGTGGGTTTTTAAACAGGGGACTTGAAAGAGCTAGGAAATGGCCCAAAACATCCAATAAACAACAAGATCTTGTGCTGAGGTCACTCCTCCAGGGAC
The DNA here is from genome assembly GCF_019279795.1 of Protopterus annectens. Classification (NCBI taxonomy): domain Eukaryota; kingdom Metazoa; phylum Chordata; order Ceratodontiformes; family Protopteridae; genus Protopterus; species Protopterus annectens. The sequence goes on along the minus strand of NC_056731.1, from coordinate 1,665,407,670 downwards.
AGATAGGCTGCTCAAAGCTCCCCACTCCCACTGGTGAACAAAGAAGCTTCCTTCATTCCAAGTAAGGAAATGGGCAACACAGGAACTATTCAAAAGTGCAGAATACAGCAAATCTGTATTAGGGACTATTTTAGCTAAGGAAAGGTGGGAAAACAAGGATTTTTTTTTTTTTTTTTTTCAACAGGCAACAGGAAAAATGCACAGAAAAACTTTACACAGGCTAGCGCACTTGAGTGGCAGCCTCAACAGTTAAATCAACAACAAGACAAACTTAAAAGTGCAGGTATTGAATAAAATGCAAAAAACAAGCTTAAATCTACCAAAATAGCAGTTATTACTCGCTTTTTGGCAAGAATAGACAGTCGCAAAGGTAAAGGCAGAAAAAGGTACTTAAAATCTGGTAACAGTCACTCATTTTCATCTCTCTGCTTCTAGCACCACTCTGCAGGACCACGAGGAGCTTGCTGAGTCGGAAACAAGTGCAAAAACCGCGCCAAAGCGGGTTTTTAAACAGGGGACTTGAAAGAGCTAGGAAATGGCCCAAAACGGCCAATAAACAACAAGATCTTGTGCTGAGGTCACTCCTCCAGGGACAGATAGGCTGCTCAAAGCTCCCCACTCCCACTGTTGAACAAAGAAGATTCCTTCTATCCAAGTAAGGAAATGGGCAACACAGGAACTATTCTAAAGTCCAGAATACAGCAAATCTGTATTAGGGACTATTCTAGCTCAGGAAAGGCGGGAAAACAAGGATATATTTTTGTTTTTTTTTTTTTCAACAGGCAACAGAAAAATGCACAGAAAAACTTTACACAGGCTAGCGCA
>NC_056731.1:1665289345-1665404345 GCF_019279795.1 Protopterus annectens | reverse complement strand
TACAACTGACATATAACACAGGTGTAAATGTTACTTTACAAGATTCCTACTCTTGATGTATTCATGATATGTTTGTATTTCAGTAGATGACAGTTAAAAGAAGACCAATAAAAGACAGGTCATGATAAAAGAATTCTGCCTTACATATCCTTATACACCAAAGTGTTTATGGTATTACTTCGGGTCTATATCACAGCATCGAACTTACAAAGTTCAATTGTTGTAATATCGAAACTTTATGTCCGAAACCCAACAAACCCGAAAGCACAGAACAGTGATTTTTTTTTTCCCCAGGGAAAAAAATCGCTGTTCCGTGACCAAAAAAAAAACTTAGCCTTACACTTAAACTGAAGTGGGGTGCTTCACCCCCACACCCCACCTACTTAAATATACTAACTCCAAGATCGCACCACAGTAAATAGCAAAGCCCCGAAAATGGCCCACCTATGTTTTCCCTGGGAAAAAAGTCGATGTGCCGTGGCTTCGCTATTTTCCACTTTTGGACTTTAGGATTCGATATTACAACGTTCTAACTTGTTTTAGTTTGATGTTATAATATAGATCCTATTAATTCACGTAAGTTATTTGTTAATACTAATAAGTGGTAGAAATTGTCTACTAACTGTAATATATTACCTCGCTAAGGAATATTCAACACGACAGGCATGAATGCTAAGAGTAATTAAAATGGTCAAGTGAAGTGATGCTACTTTCCTTTGATCTTTTTTTTTCTCTAACATGCATATTTAGAAGTGAAATAAAGTAATTTCTTTTCAGTAATGGCCAGTCACAAGTTTTATATAGATGGCAGTGCAGCATTATTAATATGGGTTGAAATTAATTACAGCAATAAAGTAATTAATTTGAAATGGAGGACTGTAGTTGGCAAAATAGCTATCTATGACATTTTTAAAGCTAAGAATAATATTAGTAAGGCTGTTTGTTTTAGGAATATGGCTCTGGTAATACTTTTTTGTCTCTAGTAAATCATAAACGTAATAAAGAACTCTGACTCACTGCTTTAATGAAAATATAAGTTGTTTATCATCAATTTAAGACTGTGAACATTTTTTCTTCATAAATCTGTTTTTATATTAATGTTGGAAAAATCACATTTTAAAAGAATATAATAATGTGATTCTTGTGTCCTTGATTGCATTTGGAATCTATATTAGGATCCATAATAGACTATGCCAGTGTTTCATACCTCGCATATGATTCAATACTGATTCTTCATTATGGTATCTAAGGTACCATAACAGTGCACCATTTTGTAAGCCTCTGTACTGGGATAGCCACAGGCTGGACTGCTCAAGAAATACAATGCAAACATACTGACACTCAACAATCCGCTTAGGTGGAAGTCTGCTATATGTTTACAAGAAAAACAACGTATGCCTGGCAGAGAGTAGAACAAATTCACCAATCAACTCTCATCTGCACCTTAGTTTGAACATGTCTTGTGTTTTGTCTACGTTTTTTGCCCTTGTTAAGTGAATCCTGTCCATGTGCTTCATTTTTGTACAAAGGGCATCCCAAAGGAACAGAATTTCTCCTACATGACAAATTCAGTTGATCAGTACAATGTTCATTAAATGAGATGTAGGCTATGAAATACATTGTGTAGGGCAAAGCTACAACAGCTATAAATCAGTTTATCAGAGTATAGTAAAAGGAGCGGAACACAGTATCTGCATATTTAACAGATAACTAAAAATCTGCTATTTAGGTATACATTGATGTATGCTTCAGTGTGACTCTGAAATATATAGAATGCATTTAGGCATGCTTAGGAACCTTGCACTGCTTATCTGTAATGGTACTTCATTTAGGCCCAAAGAGGTGTTAGTGCCACTATATACCTCTCTCATTTGACTCATCCTCAAATACAGTGTTCCCTTTAACATGGTCCTTTTCCAACACCTGGACCACCAGATTAAAAGACCTCCAACAATCCCTGACTAGATCATCTTGGAGCTGGGCAACCTAAAGACTAAAGATACTAAAGATCCTCTGTTCCTTTTTTTGTTTCTTGTAGAATCCTAAGGGGGTGCCTTCTATCTAAGCTTTCAAGCAATGACAGACCTGGCTCTCTTTGATTTTTCACCCCTTCACAAAATCAACACTCTAAAAAACAGCTGCTCCAAAGACTTGCTGGTGCAACATGTTTCTAACCACATACATTTCCTGGTGATGGAATAGACTTGTCTTGTCCATCAGACAAACTGTTTCTCTTCCTACAAAAGTTGTCTAGACATGGAAGAGCGGGTGTAAATTTATGCCTGGAGGATGTGTCAATGACTTTTTTATCAGACATAATTAGCTCATTTACATTTTCTTTGGGTAAAATGGCTAAGCCTCTTGATGGCTTCTGCCTGCGTGATTAGTAGAAACTTATGAACCAATGAACCTATACATACTTATTAATTTAAACAAAAAATATTACAGCCAATAAAAAGAAAGAAAAATTATAACAAACAATATCATTCATTACACCCATCTTGCCACATATTTTAAACATAACAAAAATATAAGTATGCAGTTACAGATAAAATTGCTCATACTGGCAGCAGTTCAAACAAAAATACCACCACCATATATTTAAAGGAAAGCTCTTAAGTAATTAATTCCAAAGTTACAAAATCATGCATATAGTAGCTTTTGCAGCTAAAACAAATATCTTTTTATTAATGTACTAGAGATTGGCTATAAATCTGCATGTCGCCAAACCATGTAAGTGGCAAATTTACACTTGTGATAAGCAAAAAGTTGTGAAATAGTATGTGATGGCAAATTATAAATCTGCAGGTACTCCAGCTAAGTACACCTCCAGGCCCAGTGTATCCACTGATGCAAACAAACTTTATGATTTTGAAGATATAGCCATCCTATCTTAACTGTAATCAAACACAGTAAAAAATGTTTGTTGAATAACCACGTTTACGCTTATGGCATGTATTTATGGAGTTCATTGTTAAAATATCATATTAATTCTCTTGATCTCAAAATGATTTTATACCCTGTGTTATTGCAAATATAATAACAAGAAAGAATGCTCACAGCACTAGGTGCTTTATGCATATCAATGCATACTGTGTAAATATAGCTGCTTTTAACATTTTCAGAATTATTTCCTATGAATGTGCATTCATTTTCTAGAATACTTAGCATTGTTGGATCAGGATGGTGACAGCCTGCAGAATTCTACCATTACTAGTGACCTTATATTAATTCTTCGTTAAATTACTAACTGCAGAACCTTTTGTCATTCTTTTCTGTTTCTGGTTGTTTATTTAGGGCTAATTTTAACAGCCGTGAAGTCCATTAGTTGAAATTATCTCTTTAAGCACAGACCAGTGGTTTCTTCAGTTAAAATTTAGATGTAATGCATTAATGATTATGTACAAAAGAGGCTGTCTCAGGACAGATGCGTTGAATTATGTAACAAAAGAAATAAAGATCTGCGCATGACTGAGTTCTACTGAAAGTCACTATAAAGTGTTTTCAGGATAATTAATCTGTTCTTAATCATTAACGTAAAACACTTAGAGCTGCTTCTCATATTTTTCTATGTGTCACTATAATTTTTCTTTTCCCTACTCCCCTTCAACTATCTGTTCCCTATCTGGATGACCCGGTTCTCTTGTTTTGACTCCTACATGTCGTTTATACTTCTTGCGACTTCTATCTACCCCTCTGAGATATTTATGTGAATACTAGCTTCTATTCTGTCCTCCCCTGACTATAGGAACATATTTATCACAATGGAGGTATATTGTGACAACATTTGTCCCTTATCAATTACCACTCTCATGATGTCATGATGTGCATACTGCTTCTAGAAAGATGAAACAAGTCATGCCAGGGATGAATTTGTGGACAACTGTCCAACAATCAAGATTCTTCTTAAAGGAAGTTATTATTCTTTTTACCATGTAAAGGCAATTTATTCCATTGATGGGGTAAATGCTGTGATCATAAATGTGGCCCTTCAGCATGTTTTATGTATATATTTGTGGAAATTCAAATCCTTAGTTCTATTGTTTCTGGAGCTGTTTGTCTTGCAGAGATGCAAGAAATCAGTAAGAGTTTTGTCCTTAATGTCAGAGAATGCACAACAGTTTTCCATGTAAGAGTCTGTAAGAGAAAGAGTATACAGCAAGTACTTCAGGTCTGTCTTCTTAGCCAAGGATTTTTTAGATCAATAACCTGTTTTGTAATGAGCCACTGGGTCCTTTCTACCTGTGTGGTGTGTCTGGCGATCTAAGTACCAAAGGCAGCTTTGTACTCTGTAAGTTGTCTAATTAGATAGAGGATAACTTCTTTTGACTTAGATGAGATACCTTTAAATATTAATTCTGATAAACAGAAGGATTTCCTGACCACTAATGTTACATGGTGAAAGAATAGAGAGCTCTTGACCAAGGTGCCAGGATCCCTGACTACCATATTAATTTGGAGTGGGGTACTGGTTATACTGTAATTTGCAGATGAGAATTTTGTTATCAAATGTAACAATACTGCAAATGTTCTATTTCATTTTATCCATCTTCAGTGCACTATTGGTCTATAAGGATTAGTTCTTGCTGCAGTGATACCATACCCAAAGCTGCCCAGTCAACAACACTCAAGGTGGAGTCACTGCACACTTCATTTGCCATGGGTTTTGGTTTACAGTTTGAGGTTAAATAACACTCGTCTTGCAGTCATTTGGACACTTTGTTAGCCATAGGACTGGGTTTAGAGTTTGTGGCCAAATATGTATATGTCAAAAAGAATGGATCCCATTAAATGAGCTCTGTGGTACATCACTAGTTACTTTATTTTTTGCTGAGGAGGCACCTGCTACTTTAACTATATGGGTTCTAACTTTCAGCCAGTTTATATACAGAATACCATGTAAGAATTTTTACATTTAGATCTTTCAGTTTAGAATAGAGTCAAATGACTTCACTAGATCCAGATGGATGTGCAGACTGAGTGATCACTATCCCCTGCCTCTGTTGCCTTCACAAAGAAGTTTATTAAATTAATAGACATGATTTCCCTTTGACAAAACCAAGCTGCTGAGTTCAGGAATGAGATATTCTCAATATCAAAGTTTATGAAATCAGTTACAAACAATTCCATAACTTTGCAGATTAGACTAGTTAGCCTGATGGGTAAATAGTTCTTGGTGTCTGTGTAGGGGTCTCCCTCATGATGAAACAGTTGTCCATATTTTAGAGATACATCCTGTGGCTAAGATTAAGTTAAACAACTTTAGGAGGAGTTCCATAAGCAACTGTTTTATGTTATTTGCTAGACAACCAGGAAAAGTGTCAAGATCCATGTTAGTAGTGTGTTTGAGTTTTGAGCGCAGATAGGACATGGTTCTTTATAATCACTGGAGAGTGCGAGGGATTCAGGTATTTGTGGAATTTTGATGCATGGTTCTTGGGTAGAGTTGGCACACTAATCAGCAATCTACACTTTGAGAAATATCTCCTGGATTTCAAAATCCTTATACCCTAGTAACTCATTTATGTTATGGCAATGGTCTCTCACCTTCTATACCTTTCATATTTAAGATTTGTCTTTTGTTTCTTACAGGTGAATAGTGTCAACCCACAATCACAGATATATTTCATGCCTCATTAATGCAAGTGCTGGGAGGCATAAGTGAGTTAAGGCACAAAAATGTACTTCTGTTCACAGTGACAGTACATGAAAACCTCACCACAACAAAGATAGACCTGACTATGTTAGGGTTTAAAGTTAAAAGCTCCCCCAAAAGACAAGGGATAATAAACAAAGAGACCATCTCTTAAGGTTGATGGTTTTCTCACACCATGTAGTTCTAAATATCAATAAGCAATTTCTTCCCTGTCCTACATGTTATGAACAGATACACATGTCCTCTTGCTAAACAAAATTACTCTGAATTCATCTGCACCCTCACACACCCACACACTCACATATATATACAAGAATCCATAGCTCTGTGTACATGAAATCTGGATCACAGCAGCAACGACTCATATAGCTAATACAAAATATGGTTAATCTGTGTTAGTGAATGCCCTCAGCAACTTTGTTTCATCTATGGCACAGGGGGTCAGAAGAATAAAACTCCAACCGTCGCCCAGGTTTGAATTGCAGTTGTGTGTGTCAGTGGAGTTGGATGAGGGTGGGGAGTAGAACAGCTGATGCTGACTCAGCCAACATATGAGAAAGGAGCATTTCACATTCTGTTGACTGAGTGCTGCCTGACTGATGACTTTGTGTAAAAACTTGAGCTACATGGCACTACAGTTACAGCAAAGAAGCATACTAATTTGTAGTGAGGATAAACAGGAATTCCCATCAGCATTTCAAGGACTGTAACTACTGACAAAAATATACCTGCTGAAGACTACAGGGATGTGATTAGCCCAGGAAGTTAAATCAAACAAACCACAGAGTATGGCCCACAAAGTTTCTGGCTCATTTTTTAGTTTTGGCTGGAGGGATTGAGACAGTTGAGCTCTAATAAGACAAATCTTTCCTGAAAAGGAAAGATGCTCCATAGATGTGATGTGGCATCCCAAAATGCTGTGCAGAACGAAGGGAATGAAAGGGTTAGAAGGGAGATAGCCTAAGCTTTAAATGACCAAATTGTGCATTATCTACTCATTAACAGCCCTGTATTACACAGTACTGGATAAAACTGGTTGTAGTCATATCCTGCATTCCATAGATATGTGTGTACCCATCCCTGTCTTCGTGCACGCCTGCAAGATAAATGCTTTCCCATTTGTAACTTCTAAATTGCAGGAATGTTGACAGCCTATAAGCCCTAATATCATTCTGAAGCTTGCTGTCATCTAACATAAATAAAAACAATGTATCTACTAACTTGTATAAACTGTTTCAACAGCAAAAAAGTTCACTGCCATGATATAAAATGGCAAAAGCTCACTTCTTTGCTTAGAGGCAGGCCTATCCTTATTCAGAAAAAAGTTTTGGCCTGAAGTTAACTGCCTCACTATAGGGATAAAATCAGCGCAGCCCAACCTAGGTGATGTGGAATGTCACACCTCTGTTTTACATGAATTTTATGTTAAGAACAAATAGTGGGATACATCAGACTGTCATTACTGTAGCCATCTCAGTCATTGGTTTAGCAGTATGGGGATATGATGACCTAATATAACAGTTCCTCTAGTCAGCAAATTATTTCATTAAGCTGAGGTAAAAAAGGTAAAAATATGAGTTATACATAGCATTTAAACATTTCCAGTAAAATGTGCAACATGTAAAATATTTACAATACGTGAAGTATATGACTTGTGCACTTGCTTTTTGTAAAATGTAGTAGATCTGTGGAACTGATTTTAAAAAGACACAGGAGAGTTGCTTTTTTCTATAAACCTACCACTTCCTTTCAAAAGCTAATGCCACAAATGGACTGCAACTTACAAAAGAACTAAGTGACTTTGCAGGCAAGAAACTTCCATCTAAATTTTAAAGCTGACAAAAAATTAAAGACTTTTGAACTTAAAAGTAGGGATTTGTCTAAAGTGGACTGCATTAACTCTGTGTTCCAGTGTTAACCGAATACAAGACAAGAAAGGGACATTCTTCAAATGATGTATCGCTTCAAACTTCAAAATGCAACTTCTGAGACTTTCAGTCTTTACTTACATCTATATTGTGCACTGGAGTTTTGCACAGAGAGCTCATGTCTGACATTTATTTCAAGTATTTTATAATTGAAGTTTCTAAAAGTCAGGGGTAGATAGATTTCAGTAAATCTTTAGCTACTAGCAGCAACAGATCATACAGCTGGCATTTAGTGTCTTTATAATCACCATCTGTTTAAACCTTTTTATTTTATATTTTACTTGGAAATGCATAGTGGCTTGTACATTTCATTTTCAAAGTGCTGTGCTTACTTTTATTTATTTTAAGTAAGAAATTGTATAACCTTATTTCAAAAGTATTAAGCTGGTATTTTATTTATACATCTAAAGTTAATAGCACAGTATTGATAAATTGTTAACTGAATATTTCAGCCATAGCTACAAACAATTACTGTTGGTTTATTTTAAGAATGGATAACAGTTGTGTTTCAGTTAAGCTAGATTGGTTTAGTTAGTAGCAGCAAAATGCTTTCAAGACAGAAAAATGGGTATTGGTGCTAAAAAGGTATCATTAGCTCATCTAGGGAAGCATTTTGAGTATATGGAAAATTGCCTTGGCCGAGTCTGAGTTACTGCTGTTAAGACATTGGGCTGACAGCAAGGGGAATAAAAATCATTGGAATCCAGTGAATATAATTCTTCTTTGTAGCTGCTCAGTATAAAGGTCATTTGGGTACATTGGGTGTAGGCCAAATCTGAGGCAGCACTGCACATATATTGTATGCTGTTAGGGTTAATGTTCTCATATATACTAATTGTTGGTCAGGAGTACATTTTATAAGACTATAGCATCTCACTGTCACAGGTCTTTTCTCATGACTGTAACAACAAAACAGCTGTAGTCTCTTGGGATATAAAATAAAGGAACAAATTAACAAATAAGCAATGAGAACACCAAAATAAAAAGAATAAACACCTACCCAGACAACAAATAAAAGCAGAATAAGAAAAACTGCTGAAAGTAAACAGATTCATTATCCATAGGAACAAAGTTTTACTGGATGCTGATATATGTAAACATGAACCAAGAATAATTTAAAGCTGAATCAAATCTAAAACAAAGCTGAAAAATGAATTAGCATGTCATGTCTAAGTATCATTCTGCCACACCATACCACATAGGAGTATGGATAGGTGCCATTTATTATTGAAAAAGTTTTAAAATTTTCAGTTGCTCCAAATAAAAATACTCTATTTACACAGCAGCAGCAGCCATCTAACCACACCCCTCTTCCAAAAAAATGAGTGCTGATAAAAAGCAGTATATTGTTAACAAATGTCCTATGAGTAAAATGCAGCAAAAACATTCATAATGCATGTATTAGGCATACCTCCTGTAACAAATCCACATGTTACTATTCATAGGTAATTACTAGGCTAACAACCCCATTGGGCCTTTTTTAAATCTAGCTATGATTCCCAAAGGTGAAAATCAAACCCTGCATCTTGTGTGTAAACATCTTAACTCTTATGCCAACCCCACAACCTACTGAAACACAAGCTTCTCCCCAAGACTGAAAGTATATTTTTATTATATATTGAGCTTCTATTTCCCACATTATTACTTTTTTCTGTATCACATGTAATTGTTAGTACCATTTTCTGACTTGCTATGCCCTCAAAATGGCTTTTTTGGGTGCTGCTGTGGTTTTATTGTACAGCCAAGATGCCTTCTCCCCACAATACAGTCTGTCTTCATCTGATTTACATAAACACACACAGTACACCTCTGTGCTTTTGTCTCTCTAATGGCATAAAATGTAAGTACTATAACTATCTGACTTCTTCAAATTTCTCTGGGAAAATCATCAGACATTATTTTTTAGTTACGTCTTTTGATTTCTTTTTGTTTGTAGCCTTCTGTTGAACATTATTGGAAGATACTTTTAAATGATAGTTTTGAAAGACCAGTAAGAAGAGTGAATCTGATCACTTTTTTTTCAAAACTGCAGCTCCAGGCCACAGAGTCTGGCTATGATATATAGATGGTCAGCTGTGACCTGATAACAGAACAAGACTTACTTGGCAGCCTGTACCCTGCCTCATACTAGTAAGCATATTTGTTACTGGTTTGTATCTTGATTACAGTAGTTAGACTTGGCTTATTTCTTAATATAATAAATGCTTTAGATGCAGCTAACACTCCCCCACCTCAATGATTGTCTTAACAGAGAATGCCTATATAATGTAGTGGATAAGCTAAAAAAAAATAATAATAAATAAGTAAATAATAAGAGAGTTCAGGGAAAGTCAAAATGTTTTGTAAAACTGCAGAATAAAGTGCGGGATACAAAACAGAGAGGGCTATTTAAATTGTATTCTCTTTAAATTGTGGGCAAGTACTTTGCTGTGAGAGAAACTTAACATTTTACTGAAGAATGCTTTAATAAGCTCTGCATTGAGTTTGTGGTCAGAGTAAGTTGATCAAGCAGAAACGTGGGTGCATGTTAAATGATTGAATGACTAAAACACTGAATGTCAGTTCATCAGATGAAAGCATCAAATATTTTAATAATCGAAAGCCTGACTTCATCGAATCTTAATACATCAAATCGCAATTGATAGCCAACCAAAATATAGGTTAGAATGAATATAAATATTTACTACTATCATGCTACACATACGAAAAGTAAAATATAAGTTGGCAACGCCACAGCTGTTAGCCAACTGCCAACTATTGTGATTCAACACATTGAGATTCGATGAAGTTGGCTTTTGATGATTAAAATGTTCGAAGCTTTTGCCTCAATGAACTGACATTCGATCATCCAACATAGAAGCCAGTAAAGCTGCTTATACTCTGAAGGTGTTTGTTTTTCTTGAAATGTGGTCAAAGTCCTCCTGGGAGAACAGGAACACTTCTCTTTCTGAACTTCTTCATTATTAAAAACTGGAACTAATGCTGCTGTGTCAGTGTATATGTGTGCAAGAGCTTGTGTATGTGCATGCCAGCATATGTGTGTGTGTGTTCTGTATGCAAGTGTTTGAGGAAATCTGTGTGTATGTGCTTATTTTTGAGTCTGTAGATGCACCTACACACAGTGCACCTTCACTTTGTCTACTCTCACTGCATTTTCCCTTTTCTTCTGTATGTCAAGGCTCCCACACATAACTCTTAACCTCTTAGGGCAAGGATTCTGGATTCTGTAAAAGTTTAAATAATGAGGAACAAAGGCCCAAAATCTGGGACAGATTTTAAATGTTGCTCTTATAAACTTATAAAATTTGCCAGAATAACAGTATGAATTAACATGCATTTTGTGAATGATATGAAGTCTGAAATTCAAATGTCTGTCATTATTTAGTGACTTCTGTCCTCAATGATTTGCTAGAAAATCACAAATTTTATGAGGAAATGACCAAAAATATGAGGCAAATATCAGGATATTCTCCAAAATTCTTGACAGTTGAATAGTATGATCCTACACAAGAAATTCCAGGTTCAAAACACAGCTTTCTCATCTCAGGAGTAATATATATTGCTCACTCATTGTCTAATTGTATATTTAACTTTTTATTTAGATGAGCAAGTGTGACAGTGTTTACATCAGAAAAACAACAGCATTTTCCTAGACTGAATTCATGTCTTATACTGATGTACTAACATGAGGGAAGTAATGGGATCCCCCCAGTAAGGTGGGAATTTTAGAAAAATCTTCCATTTTTTTGAGTAGTGAAAGTGAGAAACCCTGAATGATGTTAACTTTTGTTCCAACAATGTTAATTGTTCATTTACATTTTTTTTTAATTTTAACTCCATGCAGTGACACATCCCCATTTTGCAGCTAACAGTGGGAATTCTGCCTTTTTTGTCACTACACAAAATGTGGTGAATCCTGCCACACTAGGCCTTATGTAACTGAGCCCCAGAATAAAATGACATCAAACAGCAGCACACACACTACATGGTACCCTTAGCCACATGTTCTACCCTTAGACTGATATGGGTGCAAGAGCATAACTTTATGCATAGATTATTGCTAAAGCAAATGAGAAAGTAAATGCCATATCACAGAACATATCTAATTTTATTCACTTTTCAGCTTCATAGGACTAATGATTTTTTTGAAAAGATGTGAGTGCATTGTTCAATTACATTCACTTAAATTGCTTGTGTGATATTAAGTTGCACAGCACAACTTGAAACTATTTAGATTTTTAAGTATGGTTAGAATTAATAATGCTTTATTACCATTGTTGTTGTGTCTTTCGGCTTTTCCCGATTAGGGGTTGCCACAGTGGAACTCTGGTCCGCTAATGATTGGCAGTTGATTTTTATGTACCGAGTTGCCAGCCCTGACGCACAACCTTCAACGAAGGTATGCCCATTCATGCATGTCTCCACGCTGAAGACGCTCTAACTGAGAGTCGAACCGGACAGCGTCTTAATAATGCTTTATTACCATAATAAACCATTTGTATTTGTATATTACAACAATGCAAGACATGAATACAAATAATCTAGGGAAAATACTTTTACCTTCCTGATCTAAACACTGCTTGGTAAGCTTGTGTACCTAATGAAAAAAAATTATGCATTATGTTATATTATGCTATATTATATTATATTATGTTACATTATATTATTAATTAAAAAAATGGGTCTATGGCAGTATATCAACCCCCCCATATGTTCAAATCACAAAACATTGATCCACAAAGATTGAAACTCCAAAACTCAAAACAAAAATCAAACAAATAAAAGCATCTTTTATGCATGGGACAAGTCCCTCTGCACCCCCCCATACCCCTTGCAACATATATATATATACCAACTGCAAGATCACACAACAGCAGGGAAAGGGCAAATCCCCACTCCAACCTGAACAATGACATTCCTACAAACAGATGGCTGCATTGTCTGATATTGAGATTTCAACCTCATATACTGACAACAAAAACATTCGATATTCTGAATGTTTGAGGAAATACATGGCTCACCAATAAGTCCATGTATATAATTACATTATTGTAAATAGTGTTATACATTCTCTAGGTTATGTTTATTTATAGCTTTATATATAATTTTGTATTTTCATTCTGGTATTTGCAAAAATAGATAGAATTTATAGTGTACAATTCATGGTTATATTCTATTGTGTTTCAAAGAGGGAGTCAGGATGGTGTGTTCCAGTTACAGAGGGCTGATGTTACTCAGCCACCATGGTAAGAAAGACTATGTAAGGGTGGCTTTTATGGATATTTTGTTTAAAAGCTGAGCTCCTGAATCAGCGGAAAGTGATACAGATTCTGTCGTGGCCATAAAAAAGAAAGTTTTAGATAATTACCACTCTACTGGATCTAGGAGCAGACTTCTATATTCAGGAACCGATAAGCCAGTTAGGACTATGTGGCATATAAAGTTTCCTCAGTCTGCTGCCTCACCCATATTTCATAATGTAGTGCTTCCTCCTGCCTCCTCTGCAGAGCTATAGCTGGCTCATCTTGTGTCCAGTGTTGTTCTATGATCTGGTGCCCCCTACCTCTAAACTGAGAAGCAAAAAAAAAAGGACCTTATACCAAAGCTAGGACCATTTGGCCATGATCTTTCAGAAGCAAAAACAATACTAAAAAATGGTTCCTTCTACTGCCAGTGTCTGCTTCTGACTTGTCTTCTTAGGAGTGCCTGGTCCTCTCCATCCCTCAACTGTAAGTGGGATTAAAAAAAAAAAAAAAAAAAAAAAGTTTTAATTTCAACAACCTGCTTGCTGCACTTGCTCCAGCTTATAGCAGAAATGAACATAAAATGCTGAAACAAGCACTTAAATCCGGACAGCAAAAGACAGTAGCAACAGTGTTTAATATCTGTACCGGCAATCATAAATGCCAATATGGAAATGATTGCATCTGCTGTACTACTGGCAATTGACATTTGCCGATCATTGCTCATAACAACTTGCACCCAGGGCAGCTGCCCTCTTTCTCATACAATAGCGTCTCTTCTGCTCCTTTGTTCTAGTTGCAACACTAAAAAAAAAAATAAGAGCATATGGCAGGGAGATGAAAGTATACATGGCTTGTGTAGCTTACAAATGAACATTATATTTAATACCCATAACTTTTATATCTGACAATGTAAAGATCCTGCTGTAAAAAATAAAAGGGCAGAGCCCTCAATTATACTCCTGGATTGCTGCCATAAGAGAGCATAAGTTGAATTACTGTAGCCTCAACAGAAGCTGTTGATATAGAAGAGACATCCGACACATAGATCTTTGCAAACGTGCCAAACATGACCGAAAAGCTTCTACACAAATACTGCTCAAAGTACTATTTCTAAAGAAAAGTGTTAGATGTGCTGACAGCTCTGGTAGGAACTGCTTTCAAGACAGAGTGTATGTTTTACTATAGTCATCATGAAAAATGTACATTTAGGAAGCCCTTAAGAAAAGGATTTTCTGGAGGGACCTTCTTCACTGCTATGTTGTTTGTGCACATCCACGTACTAAAGAAGACACTCGTGCTGACTGAATGGGAGTACAGGCAAGTGAAGTGACTGACTCATATTCAATTCAGTGAATACTTTATGCATGAAGGAAGGGTTACTATTCAAAGATAGCATCCATGTCAGAAATATAAGTTAAGGTGGCTTCATATGAAGGGCCTCTAATTTGAAGAGTCTTTCTGCAGAACAAAGTACCAGTGATGTCTTCAGGGCAAATGATGCAGCTTTGCTGACACGCATGGTGGTGGCTCAGCTTGAGGGGCAGTATGTTTTTCTGGTATCGAGTAAACATCAACAGCAGAGACTAGATCTCCAGTGGAACTCTTAAGGAGAGCACTGTTAGTCACAAAAACTTTATGTACTTTAAACAAGGCCAGAACCGTAAAACAAAAGTTAGAAATAGCTGCTGAGTGAACCCAAATGGACCAAATAACTGATGCCTATATCTAACAGTTTTCAAAAATAACTGAAGACATGTACCGCTCAGGCTGAAAGGGGGTTCATATTACATGCTGCTATTCAAATAGGAACTCTTTTCCGCTTGCCTTTGAGTTATTTTGGATACATGGTATATGTAAGGATGAAAAGACAGAAAGCAACCTGCTGGAGAGGACAAGTGACTATGGCCAAGTTACTGGTTTGACTTTTGCATGGTTATAAAGTCTCCAATGTGGTGATAGTTGGAGGGGAATGTCCCTGAGAAAGGACTGAAACTTTGTAAACCAAATTTGTATAGCTATCACAATGTCTTTTGTCTTGGAAATTCTTGACATTAATAGATTTCATTATTAGAGAAAATGAGGGGAAACAATACACAGGACTTCTGAAGTCATTGTTTTGCCAGAGCACCTTGAGTCCTGCCATTTATCATCTGGACTGGGGAGCACATTTGTGACTTTTGGAACAGGCCACGGGTGGAGATAAATATGATGCAAACAAATGACCTTGTTTTTTTTAAATCTTCCTTGCTTCTGACTGATTAAATGACCAATCGTGGTACAAGTGTATGGTAGCTGAGAGTTATTTACCATTAGCAGGAAGTGATTGTCTTTGAAGGTTCATTCCAGTTTTCTCACAGACTGTCTGCATAACGGGTAGAGCACATACCACCTTGTTTGTCATTATACTGAATAATGGCAATTCTTAAAACAGAATGGTGACTGACAAGGAGGAGAATTTCCTGCAGAACCTGCAGCTTGGAAGGAGACTTTGTCTAAGATCATAGCTCTCATTTCCAGGGCAATAATATATATATATATATATATATATATATATATATATATATATATATATATATATATATTTATCTATATCTATATATAGCTATATCTATAGCTATCTATATATATATGTATATATATATATATATATATATATATATATATATATATATATATATATATATACACATATATATACATATATATATATATATATATATATATATATATATATATATATATATATATATATATATATATGGGTCTATATTAGAACACTGAACATTCAAAATTTCGAGTGTTCTAATATCAAACCCTGTGAATAGAAAATTTAAAACATCGAACATTCAGAACAGTGAATTTTTTCCTAGGGAAAAAAATCACTGTTCCAAAACTCATACACACAACACAAGCACAACAAACAAACAGCAATCCACACACATACACCTAAACTCTTACACCTAACCCTACACTAAACTATACATACACCACTAATTATCCACTTACCCCAAACCAAACCCTAATCCTAAGGTCCGTCACTATCGCACAGTCACCTCACCCGCGCCCTAACTCTAACTCACCTACCCCGCCCTAACCCTCACGTCCACACAATCGCACACTTACCTGACCCATGCCCCAACCCTAACTCACCTAACCCACCCTAACCCTCACGTACACACAATCACACACTTACCTGAACCGGACTCGTAACTTTTCACCACAGCACTGAAAATACCGAAGCAACAGAAACAGACAACCGTATTCTTTCCCAAGGAAAAATTTTGGTTTTCTGTTTCTTCGATATTTTCAGCGTTCACTGAAAACAGGTCAATATTAGAACACTTGACAGATTAAACGTTCGGTGTTCTAATATAGACCCTATATATATATATATATATATATATATATATATATATATATATATATATATATAAGTAAAACTCCTGTTGGACTGTTCATCCTTCATAGTACCCCTCCAACCATTAATAGCTTTGTCATTGCATCTAGAAGACTAATCTTCTGAGACCGACGAACTACTTGATATGTAACTGCAGAGGTCTAGTCCGATATCTGGCATGAGACCCAGTAACAATGACTGTTGCCATCAACACCACAACCTTACCCCCAGGGCATGTTCTTTGTGGCAACTGACTCTACCAGCAGTGGATAAACTGATTTTAGAACCTCTTAAAAGTTCTCTAGTGCTAAAACTCTCTGACAACTAGGGGACAGACTATATAAGCCAGTAACTGAAATGATGGTTGATAAGGCACTGCAAAAGTATAATTTCTAAAGATAGATACTTGTGAAGCAGATACTCCCTCTGCGTAAAACGGCTGTCTGTCTGTGCAGTCACCAGGAGCAAGCTGTCTATGTAAGGGAACAATGTGGTGCCCAGCAGTCTTAGGTGAGTTGTTCTATTGGCATAACATTTGTAAAGACCATGGCAGCATAGATAACATTGAAAAGAAAAGTGCAAAACTGGTAATCACTAGTTCTTATTCAGAGGTGGAGTGACCTGCTTCACCGTTTTATTATTTTTATGCACGCAAACATGTATCTTTAAGATCCAGGAGTACATCCTGTCTCCTCTGGATATACATGGAATCAGTGGCTGAAGTCCGACCATGCAAAAGAATGCTTTTAGACAATGTTTAGTTTTTTTAGGTTCAAAATGGACCTGTAATCCCTTGTCTTTTTTGTCAGTGAAATACATTTATAATAATACCTTTGCCCTTGATGGTTGCAGTCAGTCTCCTGGATAGCTCTTTTGTGAGTATCTTTCTACTTGCTTGTGACCTTCCACCACATCTGATAATGGCAATAAGAGAGAGGGATGGGGAAGAAAAGGGAAGGAAAGAGATCATCTTTGTCTCCAATCTCCCTGGTCCATACTTTCATGGGTATAGTGGGCCAAGCCAGAATGTAGAGGATGAACATCCACCCACCATCTCAGCAAGAAGGAAGCTGGAATGGGAGTCAGGACTATTGTGATTCACCCTGAGGTTGGCCAGAGCTGCTCTGAAATCATAAAGATCAATGGTCATTTGACCAACGGTCTTGTAGGACTCCAGAAGTGAGGGATTATCTGACTAACTGTATCCTACTGCAGGGGTTGAAGGTACAGGTGAAATGAGTCTCTCCTCTAACTCATCTGCATTCCTGACAAAGAATGTTACATGGATGAACTTTGCCTCCTTTAGCAGGAAGAGCCTGCTCTTTTTTTCGTTTTCATATCCCTTTAAAGTTTTTGTCTATTTTTGGTACAAACAATACGAGTCCCTTAAGGGAAGAATTTAAATAATGTCATCTTAGTGAACATAGCTGGTATAGCCAGTAGTGCCAGCACAGACTTATCTGGATCGTAATGCCATAGCAGCCCCTAGCCTTAATACCATATACCACATGGACCATCAGGTTGTCTACTGTAACAGCAGCTGACATTTGAACCTTGGGGATCTCCTTTAAATATTCTTCCAGAAGTCTATCAGCAAAAATTTAATTTCATTCAGCAGTGCCCCTTGGAAGTGCAATGAGCGTAAGATAAAATAATCATTTAATAAAAAAGTTAAATATTTAATATTTAATAAATTTAATTAAAACATTATAATTATAAAACTTTAAATTTAATTTCAATACATTATTTAATATTTAATACATTTAATGAAATTAACATGTGCAAACATTTTCTTTCCTGTAGCAGTCTGTAGCTCTAGGTTCATTATGAGAGGAAGAGCCTGCTCAAGATTAAGGAGGAAGATCCTGTTTAAAATAGCTGCTGACAATCTGGTTTGGCTTCTGGGCCTCAGCTCAGAGACAAAACTCTTTGGGGGTGTGCAAAAAAATTCAGTCAGGATTCTTGGGAGGTAGAGTCATAATATCAGGGTGTTCCCAAGCAAATAATGCAGTATCATGCAGGATCTCATCTGGTGGGAATTCCACCCATGAAGATTACTTCATCAGTCATCAGGATTTTTGTAGCTGTCTCTTACATAAGGGGTAGATTCACCAAGACAGACAACCACTGTCATGCATCACAAATAAGACTTCCACAAAATGCAGGTCCTACGCATGAAGTGGAGAAGGAATAGTCTTCATCAAACATATAAATATTCATATTCTTCATAGTAGACTGCACCCTTGGCTCTAAATGCTTACAAACAGTCTCTTTGATTCTCGCCGCTGTAAAGGCATGGAAACAGAATGTTTCTTAGTAGCTTAATCACCCCAGGATTCATGGTGATTGCAAGGTGAACCTTAAAGTGGAAGCAGGCAATGGTGGATATGTAGGTGGAGGTGGAGCCTAGTTAAACTGTAAACAAGCCGTGGCAGATGGAATCCCTGCCATCTGATCAGGAGGCCATGAAGATAGGCAGAAAATTCTCAAAAGAGTAGTGATATTGGAAGGCTAGCAAATAAGATGAGATAAATAGGAGATCTGGGGGAGGGCAATGGCTGACTCTCCAGTTCTGATGGCATGATAGCGGTTTGTAAAGGAACTATTTGGAAAACAGACACCTGAAATGCAGGCACTGGATAAATGTATTATTTATTAGAAATGATGTCTGGGAAACCAGCACATGGCAATGGGTATACTGGTGCAGAGAAAAAGTGCAGGACCAGGAGAAAAAGCCTTTTCAACATTTGTAGGGGAGGTGTTACTTGATGTGATTGTGATGGGTTCCATTACAATAATGGCAGGAAGCCTGACTTAACCCCCTATGTTGCAGATCATTGTGTTCATAACTGACCTTTTCTACAAATAGCAAAGAACCATGATTGTGCTGTTCGACACTTTTTTCCAGAACTATGCAAGGACTTGTCAGACTTCTTGGTCTTATGTCTGTATTTTTCTAATTTAACCATTTTTGTGATAGGACCAGGTTAACCTTGGTGAAGGTTATTGTCTGAACAGGGAAGAATTTCAGATAAATGCTATTATCATCTGGAAATATGCACCATTGTCGTCACATTTACTGCCGCAGTGGTTTGAATGTTATATTGTTGTTCTGTCCATCTGCATTAAGCTCTGTATAACTGTCTGTATTACTTCAAGCACATTCTGTGAATTGTACAGAAGTTATGCAGATATGATCATAAATTTACTGAGTTTGTCTTAAAAATTGTAAATTGCATTGATTTAGGAATCTATCAGATACAACAATTTGTATCAGTCCTTAAAAGCCTGGGCATTAGATTAGACCAAATCCCTGACGCACACTAAGCAAGTTACTCAGTAAATGCATTATAGACCAAAACAGGATTAATTAGTAATGTGAAAGCTTACCTTATACTCGATAGAGGGAAATGAATGGCTGGGGAAACCATTCTATACGTATATCAAGCAGGCACTGGAGACTACATACTAAGCACTGGTTGGTCAAATATGTTTCTGTCTTTTTGCATTCTTCTCATATTACAAATAACTTGATAACTTGTATCAATTGGATAGAAGAGCACACCTGTCAGATAGTCCTGCCTACAGCTAAAGGCAACCTATAAGCTATTACAGATGGCTGCATTCCTTAAATTTGACA
This sequence comes from Protopterus annectens, assembly GCF_019279795.1. Classification (NCBI taxonomy): domain Eukaryota; kingdom Metazoa; phylum Chordata; order Ceratodontiformes; family Protopteridae; genus Protopterus; species Protopterus annectens. The sequence goes on along the minus strand of NC_056731.1, from coordinate 1,665,384,478 downwards.
ATGCATGTACAAAGCAGTGCTCTTACAAGGGCATTGCTTCTTTAACTGTCCACATAAAAGCACGCTTCTGGAGATAAAACCTTCCAAATGGCAGTATTTATTTTAAGAAATAAACTAGTGTAGCTCGCTGGGTAGTCTGTGGACACAGCCTCTTTCATGACAGATCTGGTGTCCTTCCTAGGTCTGCAAACAATGTCACTGTTGTGTCACCGCATAGGCATTACAAATGTACTAGCAGCCAGAAGCACAAATCTTTCTGTGATCTAACACCAAATCTCACCCCCACAGAAGCATATTTAAGCTTCAGAACACTTCATGTGGTGTATTTGGTATGTACAGTACACCTTCTCTCTATGCATGATCAATATTTAGGACGTAGCCATAAAAAAAGAGGGGGTATAATTTGAAGAAAATCAAGTACTCAGTTTAGAGTTATCCCAGAGCTGCATGTATTGCTTCTACTCTTAATGTTATCACATGCCTCTCCATTGATCTCCTATGTATGTTGCTTTAGAGTCATCCTGCAAAATATCCATTGACGTGTGTACCATGTGCAGCATACCATGCAAAATATGTGCACCTTAAACTGTGTTTGGCATTGTGCAGTGCTACTATAGCACCAGCATGGAATGCGCATGTGCCTTCTTAAACTCCCTGTGAAGGCTTAAGCCAAAGCGCTAGGGAGAATAAACATTGCTACTTTGTCACTTCCAGTATTGTTGTATGAAAGGATTTGTCATTTGTTGTTGGTGAGAATCACTTAAGTATTTCAAGGGAATTTAGAATTCAAGTTGTCCCATCATTGCAAGGAAAACAAAACAAAGCAAAAGTGTATGAGGAAAAGAAACATATCTTGCAGGGGAAATACAAGGAAGCATTATCCAACATGAATTATGTGAATGGTTATACAATCTTTCTTTAGAGGTAATAGGGTAACTATTAGTGACAGACTTCATGAACATCTGGGACAGGCATAGGGCAATCCTATGGGGGGGGGGGGTAAGCTGTTAGTTTAGCAGGGTCTACAACTCATCTAGTTAGTATGGAAATGAGCACACCAGGTAGGTTGAGTGGGGTTTACCTGCCATCAACATTTCTGTTTCTGTGATATATATAATTAACACATTGGAGTATCTGATTGATACGTAGATTAGATTACACTTGTCATCAAGAAAACAAATGGTTCTCAGATGGGAAACATCCAGCAACTGTTCACAAAATAAATCCCAGAGAAGATGATTATTAAAGTCTCCATCTATGATTCAATACTTTTGTCTTCCTATAAGAAGCATGCCTAGCTTTATCCAAATTCCTGATAGAATTAGAATTCTGTGCATATAGAATTCAAGAAATTTGCTTTATCTTTAGCTAAACATGTAAAATTAACTAGGTAAATAGATAACTGGGAACATTTGTTGAGTTAAATATTTTTCTTATAATGCCAAGGAGAAATAAGTTGTGGACATCACTCTCAGAGCAAGAGGATATACTTTAAGTATAATTCCTTTACTTAATTCCCTCAGCTATAGTAAAAGTAGCATTGTGTTCAAGTATTAGGTAAGTTTTGTGAGCATGTTTACATGTCAATGCAACCCCTTCCCCCAGAAAGGTAAACTGAAAGTGCATTTTCTTTTGTAGCTTGAGTGCCAAGACGATTGAAAATTATTAATGTGCATATTATTTTTCTTTGAATCATATGGTAAAAAGTAAGTTAAGTCTCATTGTTATAGTTTCTTTTAGGGTTAGAACTAGGTAATATGATGTTTACTTTATATAAAATGTTCATGGATGCTACCAGAAACAAATTATTTTATTTTTTTTGGTGGTGTTCAGTAATCATACTCTAATTACAAAGAAAGGTGCCCGGTCAGCAAAACTGGAATTATTATCTATCTTCTTTGGTCATTTCTTTTTAATGCTAAGAAAAGGATTTCTGAAATCTAACTCTATGCTTCTAGCAGTATACAATTTTCTTTGACAACATTAGGGCATTGCCATGTCAGAGAAAACCAGTAGTGCACAAAATTTTCACGTCACCTCAGATATATTTAATAACTGCAAGACTTATTTGCAGTGGAACAGGGTGACTCAGCTTGCTGCAGGCTGTGATATGTTTCACAGCAGTAGCTTCATCGATTTTGCAGCACTGTTCTTGGCTCTCACTCAGTTGGCCTTGGGTTAGGGTATGTACCACATACAGAGCCTTGTTAAAGCTTCTGTCATTTAGAATCAACTTGGCTGGGCTTCAGAGCACTGTTATGAAGTGACCTGGATTTGGAAGCAACTTCTCCTTAAGCACATAACTGTCTCTGTAAAACTTTTGCCTTAGCTTTGTTGCATTTAGAAATAACTATATCAATTGTTTAAACAGATATTATGTGTTAAGAGTTTTCAGGGTACACAGAAAGTATAGTCTCATCAGTGTTTTATGATACAGGTCTAACAGCATTTCAAGAGATTTTTCTACTGAAATTCTTTTTTATTTAGTATTTCATTCTGTGCATCACTGTCAGTGACAACTACAGCTCTGATATATTTATGTTAGATGGCTTAGACAAAATGCAAAGAAGTATTGTTCCACAGAATTTATGGCAAATAACTGAAGCAGCTTTCCTGAAATGCTTTATGTTGAAAAGCATTTTCAGAATGTATGTTCTGAGTAATATGGATCATTCTATAAGCAGCAGTTTTCCAAACTTCTGTTTAATATTTTCTTGTCTGAATTTCTTTTATTTGTCAAAGTGCTATGTGATAATAAAACTGAGTTCAGCAAAATGTATGTGGCAGTCATAAAGAAATGTTTATATGGGAGAGGAAAACTAAATTGAAGCTTAAAAGTGATCTCGGTCTTATGAAACAGATGGGGTAAACTTCTAGATTATGGGGATAAGCTGTCTTTATAATAAACTAACATTGCTTCTTCAATGTAATCAATGATTTACTTATAGTAGATCTTTGTTTCCATACTTATTAATATTTTTTTGTTTATATATATATATTAATAAATGGCTTACTTTTTCTTAATCCACCATGCAAAAAAAAAAAAAAAAAAAAAAAAAAAATATATATATATATATATATATATATATATATATATATATATATTTGTGGATCACTTCCATTCATTCCTAAATTGACTCACTGTCATTAACCTCATAAGTGGATTTTTATTCTAGTCATTTACCACTCTTTCTGCCAAAAAAACTTCATTACAGTTCTCCTTAGCAGATTACTGCACGCTCTCTCGCTCTATCTCTCATCATTTCTCAATCTCTCTTTCTCTTTCTTTTCAATGCAACTTTCAGAAGGTTTTGTGAGAACAGTGAAGGGGCAAATAAAGGGAATTTAAGACACAAAGGTAAGAAGTAGGGGACCAAAGTCAGGCATAAATTAGCATTCTATAAATATAACAAAAGTAGGTCAAAACAAAATTAAAATAATTTCCCTTGTGTAACTATCATGCATAAGTATCATACAAATGAACATATTTAAAAAGGTTCAGTCAGTTCCCACATAATTCTGTCTGCATCATACATACTGAGAGTTGGATGTTTCATTTCACTATACAAAATAATGCATACCTCCAGGCTGCACTACATAATTTCATTAATCATATTAATGATATTATGAGTGAATGTTGGACCATAAATCAGCCAGGTTTAGATTCAAATTTGTCTAAAGAAGGCACAACTCTCCATCAAACATATTTGCCAGGCAGTGACTGTTACAGTTGTACAACAGAGGGAGGTATGTGCTTCCAGTTTTTAATGCTGCCCTTATATACCAACATTATGATAGTCAAAAAACATTGTTTAACTAAAAAAAAAAACACAAAACAAAACAAACAATAAAGCTTAATCATAAAACAGAACAGCTCTCACTTTCATTGGAATCTTAAGGCAAACTCTCTTCTCAGATGATTTCTGCTGCTGGAAACCTGAGCTGGGTACTCTATAAATATTTTGGCCCCCCCCATATGCTATCTGGGAGTATTTCCAACATTCATCAACACACCCTGGAAAAATCCTAGATACCTGCTGCAAGGAATCAAAGAAGGTGTTCAGAATTATATAAACAACTCAGCAATGCAGAAAAGGTAGACTGGCAGGGAGTGGTCAACACTGGATTTCTCCTTCAGTTATGAGGTCTTGCACCATGGCCTCCATGTTGTATTATGGACAGGATGTGCCTTCTAATGGTTGGCTCTGTATAATGAAGACATCCAGCTGCTTTGAGCATCTGAGCCTAACAACGGTGAAAACCAACTCTCAGCAATGATGAGGCTACAGTGTCTCCCCTTGAACTTCTATCTTCACTTTTGCTCATCAGTGTATCAGTTTTGCTTGAAGAACCACTTAGCTCAGCCAAAACATCTGCTGTGAACCAGATTTTAACAGGACTTCATTAATTGTTGTCAAGTCCTGCTACTAAATTAACTGCTTGCCTCACCTGCCTTCATTATTACCTCAGATATTTCCTCTAAATTGAGCTAACTCCAATGTTATAGAGCAATAAAGCTCTGACTATGACCAAGGCACCCATAGTTCAGTTACAGATTCACACACTTGCCGAAGCTAGTAGGGAAGGAAAGGGAATGAAGGGACTTTATTGGCTCACCTCTTTCTGAGGGAAAGATACAGTGCATGTCCAGGATCACATGAGATGCAGAGACTCCATGTGGAGACTGGAGATCCATTCATGAGTACCTGTTGGAGGAAGCAATGATGCTTTCAGGCTTATCGAGGTATGTAATGTTGTTTTGGGATTCCTAGTGCACGTCCTCCACATGTAGTGTGCATCGGAAGTTAGGATTCAGAATAGAAATCTAGCCACTGTGAGCAGGAGTGGCAACTCTCAACTCCCTCCCCTGCAAATCCACAGGCCAGTATGGGGGGGGGGGGGCAGGGAATCCATAGCTGGAATAGGATAAGAAAAATTGGACAAACTGCTGAAATTACATGGCATAGGACATAGTATCGGCTCCAAAAAAAAAAAAAAAATCATTCTGCCATTGCAGATCGCCCCCAACCAATCATTAGAGAAATATCTACAATAAATTAAAAAAATATTTTTCTAGTCCACTTAGTTCCATCAATAAGGGTGTTTTAAGGTATACTGCCTTAAAGACCTAAAGATTCTTACTGAGGGTTCTCTCATTTAGTTGACTGGACACATGGAAAGGGCTTCTACCTCGTCTTGCTGGGGTCCTCCCATGCTATATTTATCTATCTTGCTATGACAACTAAATATGAGGTAAAGAGAGGGAATTATTAAGCTCTATGAATTGGACATCCCTACTCAGTCTTAGCCATTATTTTGTTGTTTACCCAAGGGACTACAGGATACCACATAAGAAACTTACTCGTTTTTGTTAGCCTGCATACCAAATCTAAACAATAATGAATCATGAAGACAACAACGGATTTAAAAAAATCTTTGAGACCAGCACTGAGAATATTTAGCCTTGGTCCTGAATGTACTGTGTCCAGTCCTCTGGACAATATTTACCTTTGATCAAGTGATACAAACACTGAAATATTTTAGAGTATTTTTATCTCAAGTGGTTGCAAGAGTTTCCCCTGAGTTGAATTAAGGGTATAAAATTCAAGCAAAGAAACAATGTTTCAACAGTCTTTATTTTATACTTTGGCAGCTATGCAAATATTTCCAACAGCTGCAATATTTGAGGTAGATGGACCTCATGAATTAGTATAGTAAGAAGCAGGCCATCTATGTATAACCTCATTGAGGCTAAGGCCATACCGTTGTGCTTCATTTTCCCAAGAACCCTCTTACCACAGCTGCAACAGGCTAAATTAGCCTATCTGGCTAACGATGGATGCAAATATTCAAAGGGATCTTTAAGGCCATGAAAGCCACACATTTCATGTAATCTTTACATCCTAGGTAAATCTGCCTTGCTTCTACTAGCTTGCTAGAAGACACAAACCGGTCCACAAACAATATTTCAAAAGACCTATTCAAAGACATGCTCCATGTCCAATATCAATATCTGTAGAAAGGCCTTTCTAATGTTTGATGCCTCAAATATCACTAGGAGCATTCAGAAAATATATGTTTTTTCTATTTCTTGGGAGTAAAAGATACCCAATCACATCTGATATAAGAGTTCATCACCTGGTGTTTACGTACAACCCATATATATCTGATATTCAACATTCAGCTAGGATATGGGTCTATAACTTGAGCAGGACATCAGATCCAAACCTTGTTTCAGAATCATATTTGTCAATGAATAATTTTTAGAGGAACAGAGAGAAGATTCAGAACTTGTAGCATGAATATTCAATATGTCTGTAAGTTTAAACATGTTTAACCCCATTCACATATTCACTGCTCACTGGCAGTCTTTTCATGCCTGACAACTTTTTGTTTCTAAGGAACTTAAGATGTGTAATTTCTTCCTGCTACAAATGTTTGCCATGGCTTGCTTAAGTACTATTTGTTTGATTTTTGGTTGCTTGAGCTCTATTTTATTGAGTTGTTTCCTTGGCAACTATTTGCTCACTCTGTAATGCAGCCATGGTAAAAGACCCAACAGTGTGCTATCACTCTTCACTGAAGTTGCATGGGTAGCAGAGAAACAGCCATTATACTTACCTATTTTAATAATGACGTCTCTTTTCACAAGATGAAGTAATCCTGGAGTGAGAATATACAAGCATATGTATGAGAAAAGTCCCCAGCTACAAGAGGCCTTGTGTCCCCATAATCATGATTATTTGACCATTAGCACACATTTTCATGTACTGTCAGTCTCCTTGAATACATATATGTAGAGATTTTATATATATATATATATATATATATATATATATATATATATATATATATATATATATACTTAAGGTCATGAGATCAGTGCTGAAAGCTATGAACTTTTGTATTTTGAAGTTCTACATTTTGTTGTGACATACCAGGCCCACCATTAAACTATCCCATGTCCTGTGGAGACATAAGATGAAGAGATGGACCCTTTAACAAAATGTATGTCATGCTTGACCCACCACTGGATCCTAGGAAAGCAATTAAAAGCACTCTTATCAGGGAAGAATACAACACCTTTTTCTTGTACTGGACATCTTATAGCTATTTTTCTACTAGTCGCTTCATGAATGTTTACCTTCCTCACTATCCATTTAATCTTTTATGAAGTGGTTTTATTGGATGTAAGTTTAAAGCTCTTGTGTACTACAGCAGCCTTTACATTTCACTAGTTATGACTTACACAACTACAATGAATGAATAGAGGTCTTCTTCTGCTTGTGATATAATTTATTCAAGTGATCAACTCTGTTTTGCTTTATATTCAGTCATTCAGCTTTCTCCCGAATTTTTCCCCAGACTGTTAATTCTTCATAAAGAAAACCAGTACACGCATCCAGTTTGGCAGCTGTGTTCACCTCCTGTGATTATTTTTAGTCCCAAAAATACTCTTAATTGGAGTCTTTGCAATCTTGAAACTTTACGCCAAAATCAGATATAAACATAGCTATTAAGTTTGTCATTAGAGAAATCATTTCAACTTTGACGGCAACTGAATCTCTGAGATAATTAACAGAAATGAATCCCCAACTGCAATCATATCACCTGTGGTAAAAATCCATAATCTGATTCTTCTTTTTGTTGTACTCACTTATTTCAAATCAAGGAAGCAAGGAACAAAGAAAGGTACTTTTTATACTTTGTTATTTTCAATCAGGCACATCTGATGTCAGGTTCCCATGCACACTACACAATAATTTATTCTAATTATGGTGCCATTACTTAGAGGCAATAATCCTGACCGTGATATAGGAGAAGTTGAGGTATGGGCTGGTTTCCTCAAACTACAGCTGACTTGGGTTTTATTTTTAATTCTTAACATCACTCACATGCATCAGCTAACACTCCTATGGTTTGGCATGCAATGGAGTGATAAAAAAGTTAGTTGTGCTCGTTTTTGTTAGCCTGCATACCAAATCTAAACAATAATGAATCATGAAGACAACAACGGATTTAAAAAAATCTTTGAGACCAGCACTGAGAATATTTAGCCTTGGTCCTGAATGTACTGTGTCCAGTCCTCTGGACAATATTTACCTTTGATCAAGTGATACAAACACTGAAATATTTTAGAGTATTTTTATCTCAAGTGGTTGCAAGATTTTCCCCTGAGTTGAATTAAGGGTATAAAATTCAAGCAAAGAAACAATGTTTCAACAGTCTTTATTTTATACTTTGGCAGCTATGCAAATATTTCCAACAGCTGCAATATTTGAGGTAGATGGACCTCACGAATTAGTATAGTAAGAAGCAGGCCATCTATGTATAACCTCATTGAGGCTAAGGCCATACCGCTGAGCTTCATTTTCCCAAGAACCCTCTTACCACAGCTGCAACAGGCTAAATTAGCCTATGTGGCTAACGATGGATGCAAATATTCAAAGGGATCTTTAAGGCCATGAAAGCCACACATTTCATGTAATCTTTACATCCTAGGTAAATCTGCCTTGCCTCTACTAGCTTGCTAGAAGACACAAACCGGTCCACAAACAATATTTCAAAAGACCTATTCAAAGACATGCTCCATGTCCAATATCAATATCTGTAGAAAGGCCTTTCTAATGTTTGATGCCTCAAATATCACTAGGAGCATTCCGAAAATATATGTTTTTTCTATTTCTTGGGAGTAAAAGATACCCAATCACATCTGATATAAGAGTTCATCACCTGGTGTTTACGTACAACCCATATATATCTGATATTCAACATTCAGCTAGGATATGGGTCTATAACTTGAGCAGGACATCAGATCCAAACCTTGTTTCAGAATCATATTTGTCAATGAATAATTTTGAGAGGAACAGAGAGAAGATTCAGAACTTGTAGCATGAATATTCAATATGTCTGTAAGTTTAAACATGTTTAACCCCATTCACATATTCACTGCTCACTGGCAGTCTTTTCATGCCTGACACCTTTTTGTTTCTAAGGAACTTAAGATGTGTAATTTCTTCCTGCTACAAATGTTTGCCATGGCTTGCTTAAGTACTATTTGTTTGATTTTTGGTTGCTTGAGCTCTATTTTATTGAGTTGTTGTTTCCTTGGCAACTATTTGCTCACTCTGTAATGCAGCCATGGTTAAAGACCCAACAGTGTGCTATCACTCTTCACTGAAGTTGCATGGGTAGCAGAGAAACAGCCATCATACTTACCTATTTTAATAATGACGTCTCTTTTCACAAGATGAAGTAATCCTGGAGTGAGAATATACAAGCGTATGTATGAGAAAAGTCCCCAGCTACAAGAGGCCTTGTGTCCCCATAATCATGATTATTTGACCATTAGCACACATTTTCATGTACTGTCAGTCTCCTTGAATACATATATGTAGAGATTTTATATATATATATATATATATATATATATATATATATATATATATATATACTTAAGGTCATGAGATCAGTGCTGAAAGCTATGAACTTTTGTATTTTGAAGTTCTACATTTTGTTGTGACATACCAGGCCCACCATTAAACTATCCCATGTCCTGTGGAGACATAAGATGAAGAGATGGACCCTTTAACAAAATGTATGTCATGCTTGACCCACCACTGGATCCTAGGAAAGCAATTAAAAGCACTCTTATCAGGGAAGAATACAACACCTTTTTCTTGTACTGGACATCTTATAGCTATTTTTCTACTAGTCGCTTCATGAATGTTTACCTTCCTCACTATCCATTTAATCTTTTATGAAGTGGTTTTATTGGATGTAAGTTTAAAGCTCTTGTGTACTACAGCAGCCTTTACATTTCACTAGTTATGACTTACACAACTACAATGAATGAATAGAGGTCTTCTTCTGCTTGTGATATAATTTATTCAAGTGATCAACTCTGTTTTGCTTTATATTCAGTCATTCAGCTTTCTCCCGAATTTTTCCCCAGACTGTTAATTCTTCATAAAGAAAACCAGTACACGCATCCAGTTTGGCAGCTGTGTTCACCTCCTGTGATTATTTTTAGTCCCAAAAATACTCTTAATTGGAGTCTTTGCAATCTTGAAACTTTACGCCGAAATCAGATATAAACATAGCTATTAAGTTTGTCATTAGAGAAATCATTTCAACTTTAATGGCAACTGAATCTCTGAGATAATTAACAGAAATGAATCCCCAACTGCAATCATATCACCTGTGGTAAAAATCCATAATCTGATTCTTCTTTTTGTTGTACTCACTTATTTCAAATCAAGGAAGCAAGGAACAAAGAAAGGTACTTTTTATACTTTGTTATTTTCAATCAGGCACATCTGACGTCAGGTTCCCATGCACACTACACAATAATTTATTCTAATTATGGTGCCATTACTTAGAGGCGATAATCCTGACCGTGATATAGGAGAAGTTGAGGTATGGGCTGGTTTCCTCAAACTACAGCTGACTTGGGTTTTATTTTTAATTCTTAACAACACTCACATGCATCAGCTAACACTCCTATGGTTTGGCATGCAATGGAGTGATAAAAAAGTTAGTTGTGCTTGTAGTGTGATGATGTCAGCAGCCCTGCCTTATTTTCAAGTAAATATTCTAATTCATTCTGAGTGTGGCTATCAGAAACCATGGCTGCAATTCATTTCCTGAGGCACTTTCCAATCCTCAACCAAGAAGAGGCCAGCAGGTACTTCCTCTTAATTTACCTTCCAATGTAGTGTATGATTTTTTTGCAGGTTTGTCCACAATACTGATATATTTTTTTAATAAAGTCTTGCTTGCTTTATCCATATATACACTAAGACAAGACAATATTGCCTGTCGCAAAGAGAAAAAAAAGTATGACCTTTCTATATCATAGAACCAAGTTTACCCCAAAATATCTTTAGTTACTAGTAACTATCATAAAGGAAAGTTAATAAAAAGAGAAAACGATCAACACAGCTGAGCTAAAATTAAGTGTTTAGTAACAAAATAAAAATAGGTAGGTTAGTTCTTTCACACCAGAAGACACTTCTTCAGATCATAAAACCACAATAACCACTCACAGTTTTAAATACTGCTAGCAAGTGAAATTAATGATGCAAAGTATGCAACTTCAAAACTGGCTTTAAAGAGACATTATCATTGAGGCCAAAGCTTCTGTCTGCTTGTACCTTTAAAATCCTTTCACCTTCAGTGCATTCTGTTTTATTTGCAGGGTCAACATCCCTCATATTTAAAGGTAACAGTTCTAATACAATAAATGTAAACAAGTGTGTTTGATCAAGCTCATATACATGTTTAGCTAAAGTGTTAGAACATTTCAAATTTTTCATATCATATACATGCTCTAAAATTAATTCCCTTAAAGTGCAATTTGTCTTCCCCACATAAAAACTGCAAAGTGTCCAGCATTGTGTTAAATAAACCAAAATGGTACTTTTACAATGTGCATAAAACTTCAAATCTATGGTGTGTCAAGAAACTGGATGCACAAACTTAGAGGCCGACAATATAAACTTGCATGTTCTACATGAATTGCAGGGAAAATGCCTACAAATCTACAAATCTATTATGGATTGTTTGATGTTGTTTATAACAAAGCTGGTGCTTCAAAGACTTATTATTCTTAAAGGGAAATGTTGGTGATCTACCTAAATCTTTCTTAAGTGCTTCATCAGCCATCAAAATAGGCCAGTTTTTCTTTATAATATCATATACTACATTAACATCACTAGAATAAGTTAAAGTAATTCTAGTGTCCTTCTGTTCATGCAACACAGCAGGATCTACACTTCTATCGTTCATATCCAATTCTGAGAAAAAAGGTTTAGCAATAGTATCCCTATAAGAAAGGACTTCAGTGACTGTATTCTCAGTTTCAACTGATGAATAACCTCTGCTCCAGAAATTTTCTGACATATCTCTAACAGCTTCACAGAGGGCATTGTCATTATTATTCAGTCTCACAGCCCTAAGAAATTGGCCCCTCAAGACATTCCAATGGATGTGTCTTGGATGCATACTAGATCTATACAAGATAGTACTCTTCTTGTATGATTTATTTAAAAATAGCAGTATTTATCTTCCCCATGTGCTTATATTAGCTAATGCATCCATAAACTCAATAGAAGTGTCTGAAAACTTATATGTAAACTTTAAAAAGAGTTGTACTCTGTAAAAATCTAATAAAATCATATAAACTTTGTAACAATCTTTTCCATATAAGGAAAACATTATCAACAAAACATATGTAATAACTGATAAATTCAACAAAATGATTACTAGTCAATATTTGTTGTATAACTCCCAGTATGCCAAAACCACATTAGTGCTCTTAGTGACACCTATTTGTTGTAAATAAAATTTGTCTTCAAACAAAAATACATTATTCTCCAAGATTAATTTAAGGAGTGTACAAATCAGTCTTCCCATTAGAGAGGGAACTATAGTCAGACAAAAACACCCTTACATAATCAACACTCATCTCATTCAGTATAACTGTAAACATTGTATTAAAGTCCAAGGTCATAAAAAAAAATCCTCACATCATTATGTGTATTTCACCAACCGTACAAATCAGATGTAAAATGCTTTGTTTCCTTCAAAACTCCATTAACTGTATTTAATAATGAGTGTAAAGTCTCCTTAACATATATAGACAGAGATTCAGTAAGCCAGCCTTGGCTAGAGAAGATGGATATCATGGGTGGGATATGGATATCTTTATGTATTTTAGGCAAGCCATATAGGATGGGAACTAAAGGATGCTCGGCACTAACAAACTTATATAATTGTAATACTAGGCCACTCATGCAGATCATAAATAAAGCAAATCACTCTTTTAATCACGCCATTAACTTGAAATGTATGTATCTGAATACAGATATCCTTATCTTGTAACAGATTACACATTTGTCCTAGGTAAAACTCTATCCATCACAACGATACCACTCCCTTTGTCAGCTGGACTACTCTCTAAAAAGGATGCTTCACATAATTCTTGTAGAGCCTTGCTTTCATTAAATGTCAAGTTATAAAAGTGCACCTTATGTGTATTTGCTAAGGCATCCTAGACATCATGTTCACGTGAACTAATGAAAACTTTTATAAATGCATGCATATTGGGTATAAACACAGTGTTTTATTTTTAAACAAAAAAGTTTGTGAATGCTGAGGTGACATCATTTGTAAAGTCATATTTCTATCAAACAATTTAAGATCAATAACAACATCTATAATATTTGAATGAGCAGCAGGAATAAAGGAAAGACCATTACTCAAAACTGTAGTCGGGTCAAAACACAAAACATGCGAAGAGATATTAAAGATTAAGTTAGTCATTTTCTCTTTTTATTACACTTGAGTTGTTTGTGAAATCAGCTTTTATCCACTGGATCTACTTTTGCTTATATAAAGGAAAGGTTACTGTTGTAATCAGCATTTTAACTGATATCTGCTCATCAAATAGATAGCTGAATAGCTACTATCACTGCTTTTAACTATGACATAATGGTTCACTATTCCTAGAGTAGAATCAGTTATACTCAAGATAAGTGCTCTGATCTTACCTCTCATTCTGAAAAATTCTCAAGGTTTTATAGGGCAATAGTTAAGTCTAAAGGGTCCATATGTGTAGCAATGGGTGTAACTTCCCAATTATCAACCTCATGTGGGCCCTTCTAATTCAAAATCATAATTCTAATCCCTAATATCTCAGTGTCATATCAGACTGTCACATATACTATGGAACAAATAAATACAAATTATCTTCTGACTAGAGAACTATGCAACAGTGTAGCAGTATGTAAGAAAAATAAAACTGCTCTCAGTAACAAATACATACCTCCAAATAATATGATCCATTAGTTACATTATTATAAAATAAATAATAACAGCACTGCAGTCTTACATGGACTGGAGTAACAAAGGCAGATTACTGGTTAAAAATAAAGAAACACTTACTCAAGTAACGCAGAAGACTATAGAAAGTACAGTTTTGTACCTACCATAAATGTAAATGTTCGAGTGCTAATACAGCTGCAGACTGAGGACCTGCCTGACGGCAGGAGAACCCATCTGTTATGACTGCAGCTGTATGCACGATGAACATCATGGGCATGTATTTCCCTGAGTTAAACAGGATAATCTTCACTAGTGAGAGCTCAGTAATGTATATAGCTGAAATTGTATCAATACAAATTAAAGTTCAGATCAGTTTTCAAAGAATACCTGTCCTGAGGCAGTTAGGCATGGAAGTTTTCCCAACAAAATTTTTATTAAAGTCCAACAAAGCCCATGGGTCCCAATACCTTATCTCTCCAAGGATGGACTTAAACAAAATGCATTTGCAGGGTCAGATTATCTTTTTCCTTCTCAGGGATTCTTCATTAAGGTAGCTATTGGATGAAGTCCAGGAGCCAACTGTTTATTTCAGTTATCAGACCTTTGATACACTGAGGATGTTTCTCTCTTGGAGCTAGATCACCATTCCACTACTTTACTCAGAGAACTTAGGTTCTCCTTGAAACACCTCACACACCTTCACAAGTTTGAAAACTCATATCCAGAGTAGTTCTATAAACAATGTAATGTTATCTCCTCCTTTTCCATCTTTGTGACTATTGAGCAGGGTTACATGTTTAATAACTGTGTTACTACTCTTTCATTGCCAACTTACATGCAAACTACTTTAGAAAAGCTTTATTATTACATTATTTTTTTTGCTCTGTGTAACTACAAAGGGTTTATATAACTCTTCTTATGTGAACTGCCTGTCCTTACCTACATCTGTACTTTTGCTGTCTTTGAACATCATCTAACTCCTTTGGGTGTGCATCTCTTTGTTAATCTTTTTATGTTTCCTCATAATTTTTTAATGTATCGTCTCTACCTCTATGCCTGTTGGCTACCAAGCTTCCCTCAGTGTGTCTTGAGGTCATTCACGTACCCAGTATAAGGCAAACAAGTTACTTGAGTGGCTGTTAGGCAAGTGCTTTGTGCCAAGTGACATCCTGGCAAAGATGGTGCTTCTGTTAAGATCCGAGCCCCACCCAACATTCCAGACACAAGCACCCACATTAATTAGACCCTCTTCCCTATACTTCTGTAGGCTTCCACCCACAAGCTATGAGGGATGCAGTCAGCTGCTTGTGGTCAGTAGAATCTGGGGTATGGTCCTGGCCATTTAGATGCCATCTAATCTTCACCTTGAACAGTGGTGATTGGTTGACTAGAACCATCACTCCCCTCCCAGGATGGTTGAATCAATGCCACCCACCCATTCTCATCTTGCCCTGCTTGGCTCTTAATAGCTGCTACTCAAACTTAGGTCATCTAGACCATATGCAGGATTTTATCCTTCCACATCATAGAAACAGGCTTTCTTCATAAATTTGATATTCTGTAACTTCTATGCATTTTTTCATTACCTTTGTCAGCATTGCTTTTAGCACCCATTGTCTTTCTCTCATTTTTAGGTTTATACTTCACAAAGTTGTGTTGTTTTTGTGATGTTTCATTATTTTCTGACACACCTTCTAACTTACCAGTGTCAGGCCTCATTAAATCAATATCCTCACTTTGCCTTGACTCTGTAAATAAGTTTAATACTATCTGGTGATTATTTACACCTAAAGGACTAACTGGTTCTAGATTTGGAATCTTACACAATCTGTTTTGAGAATACTAGTTCTAAATTTGCTCTTTTCAAAGTGAATTGTAATGCAGTCAATGTAAGTCATCACCTCAATTTTACATTTTAAAATGTTTCCACTCAATTATTCATACAGTTAAATGCATTAACTTGGATTTGGTAGAAATTATAGACAAGTCAGAGCCATGCAACAGGGATTCATTAAGAACAGGCATCAAATCCCTTGTATCCTGCAGCTGTTTCACAATTTACAACAGCTGCTCCAGCTTATCCCACATCCACCAGCTGATTTATTTATTGACTTTAATAAGGAATTTAATCCATTCACTTGTAATTCCTATGAACCTCACTGAAGGCATATGGCATATTCTGTCCTGCTGCAACCTATTTATTCTAAATCTTTAGTACAAGTTATCATCAATATGGTTAGTTATTCACCAATTATACTCAGAGAAGGGACCTAAAAACACTTTTTCTTCATCTCCTCTGTTTTCATTTTGGCAGTTGAATAACTGTACCTTGGGGGGGGGGATCCCATATGGATTCATAGTTTGCAGATGACTGCATACTCAGGCCCTCCCATCTTGATCTCTTGTTTGAGAGGATACTTGACACACTTAGGTTGCATGAAGATCTTCCTGGTCTGTCAGTCTATTGAGACAAACCTTTTTCTTCCTTTGAAGTACCAGTGCTACTCATTGATGTCCCATATTTAAAGAGTTGGAATCAAACAAAGTTTCTGCCATAAATATTTAGGTATATATATATTGAATCAAAAAACAATACTCTGGAAATGCCAAATCAGTGTTGCCCTAACTGAGGTGGACATGTGAAAGTCTTTATAGCTAAACTCATGGCCCTTAGAATGCTTCTCTTTCCCAACATTCTGGTCTTTCTACGACACATCCTGGTGTTCAACTGGCCACAAACAGATTTATTTGGGGAGACATTTCCAGAAATAAAATTATGGTAGTGGTGCAAATAGGAGGCATGGATCTCCCTGATCTTGAATGTTATGCCATGCAGAAGACTGTATGCACTTTATCCACTCAGTGCGTACTCCCTGACCATCCTTAATTCCTGGTAGATCTGGCACCATTGTACTCTCAGGCTACAACTCCTCCCACACACATTAAAAGAAAAGTAGAATGATTTGGACACAGGGTCATGAAACCCAGTTCAGGGAATCCTTACAATTAGTTATGTTACTGCATGAAAAGCCTGTTATATGAGACAGAATAAGGGGTAACGTCTCACTTGACTATTAAAGAACAAACTTTCTTCTGTGGGGATTCTGTACCTTTGAGATTTCTGTTCTGTTCAGTTTCTGGATAAAAAAATTCCATATCTTTTGAATGCAATATCCTTCATGGGAAGGCGATATTGAATTTCCCAGTACTTACAATATACTGTGGCACAGTTGATTTTAAGGTGAACAGTCTACAGTCTCTCTTTAAACTTTTACCAGGATTCATCATCTTTTTCTGCAAATCTCTTATTTTACTCTACAATGGCATAGAGAGCCATAGTCGTAAAGCTTTGGATCATCGTAGGATAAACTGTGAACAGTGTGTAGAAATTACTATTCCTCACATCAGTGGTTTCAGGTTTGCATGAAGAGCAGGGACATAAGATAATCATAAGCAGGAATTTCACTTAGTCAAAGATGCTCCACTTCTGGCATCATAACCTTAGTTCACATTCCAAGTGATGATGGGGTAATGACCCGGGATGAAGTTGCCCATGTACAGGGGATGATGTCAAACATATGTTGTTGGAGTGTCTAAACAAAGAGAGTAGCAGAAAATGCATTCAGCAGCTTCCTTAACTTTTAGACACCCCAATCTCTCACCTTTCTGAGGTCAAAATCTGGTTATTATGTATTGGTGGAAATACTCCTCACTCTGGCAAAATAGTTGGGGGAATGGTTAATGTTAGTTTCTAATCTTATTGCAGCACTTCTTTTCAGGGACTGGACGAATATCATGATTTACTTATCTTGGGGCCTACACTGTTACTGCAAAAGACTTGAAGATCGGCCTTCTCATCTTAAGGACTGACTTCAGTTGGATGAGCTTTGGCCAATATTCTTGTACAGTTGGGATTTAATTTATATCTGTTTCTTATTTTTAAACCATAGTAGCAGGTCACCTTTTTGGTTAGCTTTGATGTGTGTTGCGATCACTTTTTTCTTTGTATTGCTGGTTTGGATTCAATAAATATTGTCTAGTCAAAAATAATAATAATACCATCAAATAAATAATGTCAAATATTACTTCAGAATTATAGTGGCAAAATCAATAATGGGAAAACTCATTCATAAAATGCTATGGAAAGTACATAAAGCCCTATTAAACAGACAAATTAAAACAATTACCACAGCTATTTGATATGCATGGGAAATAATAATTCATGCTATAAAAATAGATAAATGGAATGTGGAAGCATCTGATTTGTGTGATACATGAAATATGCTGCACTGTAAGATTAAAGAAGTCAGACTTAAGACTTTTTGTTTCTTTTTTTCTTTTCGTTATTTATTCTTACATATATACATAAATATGTGTAGTGTTTGTTTTCCTGTTATTATAACCAAGGTTTTCAAATGGATCAAACATTTATTAGGATACACACTTTTCATAGATGTTTGGTTGTACTTATTTATATCTGTTTATCCATTTGGCAACAGGAAAACCATTTATTAATAAAAAAAACATTGAACATAGCTCCGCCTAGCAGAACAATGTGGTCTAGTAAAGCTATAATTTTCAAAATATACATTCACACACACACACACACACACACACACACACACACACACACACACACACACACACACACACACACACACACACACACACACATTTATTTATATCTATTTGGTAGAACCTATTGGATTTTTTGATATGCCATAGCATTGCAATGCCTTTAGACCAACAAGATGCTGTATTTATTATGCTGTACTACATAATTAGGGCTATTAAGCAGTTACTTTCAAAGAGGAAAAATAACTGCAAATGATATGCTGCAAAATAGCTACAGCATTCATTTATCAGCACTAAATGTCTGATGTATATTCACTGGAAGGTCACATTTTCTTTTTCTTTTTTTTTACTGCATGATAACTGTGCGTGTCTTGTCTGCCAAGATGAGCTCTATATTATCATTAGTAATTAATATTTATATTCTTTCATTTCACGAACTTTTATCCCAGACTTTTACTCAAAATGGCTTAAGTCATAATGGTTAACTAGCTAACTGAATGATCAAATAAATGAATAAATGAATAAATGAAGGAAGTAGAAAGGGAAAAAACAGTGTTTGATACAGCAGAAGTGTTTCAGGCTACACCAGTGCATCAATATCTAAACTGTCTGAAAAAGAAGCATGTTAAACAATGGGATAGCTTGCTCTGTTTAAGTTTGCATGCATATGCCTAAGGAATCAATCTGCATACACGTACTACATTTGATTGTTTCCACATCTAGGTCTGTCCCCTGAAAGTTTTGTTTGAAGAATTCTTCAGAATCAGTAACTTTGAGTCTACAAAATGCATGTCTTCAGCGATATGTCTAGAGTTTATGTGACCATTTACATGAACAAGATATCATTTTAAATCTCTGAAGTAAGAAAATGTTCCCTGCATGGTAATATTAATACGTATAGACATGGTGAAAGTTTGATTAATCTCTCCCGCTATATATGTGTATGGTTTACTATTGTTTGTTCGAACAGCAAAACATTGGCCATTTGAAACAATAAAAAGTAAACCCGAACAGAAGCATTCCAACCGGCCACAATGTTGACCCAATGATCAACATATTACCAAAACCATCATGTGATAGCCGTATAGGAGCTGATGTAAATCAGACTCCTATATGAGTCAACTCACCTCAGGCTTTGTGCCCACTGAATGGAGCACAGCTACTGTTATCCTACTCCACAAGGATCCATCTTGGATCCCAGGAACTGCCGCCCCATCAGTCTGACGAGCCTGATCTGCAATGCCATGAAACGTATTATCATGGAACTGATAAACAAAGACATTGGAAACCTTCAAACACTGGACCCCACGCAGTTTGGGTTCATGAAGGGCTGATCTTGTCTCCTGAACCTGATTGACTTCTTCAAATCAATCTCCAGAGCCACGGACAAGGGCACAACATTCTGATTTTTGGCAGCAGTGCTGCCGATCTGGACCTTGCCATATATAGGCCTTCGACACCATCCCCCACTCTGGAATCATAGATATACTTACTAAGCTGGGCATTCATTAATCCCTACATCACTCAATGGGTTGCCAACTGGCTTACTGACAGAACCCACACTGTAAAAGTACCCAACTCCAAATCCAGCTCCAGACAACTGGAGTACCTCAAGGTTCAGTCCTGGGACCTCTCTTGTTTGGCATCTACTTCTCTGAAGTACAGGCCAACACTAAGGGACTCTGGCTAACAAAGTTCACAGATGACTGCAAAATGGGAGCCATTATTGAATCCCCAAATGATGTGGATATTAAAGGGCCTTACAGAAACAGATGCTTGGTGCCAGAGCCATGGGCTCAAGCCTCAATGCCAAGAAATGTATAGTTATCTCCTTTGGAAAAAAACATGTATCTGTGAATTACCACATAGGTGGCAGTACACTAAACACCGAAAGTGTGATAAGAGACTTAGGGACACAGGTGGACAGTAGTCTCACCTTCGATAACCACATCACCACAATAGCCAGGAAATCCTTCTATGTGGCACACTTCATCACTAAGGGCTTTTCATCCAGAACAAAGGAGGTCATTGTCCCACTGTACTCATCCCTCATTAGATCCATTATAGAATACAATGCCCCATTTGGTATGTACCTCTCAAGACATCTGCAACAACTGGAAAGGCCGCAGAAATACCTCACTAAAAGAATCACAGGCCTAAAACAGGTACCCTATGCTGACCGTTTAAAAAAACTCCACCTATACTCTGTCGCATATCGTCTACTCAGAGGTGATCTCTGCTTAACATACAAGGCCATGTCAAACCCAGAGCTGTTGGACATGCTACACTTAAAGAAATCCCAATCCCTCAGAGACACATGCTCCAGGGATCTAAACATTGTCATCACAATGAACACAGCATGCTGGAGGGATAGGTTCCTGACGCAGAGACTCCCCAGACTCTGGAACAGACTGCCCATACAGGTCAAGCAGAGTGCCTTTTGGCCCTCTTCAAAAGGAATCTTGATGATTGGATGGGAGATAGGAAATTCACCCCGGGGATCACGTCAGTCACCCTGCTAGACAGGGGTCCAGAGAAGTAAATACTGTGGGAGGAAATAGCCAGGGAATTGTTATGGCTAGGCTTGTATAGGCCCTAGGGCCAATAGCCTAGTACCAACCTATGAACCTATATGATATATCACGTTTTTGCAGGGGGGCAAGCCCCCCTGCACCCCCCTGTGGGGGGCTGCACCCCCACACCCCCTGCTACTAATATATTCTAACTCCAAGATCGCACTACAGTGGAGATATGGATGAATTTCCAATCCCCACTGTACCGTGATCTCCATGCAGATAGTTGAATACACTTATGCGAATGCACTACTGCATTTGCGTAAGTGTGTTCGACTATCCTATCCATTTATTTTTTGTGCACGACATTCTGATTTTTGGCAGCAGTGCTGCCGACAGACTGTCATTTGCACAAACCATAGTAAACCTATATATATATATATATATATATATATATATATATATATATATATATATATATATGGATCTATATACCATAATTACACAAAACAAAAGACCAGAATATTGAGACGAGAATCACAAAACTAAAAATCCCAAAGCATGTAAGTATTCCCAGGGCAATTAAACACTTGCTCAACATAACATCAAAACACACTGCACTATCTAAAACCCACTTAGGTGGAAGGATGCACCCTCCCAACTATATATATCAACTGCGGGATCACACTACAGTGGAGAATGGGCATAATTCCCCACGTTGTGCAAGTGTTTACTTGCCCTGGGAATATTTAGGTGGTTCAGAATCTTCAGTTTTGTGATTCTTGTCTTGATATTCTAGTCTTTGATTTTGTGGAATTACAGTATTTAGAAGTAGATCCATATATATAGCTATATCTATATCTATATCTATATATATATATATATATATATATATATATATATATATATAAAACTAAAATATGCATAAATTATTCTGTAGTAAAACCTGGTTCAATGGAAAGACAGCAACAGTCCTAATGGATGTAAGTAATGATGACGCTCATAACAGTATTCAAACACAGATGTTCTATCCTTACCATAACCCTGGATCTTTTTATCTTTTGTCTGTCCACCTTGAATGTTGGGATGTTTGCCCATAGGGGTATCTGATTTGGCAACTGATGTCTCTTCCAAAAGTTTGAGCTCTGTCCCTACTCCCATAATGCACCTGCCCACTCTGACTCCTCAGGTTAAGTTTACTGCTTAACTTCTGTGTAGAGAACCAAAAGGCACAAGGAATATGACAGTGAAAGTGGACCAACTATGGAGTAGGTATAAGACGCCCATTGTCAGTGCGGGGATGTGAGAATTTAGAGGGGATGGATGTTTGGCTGTTAAAGTGGACAAACTAGGGATAATAAAGGTCCAGGGTTATGGTAACTACATAAGTTCTGTATCTTATACTACTCCATCCATCTGCTTTGAATGTTGGGATAGATTACCTAGCTGCCTACTTTCCTAGCTGGAATCATGACAGCATGTATCTAATAATGACAGCCACAAAGAGAGCCTGAACCTTGGGATTATATCCAGTTTATGATATTTACCAAGCTATGCAATGCAGCCCATGTTGTTGTTGTGCAAATTTCATCAATTCAGAAACTCTCAATGAGGGCAGTAAAAGTTACAGTGGATCATGGGTAATGAGCCTTTGGTTTGTCCAGTATAGTTTTACTGTAAGATTAATATGCAAAGGTTATACAATCTGTAAGCCATCTGGACAAGGATACTTTGGAAATCTTTTGTCCTTGTCTAGAAGATGAATAAAAATAAACAGCTGTAATTTCTGACTGTTTAGGTTTGGTGTGAACAGAAGTATAAACTGTCTGGGAACATCCAAGGTGTGAAGCAAGTACTCCCCTCTGTTGGAGTACTTAGAAAAAAGACTTGAAGATGTATTGTTTGTTTAAGAGAAAAGTCTGAGGCTGTTTTGGCCACAATGGATGGGTTCTTTCTAAGTGACACTTTCTTTGTGAAAGACAGGTGAAGAGAACAGGTCATGTAACTATGGAATCCTTCTGGCAGATATGACAGCTACCAGAAACAAAGGCCATCCAGGAAAGAATTTGAAGTCAGCAGAAGAAGCTTGCTTGAATGGAAGATGGAGCAATGCCTCTAGAAGAGTGAGATCCCATGAATGAGTAGGCTCTTTAACAAGAGGCTGTAGAAGAAATGTGCCTTTGAGAAAGGTTATGCAAACTGTATGAGCTGCCTAGAAAGGAGAATGTAACCTCTGATGAATTTGGAAATGGCAGTCAGATGAGCCTTAATGGTAATGTACCTAAATTCAGAATCAAAAACAGAGGGGAAAAGCTGTACAACTGAGCAGACTGGGGGTATAGAAGTGACCCAATCCATGTTGAGAAGCCCACACAAATGCTTTCTGTTTGGTTTTATAGAATTTGCACATATATTCTTTCTGCATGGCTGACACAATTAAGACTATCCATTGGTAAAAAGATGGATATCTGGCAAACATCAGAAATGGAGAAACCATACTTATTTTAAGGGAATGAATGACCAAGTGAGGTTCATCAGATGGATGTTAAAGGAGATGCAGTTGTTGATCTAGAAATCATGACTGCTTCTGAGGGAAATTTGCCTCAGCCAGAAGGGGACTAGCACATTAAACATTTAACTTATCTGAGCACTGGTCAAGGTAATCTGGATTGATGATGTGGGAAAAGAGATCAGAAAACTAAGGGAACTGGTGTTTATTGAAATCTGGAAGGAGTTTGAGAGCTTGGAAGAGAAGTCATTTGCCTAACTGGATCAAACTTTTGAAGAATATCTCAACATTTGAAGTGGATGGATGGCATAATATAAAATACAAATAAAATGCAGATGAATATCCTTTGGTGTGTGCGACCATGCATCAACAACTGAGGTGTAACAATGAACGATACTTCCGTAAAAATAATTTAATGATGTGCACAGGTAAGCGCTTTCACAACAGCTTCATCAGACCAAACGGTATTGGTGTGAAGCGTTTACTCAGTTGAGTGTATTATTTCTCTTTATAATATAAAATACACGTTTTTATTTATTTTCAGCAAGAGATTAATTAGTTAGGAAGGACAACTAGATATTTATGAATTCTTGTTCTGACTTGTAAACATTTTCCATTGGATCCTGCACAGTTTGATGGAGTGAGCTAGTTAAGGGAGAACCAACTTTTAGATTATCTGAAGATACTTTAAAGAGAAGGGCAAAAATTGGAAGGATGGAAACTCTGGAATGTTCAGCAACATAAAACTAGAGCATCTTCATCTGCGAAGTACTGGACAGGACTAAGAAGCAGCATGAAGCTCTAAAGCAGAAGTAATTATAGATGCTACAGTACCAGAAAAAGATTTACTGATTATTTATATGATAGAATGCTTCAGCTTTACAATACAGTAGGTTGTATTTTGTTGGTGTGATGGGGGGCACTTTGCATGTGGGAGTGTCTTCTCAGTTATGTGTTTTGGTTAAACAGGGTTATGTGAAATGTGTTTATGGAAATGAGTTTTGCTAGGTTTTGACAATTTCTAGTAGGTTCCATAGCACTAACTAAAAAAAAAAAGGAATAAGACTTGCTTTACAATGACCAAACTAGGCTTTGGATAAACTAAAACAAAGCACAGCTGAGCACACAGTGCCACAGTTTGCTGGACTATGTGCATAAAATGTATAATTAACAAAGTTTACAACAGTTGTGAACTAGACAAAAGTATAATCTTTTTCTTTAGTATTTAAATGTGCTTATACTGTAACTCTGTTTCGAAGCAGATAGCTGCTCTGTGTTGGCCTCTTTGGCATAAAAATGCATATAAATAGCAGTGGCACTAAGGCTGGTGGGAACTGATTGATTACATGATAGCTTACTGCTTCCTACGCTTCTCTAAAGGTCAGCTGAACTTTATGCTGCCATCTGCATGCCTTACTGCCTTAAGTATTAAAGAAGTAAATATTGATGCAGCTTTCATAAAGAACTCAGATGTCATTCTAGGTTATTTACAGTATGTGTCTTTGGGGAATAGCAAGAATAACACAGCATCTGCACTGCACTAGTAAATCAACCCACTTTATAAAGATTTAAGGATGCATTGCAGAGATGACTGTACAATCACTGAGCAGAATCCATTATTTCTTAAAGGGATTTTTAAATTTTGTAAGTACTACATCAAGGCCTCTGCTGTGCTGAAACTAGTTGTAGAGGGTGTTTGATGAAATTGTTCCTACCTTCATTATAGAGTTGACAAAGAAGAATTTTATGTTATTAATAAATTATCTGTCATACCTGCGTATTTAAATAAATATGACATATTACAATATCACAAATGCATCAAGTGCTTGCTTAATTTTTGTTTCATTTAGTAAACATTTATACTAATGATACTGCAGATTTCTCCACTTTTACATAAAAGTTTGTCAGTTTTGAGCACAAACAGCACTGCTATACTTGTTTTATAGTAGTTTTAAATTAGTTTTATATTGAATTCTTTGCAATATAAAACTGATTTAAAACTACCATAAAACAAGTAAAGCAGTGCTGTTTGTGCTAAAAACCCACGGTGGTGGTGCTGCGGTAGCGTTGTCACCTCACACTAAGACGCTGTCTGATTCGATTCTCAGCTAGAGCGTCTTCTGCGTGGAGACATGCGTGAATGGGTATACCTTTGTTGAAGGTTGTGCATCAGGGCTGGTAACTCGGCACATAAAAATCAACTACCAATCATTAGTGGACCGGAGTTCTGCTGTGGCGACCCCTAACTGGGAAAAGCTGAAAGAAACAACAACATTGAATTCTTTGCAATCCATTATATAGATTAACATAATCACTGCATATAGACTGAATGCTGTTTCACACATGTACGACTTATGATGCCCAGTTTCAAATATGAAAATGTAACCATGGGGAAAAAACTGGAGTCAGTCGAGTTGTGTCTGCATGGCATTTTTAGTTTTCAAAACAAAAACCTGTACTTTAACACCTGACATTTGTTACATACCTTCAAGCTTTTATGATTTAATGCAGTCCTATCTCAAAAAGAATGCTATTCTTCAGATAGTAAATATACATGCTGAACTATGTGTACCCAACTAGTAAGTATTCAGGTAATAACCTTATCTAGCTGGATGCACATAGTTCAGCATGCATTTTATTGTTTGGTTCTTGGTTACTCATTGGTAGACTTGCAATGGATTTTTCGGAATACAAAGCTGTTGTTCACATATTATTTGCAGACTGAGTTAGCAAATTAAAGTACCTGCAGTTTACAGTTTAACCAAAGAACTAAAAGGTCACAGAGACAAACCAATTAGTACAAACTACATGAAAAACCTAGCCAAGCTAGGGTTTTCGCTGTGTGATACCTTAAACTTTCTGTAATAGAGAAACATGGGCTATATGCAAATGACCTCTTAAGGACATCAAGTATTTCAGCTATATGGCTTCTGAATGTCTAAGACTTTTTATTTTTTTTAACTCTTTATGGATACATTCAGGCCAATAAATCCAAACCTCACCTATTTGCATATACTGTATCTCATCCCCTCTATTACAGGTGGTTTAAAGTATTATGCAGTTTACAGTTTACTGGAAATAGCATAAGTGATGAATCTGGACCTAATTTTTTTTTTAGTACATTATAGGATAATGACATATGTTGTAGGGAAAAGTAACTACTGATAGTAAGCATCTGTTGATAATAATAGTGCAACAGAGGCAACTGCCCTGGGTGCAAAGTGTTGGGGGGGGGGGTGCATACAGAAGATCCATATCAGATCTCCCTTTAATGCAACACCAACTTTTAAAAGCCAGTATTACATTTGTGGTCAAACCTCAGCACTGTGGAGCTCTGTGTGTGGTCTAAACTGTAGCAACTGTTTGCTACATTGTAGCAAGAAGTTTGATACAGTTTAAAAGTAAAAAAAAAGTATTTTTTTAACTAAAACCTGAGTGCTGTAGAGCTACGTGTAGACAGGACATAAACTGTAGCAACTGTTTGCTACATTTGTAGCAGACAGTTTGCTGGTGGTTAAAAAGAAGACTTTTTTTTAAATTAAAACATGAGAGCTGTAGCTCTCCGGGCAGGCAGGGTATAAACTATAGCAAGTACTTGTATATTTGTATGAAATAGTTTGCTACAGTTTAAAAGAAGAAATTTAGTTTTTAAATAGAATATGCTGAAGGAGGGTTGGGGGCAGGGCACAGAAACAGGAAATAAATGACTGGAACTTGAGGGGGGGTTATGTCATGCATCTGGCTACCTGGTTGATGTCCCAGTAGAAGGAATGCTTGTTTCTTTTTTTTCTTTTTTTCAATGGACTAGCTGTTGGGCATAAATCTAACTGCAATATGCTGATTGTTTAAAATATAGGGATTGGTTACTACTGTGAAGTGCTTAGAGGGTGGGGTACTGATTCATAGTACTGGATAAAGGAGATGATTGAACCAGCTATGCTTCTGATTGATAATCAGTGCTTAAAGCTAATACAATTAAAAATATATTGATAACGTACAGCTGGGAGCAAAGTACATAAACACAAAACTGGCTACTTCTCTTACTGTAATTCAGATCAATAGGATATAAAGGATTATGATATGGTCTCTAATCATAACCAATTTGTTATGTGTTTAAGGAAAGGATGTCCAGAAATTCACCTTGAGGGCAGAGAGAAATGAAACTCTGGAGGTGAATCTTGACATTTATGTTGAGGATACTTTTACACAGAAAAATTATGATAAGGTCTCTGATCATAGCCAACTTAAGTTTAAGACATGGATGCCATGAAATTCACCTCAAGAGCTTTCTTGGCACTCATGTCAAGACCACATAATAAAGGGTTGTGGGTGGCAAGACTCCATAATAATTCATTGCAATGCATGGAACTTCATGTGGTTAATGTAGTACCAGTTATTAAAAAAAGTGAAGATGTGTGAAGTGTTTTATGGCTTTCAAAGTAAAACATTTTAGCTTGGTCAAACGGACAGCAGGCAAAAATGAAGTGTCCCTCTGAAGAATGAAGAGCTTTAAAAGCTGTTAAACAATGTGTTCTTCCTCACTTTATAAGTGTAGTATTATAAAGTTCTAACAGTTTAAAAACAGATTTACCTTATATCACTGTTATTTGTGTCCAGAACTGACCATTATTCATCCCTTGAGAGAGGCCTGATCTTAACAGGGCTTTTGGGTATTTAAAAGAAACTTAAGTGCCTTTCTGACATCAGAAGAATATCATCTGATTATAATTATTTGTAGGAGGTAAAACTTTAGCTTTCCAGATATACCAAGAATTATGGAAAAGTGCAGAGGTGTGAAAACTGTAGCACACTGTTCACTGCAAGACAGACAGACAACTAACAGCTTTTAAACCTGGTAGACAACTTACCCTGACATGATTTAACTGTTTCTGTGTATTTGCATTTCAGCTTTCTGTGGAGGTTGCAGTTTGTGCTACAGAGTGAGACCCAATCATTGCAGCTTTAAAGGGCATAGCTTTAAAAAGCTGTTATTATTGGGTTTTGCAGCACAGACGTGCATACCCAGGTAATCATTTTCATGCTATAGAGTATAATAATCAGTGTTTTCCATATATTAGGTTACCTTTATGTCAACTTAGAGTGCTCCATGTACTACAAATGTATTGTAGGCATGCAATATGCTCCTACAAGGACAGCACTATGCCTTTGAAAAAATGTCATTATTAACTACAGCAGAGTTCTTCTGGTAACCAAAAATGTAATAATAGTCTAGTGGTTAGTGCAGAGATGCAAAACTATGATCTGCTAATGAGCTGTTTCCAGTAACTTTGTGTTTGAATCCCTTAGTCTCTATTTGCCTGCTGTGTGACTCTGAGCCATATAACCAGGCAATGTTCTCTGGCAATTGTGTAATCTTGCTAGGCTTCTTAATGGTCTCCAGGACCATATGCTGGAACTGCCTAACATCTATTAATGAGTACAAAATAGCAACATAAAAAATGAAAAAAAACAAACAAAAAAAAAAAAAACAGCTGACTAGACAAGCTAATAGGCATCACATGCATCAAACTAATACAAGAAAGTGAGGGGGATGCAAGAATTTAGGTTGTATACTGGAAAAATACAGACTCTGAGAGTGACCGATTGAAAATTCACAGAATAAATAACATCTGACAAAATGACTATCATTTAGTGAGCTGAAAGGCTGATCTTCAGAAATCTTCAGTGTAGAGACTAAAACTGACAGCAGGGCAAAAGCACAATTATGTAGAAGTACTACAAACTTTCTTGGGGGCAGAAGAATACTGCAGTTTTGCAGCTGACTATGGAACAATCATCTTAATGGCTGCAGTCATATTCCTTATTTGATTTACAGAGCATTTGGTCTTGGCAATTTAGTAGGATGCCTTAAGAACTTATTTTAAAAATGAAGCGGACATTAACACTAACAGCAGTTAATAAAATGGCACAGAATAGTGTTTCTGCATACACATTCATGCTAACAAGTCAGATCTATTAAACTGTGGAATGATATACCTGCGCTTATAATGTCTTGAACTTCATAAAAAGTCAATGGCTATTAATTACTAAAACTTTACTATCCCCTGTCAGCACAGAAGATCTTATTTTATACTCCGTACAAAGTAGAATAAATAATGTAATTTTCTATTTTAGAAAATATTAGCAATGGATAACCACATGGCATGACACAGCAGAGAAATAAACTGCATGCATTCTCCTCAAAAGCAATAATTCAGATAAAAAGATAACACAAAAACTGAGAAATTGTAAGCTCTGTTTTGTCATATGGCTAGCAAGATACAAGTAGTGAAAATGATTTTAATCCATTTAGCTTTATACGCAGGTTAAGCAGATTTTTTATCAATCAGAGGAGATGTTATGGATAGCAATTACTAAAAAGTTGAATGATTTTATCAGGGAGAGGAAGAGCCAAGTGGGATAAGTTGATCCTTCTAGCAGAACGAGGTGGTTTGAGATAACCTGATTTGAATGGGTACTTCAGAGCTACACAGTTGTTGTTGTTGTTGTTGTGTCTTTCGGCTTTTCCTGGTCAGGGATCGCCACAGCAGAACTCCGGTCCGCTAATTATTGGCAGTAGATTACACAGTTAAGGCTCCTATATATAGCACAAGCAGAAAGCTATAAACCAAAGTGGAAAGTGATGATGATGAAATGGGTGGCTCAAGAAATAAGTACAGACTAGGATTTTAGATGCAGTTCCTTAAGGAGAATATGAATATAATATTCTGTATGGTTATTATTAAAGTAGCAAAAAGTATTCCAAGAACTAAGCCAACATGGGAATGGAGAAAGGAGATTCTGCTGATAGGGATGACTGCAATTAGGGATAGAGACAAAAGGCAAGAGGTGGCTGGAGTTTATTTTAGAATACTGGCAAAGGAAACAATGTATTGGGAGCAAGTAATCTGAGAGGGAAAGGTAATAGAGTGGGAAGAGTACAAGTATTTATTTGGACTCAAGCCAGAGATTGCCTTTGCTATCAAGGACTGATACCAGAGTACAGGCAAAGACAAAGAAATAGGGGGATCCTTAGTGAAAGACCAGAACTGGCAGAGTTTTTAGTAGAGTCTGGAATAGAAGCTGCTGTTAAAAAAATGGATATTAGTAGAGCATATAAAATATTGCATGACAACTATAAGGATCAATCAGAGGAGGTTAGAAAGGACTGGGAAGAGAGATTAGATAAGCAATTTACAAAGAAACAATGGGAGGATATATGTATGGCTTCCAAATATGCAAAGGCATTTTTATATTCCAAGCAGACTCCAAAGACTTTTTCCTGAGGTAGAATGCAAATGTTGGAGGTGTGATGGAGAAGAAATAAATAAATGGGAACACATTTTTGGGAGTGTAATGAGTTGGTAGACTTTAAATATTTCCTGCAGACTACTCTATCAGAAATACTGGGTGAGCAAATTGATATAACTGAGGAAATTATTATTATTATTATTTTTTTTTATAGTTGGGATGCAGAATCAGATTTATCTATACATAGTAAGACCTTGCTTTGTTTATTTCTGGTGGCTACCAAAAAGCAATTACTAGAAAATGGAAATTAAAGTTTAAACCAACCATATTAGAAGTAGTGAATATAGTAACATAGGTAAAAAAAAAAAAAAAAAAACAAAGAAAAATAAAAGGGAAATGTGATCTTTAGAAAAGGGTAAGAACAAATTACATTGAAAAAGTGGAAATTATGGGAAGAATACATGCAGAATAATGTTTTGGAGGATGAATGAGATTTAAGGAAGGGAGGAACTGAATGAACTATACATACATACATACATACATACATACATACATGCATACAAATGTTTCACGCATGGGCATTAAGGCCCTTCTAGCTTGCCAATATGCCAAAACACTTGTTCCCATAATAAATGCCCAGGCTGTTCTTAAAATATCTAAACTAGTACTTGTTTTAATGTAATTAGGTAGTCTGTTCCAAGCATCAGCTACTCTGTCAGAGAACCAATCAATACACTTCTCATTCCTATAGAATCTTCTACATATATTCTCTAGTACTTTTTGATAACCCCAAACATTCTCAGAGACAGTTGTGCCTAAATGCCTTATATACCTGAATAAAATCTCTTAAATATCTGTAAGAGACATTGTACAAGTTCAGATATTTTAGTCTTTCATAATAACTTAGATTTTCACATTCCATGGATGCCCTTAGTATATTTCCGCTGTACTTTATCCAGTTTATTCATGCTTGTTTTCCTATAGGGTTGCAATATTGTTATTCCACACTCAAGTTTGGGTCTAATGTAACTAAGAAACAATGACTTCATTATGTTTGATTTCCTAGACTTTATAATTTTTTTATACATTCTATAGTTCTATAACTATCATTAGCCAATTGGCTGATATGATTAGAAAAACTCATAGCTATGTAATGTTTGGCTGACAATGATTTTATAGAAGATTATAAGTGATGTATAATATATGCAACTGAAAATATATCAATATGGCTTGTTCTCATTTATATAAATGAACGACTGCCTATGTCATAAGTGATAATCCAATAAAGATGTTTCTTGTTTATGTGAAAAAATAATAATTCAGATAAGGAGATGGTCCGGGAACTGTATCCAAATGAAAAGAAATCAGCCTTTTGAACAGTCTTACCAGAGAGGTTTAACATTTAACCATTAAGCAACATCATGGGAAGTTAATCTGGGAAGATCAATTATTCTTTGGCATAGCAAATCAGAGCTAAATATCACTGAAACAAATGATAAAGTTTTGTAGTTGAGCCTGTTTGGTAAATGACAGAAGCCTAAGCCATCTGTCTCTCTTTCTCTCTGTCTTTTTCTCCATCCCCCCCAAACTACTTGCGTGGCTTTGCAGATCAAATCCATCTGCTACAAGATACCTATGTCTGAAAAACAGGATAAGGTTTTGCATCTTAGATACTTTTGTCTTAACAACTTTTGTATACACCATATGTGATCAGTACAAATTTTGACAATTACAGACTCATGATAATACATGGAAGTAAACGGTACCCATGCCAGTCCTTGCTTCCAGAATTATAATACATACAAATATTTGCATTAAGGAGTAAAAGAAATTTGAGTCAGTATAAACCATTCAATACGATGTTGCACTTTTAATATGTAAAACTAGATACCCATATACATGAGATGAAATAACTTAAGCTCAGTGATAGACTGACAGACAGATAAATAGACAGACATGCACACAAGCACACACACACTAGAGTTATGCACTACAGATCACAGGCTTAAAAGGACAGGAGAACAAAGTAAACAGATTGTGTAGATAGGCACTACAGTATCTATGTTTCTGTCCCTGGCAGTCAATATTTTATTGCAGGGGGTCTATGCAGACCATGATAAAGATGAAGAAGTCAATATTTCAATAAATACACTTTCCACATATAGTAAATATTATACAATGACTGTGCATGTGAGTGTGTATATAGCCATGTGTGTGCTTGTTTTATGCATGTGTTTTCGCATGTGCATGTTAATGTACTTGTTCCCTGTACATGAAACATCCCCATTTGAAATGTTCTTTTCAGTAGTTAACAAATACTGAGCATGTTTAAGTACATGCATGACCTTGAAGTGTTATGTATTATAGATTCTTTAGTGTGTTACACTGGTTTCCTACCACCCCTCCATCAACATATACACATGTTGCTTGTTCAAACTGGACTGGACTGCAGTCTTCATATAAACATTAAGTGACAGTTTTTCAAGTACAATATATCCTCCTTATGCTCTCAGAGACATGCACTTGTGTTGTCAGATATTATTCTAAACAGAAAATTATATCCAAGAACAATTCATTGCGGTGCACACCTTTTAAAGTACCCCAAAACTTCAATCAAAATACAATTCCCTTTTGTTGTAGTGGTGATTATGCTTAGCATCATTAGGGTGTCTTGTTCTCTGACTATACCCCTGGGTTTGCACTTTGTAATTCTCTCTTCATCTTCTCTGTTTAAGAGTCAGAAAAAAAACAAAAATAATGGGGGCAGAAGCCAAAAATCATGGATGATTTTAAACTATTACTTTAATTTACATAAAAAACAGCATATTATGCATCAGCATCCATATTCTAAACAATAAGAAGTATGAAACTCTAATCTTTGGCATTACTAATGCATGCAGTCCTTTGTGATTTATCAGAAAATCATAAATTTCATGAGGGACAGGGCAAAAATATAAGGAACACGTGAGGGGTATGTTGTGGACTGCCATTGTGTTCTCCATTTCTCTCAGGGATTATTTTCACATGTTTCTGCTAACATCCAAAAGACGGGTCTGTTGTGCTTATGGTGGTTACTAGAGGGATGAGCTAGGTATGAGTACTAAGGCTATGAATTGTTACGGATTATTGGTTTGTACCAAGACTTTGAATTGATATAGATTACTGGTTTGTCTGGCCAAAACTGATTCTTGTACAGCAGTAACTTCCCTGCAATGTTGCATTAGTTTTGTATACTGAATGTGACAATGTGCCATTTTTATTTATTTTATGTTTATGTTAGTTAACTGTGTAGGCACTCTGGTCAATGAATCTTTTAATGGCATGGCCAGGACCAAAATGTTTATGCCTAAAATTAAATCAGAATGAAGTTAACATTGACATACATGTTTCTAGCACACTGCAAACCTTCTCTGAGATGTTCCAGCTGCTTTTGTTTCCTTTTATACTTGCTGCAAAACTGTCTGTTGACATGAGTGATCCCAAAGACTACTTTGAGTTCAGGCTACTTTTCAAGAAGTGCAATGAGCTACAGAAAAAGAAAACACTGTCAATGTGAAACACTTTCTATGCGTCTTTCAGGTTTACAGTAGATGGTACACCTATAAGGAATATTGACTTGTGTACTCTATTCCTTGTCGTGTATGCATTTTCCAGCTGGCAATCTACAAGTCTTTTAAGACTGTCTTCATCAGCATCATTTTGTTGTAACTGCCCTGTTATACCTCCAACTTTATGGGTGTGCCTGTGCATGCTTTTATCATCCCTGTGTTCTATTTGTGCTAAGTTATTATTTAGCAAACACTGTTTAGGGTTCCCTCTGAATTATTGTGTCATTTATGTCACAGTTGCTCTGCTGCGCTATTCCGGCTGCGCACTTCACCTTGATGAATGATGAATGGAAAAAAGGGCAGACTTTCTCTGTTTACTTTTTTAGCCAATCAGTGCATATTCCTATGTTACACATGACAATCACTGCTTCCTCATTTGCATCCAGCTTCATCTGTGTTGGTGGAGTTCTGAGTATGTCTTATATGACTACACAAGTCCTCTATGTGCCCCATCTAAAAGCTCTTGCATGATATAGTATTTCTTGTGTACAGCCACCCTAATTGTACTGCAGGCAACTGTTGTTCTTATGAACTCCCACCACCATATATATATTCATCCTGGATAGTCTGGCAAGCTTTGCTTTTATTCTTTGAAGGGCAGGATTATGAAAGTTCTTTGACATATGCAGTCTGCAGACCACTGGAGTTACCATGTTCATACTTTTGGCAATTTTATCCTGGCTTCTGACTTTGCCATACTCTAACAATACAACTAATTGTCTTATTTTGAACTCACTGAGACATATGTCTGCCTTGTACTCTCTGAAGTTAGCTTTACAGGTAACTTTTCCTTCCTTTAAAGAACCTAACTGCTGTTCCTCTCCCTTCATAACATCTGTTCAGTCAGTCTCTCTCCTCTTATGACCTACCTTTTCCCTAAGTTTGCGTACCTTTTTGTGTTCTAGTCTGCATCACCGAGCACTTGCTGCATTTGAAAATCTTATATTTTTCAAAAAGTGAAATAAGTCATCTGCAGTGCACCTGTGTTCAACATACATGTCCTGCATTTGGTTGGTGATGCAATAATTCTTTATGAAAATGCTGACGTCTTTTTTTTCTAGCTAGACCATGACTAACACAGTCTTTTACCAGTTTATATTGGCTGTTTATTGACATGTCCTGTTTACAGTACGTAGGCCATAGCTAAAATGGAGTCTCTGTGAACTAATCTATCTACCAGCAAATAAATAAACACATGTGGTTACAGTTCTTTCATGCTAAAATAATTTCCTTTTGAAATAGTAAACAGGATTATCTTCTATGAGCTAGATTTGCAAAGGAAAGACATGCAGAATGGAGAAATCCACTTCTTTTTTTCTCCCAAAACTTGGCATTGGTGTAATTATATTTTAGGAGCACAGTGGATCAGTCATAAGAGTTTTCCCTCACAGCACCAGAGTTTAAACTTCAGTCATGTGGAATCTGAATATTATCTGTCTCTCTGCGTGAGTTTTCCCTAGGTTTCACAGTTTTTTTCTCATCTTCCAAAAACATACTGGCTGACTCTTTACACCACATTTCCATGTATACTTGAATAGCATTTATTCTTTCTATAGTGGTTTGGTGAGGCTGAAAATGGTCCATGTGCATCCAACATATTGGCTAATAAATGATAAATTTAAAAAGTACCTTTAAACAGAGAGAAAAAAGTACTGTGGAACATAATTTAAGTTCATGTCATTAAAATGGCTGAATAGAGCTTTCAATGAAACAAACATATGCTAATTTTGACCATCTTTTAGTTGTTGGGATAATACTTTTACTCCTTGTGAATCACAATAGTTTAGTATATTACTACTGATCTGCTTATGCCCTCAAAGGCATTATCTGATTGCTAGACTGCACTGCATCTTTTGCAGCTTAGAATTTTCTTTCATGTCCCTGGATTTAATTCACAAATGCACAGCAGTCACATCAGTAGCAACAGAGGCAAGTATAAGCAGGTTTTCTGACTTGTTTTCTTTTTATTTTGCATGTTTCCATAAATGGAGGTAATGGACTATCTCCATAGAAGGTATTTTTGTGATGTATTGATGTCATGTTATTAAGGAAATGGGGATCACTTTGTACTGAAATTATTTTAAGGATGTGGGAGTCACTTTGCAGGTAGTCACTAACAGCTCATTTAAATCTTGGGGTGAAGTTGAACAGCAATATTTTAAAAAGCTTACTGTATTGCCTTGTACATTCATTTTAGTAGTTTTTCCCCTAATCTTTAGGGTCTCTTACACTTATAAATTTGTTTGAATGCCCAGTGATTCTGATATTGATATAACCTTGTTATACCTTTGGACTACCATTCACAACATTATGTACTTTCAGATTTGTCTGGGTGCCCACTGAATCTGACATTTTAATTAACTGCATACCTCAGGCATTCAGTTTGCTAGGTGTTCCTACTTTTGAGTACTACAAAACTGTCAAGGTGTCTGCTGACTATGACTTTGATTGAACTGCATACCTCATGCAGTTGTTTTCTTAATAATCCGTTTTGAACAGTGCACTAAACATTACTAAGGAAAATATCCCTGCCTTAAAAACAAGCTACAATTAGTACTTCTTTTTGTTTTTCTGTCCCCAATATTTGACAACATGCATGCAATTTAATTATCTTTGTTGTATCAGTCTGTGGCTTCCATCTGCTTTAGACAATGTAATTCTGTTTATGATTTTGAGACAGTACTGTAGTACTAAATTCAGTACCATTTATAACAGCTTATGTTACATTGATTATATAATGTAAGTATGTGTGTGTGTGTCTTTGTGTGTGTGTGTGTGTGTGTGAGTCTTTGCAAGCATGTGCATTCGTGCTTGAGCATGTCCGTGTTTGTGCATGTGTGTGTGTGTGTGTGTGTGTGTGTGTGTGTGTGTGTGTGTGTGTGTGTGTGTGTGTGTGTGTGTGTGCATGTGCCTGCATGGGTGTATTTGGCAGCATGTGACTGTGTGTGTTTGTGTGTCTGAGAGTATATGTATGTGTGTGTATCTGTGCATGTGTGTGTTTGTGCTTTTGCAAAAGCATTAAACACAATGCTCCCATGGAAAGATGCATATATTTAAGTAAGAGCATTTCCTAAAGCTACATCTACAAGTGCCTGTTCTATCAGATGCCTCTTGCTAATAGAATGAAGATAATAATAATAATAATCATAATAATAATAATATTAACTTATGAACTCAACTACACCACATATTCATACTCCCAGAAAACAATTAACTCTATTCTCCATTAACATCAACAATCTACTTAACAAACTTTGTGAATCTGAAACTTGGCTTAAACTCCATATCCTTGGGAAAGATCCTACCTCCAGGCTATAACATTCTATGTCTGGACCGGACCAAAAAAAAGGATGGGGGTATTGCCATCATGTTTTCCAACCATCTAACTGTATTCCCTCTAGTTACACCCACCCCCATAGAATCTCCAGCAGAATTACTACTTGCCTGCTGCACAATCAATGAACACAACTCCTTCACCATCACCACCATCTATATATCCCCAGGGGATCACATTCCCATACTAGAGAATACTCTCTCCTGGATTTCAGAACACTCACCTAATGAGACCACTATCTTGGGAGATGCAAACATCAACTGACTTTCCTTTTCCTCTGATAATCCTAGCACACACATAAATCTATATTGTTTCTCCCAACTAATCTCCACCGCCACTTACACTAGCAAACCTACTAAATCTTCTTCCATCCTGGACTGGATACTTGTCTCAAATCCACAAAAATATCACTCCCCTGAAACTCTCCCTGACTCTGTCAGTCATCATTGCCCAGTTAAGGTTCTCAGATATTCTCCCCATCTTAACCACCCTCATCGGGAAATTGATTGTCACAAACTCACCAACTTTCAGTCTGATATCTTCAACAACCATCTCTCATCAATCAACTAGTCCTTCCTCTGTCATTTACCTCTTGATGATGCTGTACTTAAATTTAATTCTTCTCAACATTCTCAACTCCCTCACCCCCTGTGCACAGTTAGAGTCAAATCCAATATATCACCCTTGCTTTCTCAAACCACTCGCACTCTGACGCTTAGATGCTTTTTTGTCAGTCCTTACTCATATTTCCCCTTCGTTCTCTTATCTCCTAGTAATTTTACTTGGACATCATGTAATTTATGAAAGCTTTCCTAAGTGGGATACTTTTCATAGATTTAATGGTTTCTCTTACAATGCTGCCTAATTTTTGTCATTTCATAAACTATCTTTTAATATGCATGCAGTGTGATTGTGAATGTGTTTTCTTTAGTGGGTTAGCTCCTCACTTCAGATGACCTTTTATGCATTGTGTTCACTGAGCTCTGGAATGGCCTATGGCTTTCCTGAGAATCTTCACTGGGTTAAGCAGGTAATAGAAGAATAAATTAAATAATAGTTTCACAATAATTTATTTTGTTCCTCATGTTCTGCTTGTTCCATAAACTGATGTATTTAGTAAAACTGTGTATTTTTCTTATTAATCAATGTTACTGTTTCAAACGAGTAGTTATTTCAACAATGATATTATGACATGCATTACATTCTGCTTATATAAACATTGTGAACACTCATCTCATACAATTATTTGCAAACATTCATTTTAAAATAGTTGGTTCCTTGTATACTGTTCATTTACAGATTCCTTTTATCAACAGTCCAGTTGGGTTTTATCTGCTTTTAGTTTCTAATCATGTCACTTGTTGACAAAATATTTACGAAATAAATAATTTGATCTGTAAAAAGTACTCACTCTAAGAATTTGCATTAAAACTATAATCTGTTATGCAAATACTTGTTTCTGAGTATAAGGCACTGATTTGAAAAATTTCATTTGGTGAGATGATAATTAAAGTTAGCCTAATGGATTACATATTTATTGCGAAATCTCAGATATTAAATGACTTTTCCCAGCTTGACCCAGAAGCAGTTTTGTTGGCAGCTAAATAATTAGTCTATATGAAATATTCAATATGAGACGCATCCTTACTATTGGTAGTATGTGTCATTATTTTAAAATTGGCTATATCATAATCTTCTTACACTGGTTATAGAGTGAATCAAGGGCTAATGCAGTTGCTGGCCTTATTTGAGATAATAACATTGCATGTTTTTATAACCATCCTGTGTGAAAAATTAAAAACAATATAGCATGTTACTATAATTAGTGAAATCCAGAAATGTTTTGGCATACACATTATTACTGTAATAAAGTGAACTTTCTTTTCTTAGGTCAGATGAAATCACATATTCTAATATAATTTCAGCAGTGTTAAGCATAATGCAAAGAAACTTTCTTGTTCTTCATCTGAGAGATGGTGCTGCAGAAAACTCAAAGAAATATATATTATATCCAGTGAGTTACATCTGACATGTTTTCTTATTTGTTCTGGGGTAATTGTGATATAATGCAAGGGGTTGCTTATTTTTTTCTATATATCTTGATCTTTCTCTCTTCATATATGTATATGTAAACAATAACACATTCTGGGAAACGTATTCAATATATATTATCTCATGCATAGATGTTATACAGCATGACCCCAATTAGGTGAGTACCTTACACCTTATAAGTCAAAGTAAGCTGCAATATCTGTTCTGCACTCAGTACAGCATGTTGTTGTCTTAAATAGGCATGTACATAGTTTTAAATAATATATGCTAAATAGACAAAATAATTACATATTTTAATGTAATCTACTGTAAAATAAACACTCTGCCCAAGAAGCTATGCTTTTGATAAATAGTAAAATTAACATCACTAATAACGTCAGTTCTTAATGGTTTCATATCAAATTTTTAATCCTCTTTTTTTTTTTGTTTTTTTTTTTTAATTATGTTCACAAATGATAGTGGTGATTGTACAGTTTCTTTAGAAAATGTTGCTTTATACACTGAAAACAATGCATAGTTTGCACAGTCACACCTGCGTAGTTCTTGAGATGGTGGCTCATGTGCTGCAAATCCGATGTGAAAAAAGGACAATGTTAAAAGGGGGTGTTTCATGTTCTAATGAAGACAAAGTTTCACCATCTTTGGAGTAACTATTACATTTTAATTTTATTTATATATTTGTTAATTGGTAAGTAAACTGGTCATCATGTAGCCTTTTCAGCCATGACCCTGGCCAAGTGTAAACACAATCTTGAGGATTTAATAAAATCCATGTAGGAATAGTGGAAGGCCTACACGGAAGGTACCGTGGCCGTGTCTGCAGCTCTCCCTCAGCAGCGAGCCTTGCATATTAATGAAGGCGCTCTACTGAGGGAGAGGCATGTAACATGGTTGCAGAATCAGTGTAGGGGGTGTATTACAGTGTTTGGAGATGAGTAACACTAAAATATAAAATTTAAATAGTTTGATTTTTTTGTGTGTGTGTTTCCGTGACGCGGTGTTTAGCAATGGACACGTGCCAGATATCTAAAAATAAAAAAAGGATGGATTCAATTATGAATAGAAAGGTCAAGTTTAAGCATAGCTGAGCGGGTTTGCGTGTGGCACCATGATGCTTAGCAGTGCTTAAATGTACTGGAGAGACATATATACAAAGTACAACAGTAATTCACATGGCTATGTAGCTGAATGGTTAGAATGATTGCCTCATGTGCAGTAGGTGCAGGATTCAAATTCACAGGCCAGTTATTTTGTAAATACACATTCTGAGATTTATTTTAAATCCTGATGAAATAATTGTATGATTACACAGACAAGTTATTAATATTATTTTGCAAATACACATTTATGAGATGTATTATTAAGCCATGATTGAATTTTGTATGAATACACAGACAGGTTATTAAGCATGTATGTTGCAAATACTTTTAAGAGATGTGTTATAAACCCCTGATGGAATATTGTGTGTATGCACAGACATTTTATGAAGCATGTATTTTGCAATCACACCGTTATGAAATGTATAATGAAATCCTGCATTGTTGTGGCCAGCTAAGCTCTGTTAGGCACAGCTAAGCCTAGCCAAGCACTGTTTAAACAAGGAATGTTTTAGCAGTGCATAGCCGGTTTGTGCATTGCTAAGTGGTGCAAAGCACTGTTAAGCAATCCCAGTTTGAGCAGTGCTCATATTAGCTAAGTGGGTTCTTGCACTGCTAAGCATTGCTAAGCAATGCCAGTTTAAGCACTGCTCAGCTGAGCTTAGTGGGTTTGTGCAGTGCTAAGCGAAGTGCCGCATTTTTAAAAATGGCCCAATGATGGCAAATGATGGGAAAACAGCCTTATTTAAGTTGAACAGGTGGGAATACAGCCAGAACCTGTTGGAGTTTGACCCATGCAGGAACTATGGCAGGAGATGG
Source organism: Protopterus annectens (assembly GCF_019279795.1). NCBI lineage: Eukaryota > Metazoa > Chordata > Ceratodontiformes > Protopteridae > Protopterus > Protopterus annectens. The sequence goes on along the minus strand of NC_056731.1, from coordinate 1,665,342,893 downwards.
AGAGGGTGCATGCTTCTAGGCACAGCTTAGGGGCATTCTGGAGTCCAAGGTCATGGTTGGTCTCCTTGTAAATGACCATGACATCCGGCTTCTGCAGGGCCAGAATCAGAAGTCAGAATACAAATCAGAGGCCTGGGACAGACTGGCATGAGATCTCACCAATGCATCTAGTATCCTCTGCACAGGTGAGCAGGTGTGTCACCATTATGATGACCTGAAGTGTAGGAAGAGGGATCTCTTGGGCACTTGGATCCAAGATGCTTGGGATGACAATGCCCCACAAGTTTGTAAGTATTGATAGCATTGTTTTACCAATAACTAATCTGCATGTGTGATAGGTACCCATAATGGTGTGTTTCTCTCCCCACTGCTGCAGAGGAGAGAGCTCGCAACCTTGAGACCCATGCAGGGTGCCTGGCCAGGTTGTGCTGTAAGTGCGGTGAGTGTGGTGAGTACAGATTGTATCTTACAATCTATAGTCATATAAACAAGAAAGAGTATAGTAGTAACTGCCAGTAGGTATATTCAGTTTTGAGTGTACGGCAATGAATGTGGTCATAGACAGGGACTGATATAAGTGAGTAATGCCAGGTACAGTTTAATAAAGATGAAAGCATGAAATCTGATAATGTCAAGGATATACAAAGCTTCTTCTGCATTAATAATGTTAAGGAAATAAAGTTCTTCTGCATTAATAATGAAAAGGAATAAAGTTCTATTACATTAATAATGTTACGGAAATAAAGTTCTACTGCAATAATAATGTTAAGGAAATACAAAACCGTCTACTGCATTAATTGTGGAATTACAGCTGTATTGCAACACCTGCATTATAGGAACCATTCATCAATAAAGACTGTAGATATATACCAATTACTTCATGATGTCTCCCCTAATAAAGCTGTGTTGTTCAATTTGTGTGTATTTTGGGCTGTTGGTCATAAAATCATGTTATTACAACTGCTGTGAAGTAAAAACAGGAATAATACCACTAAGAGAGTGAAGGTTAGATAATAAAGAGTTTTCTGCTAAACTGTAGATGTGGAGCTGTACTACAAGATATAATGCATTATGATATTTGCTCTGCACCAAGATCTTAATCAATAAAAGGCATGACAAATGTATACTGTGCATCTCAGGATTGTGTGGTGTTAACCACTGCATTTTAGCTATATGCATTCCTGATCTTAGGCACGTTGCTGCAGACAAGTATGAAACTGTAATAGCTGTAGACTGCAAATATATCATCTGTGCCTGTATATCGGTCAGGTAGCCAACTCAGCACTCCAATATGGTCTGTACATATCACACCTATTTCCACCCACTAGGGCTGAATTGTCTACACCTACATTCCATGTATTAATGCACAGTTCACCTACTATCTCTGTCATGAATGACTCCCAGGCATGTGTGCTCAAGTGTCACTGCAGTCTTGTATAACACTCAACCTCTTTTATCAGGTCATAGTTTGCAACCAGGTACGCTCTAGGCACATAGTCAGTAAATTTGCAGCAATGGCTCAGTAGCACAATTTGATAAACATTGGGTATGATGTACATTTTGCCACACACACAGACCAGGGTTTGAATCCAAGGACATGTACTACTAAATATTTATAGGAACAGTTATGTATTGTTAACAGATATTCTTCCCACAGGAATTGCAGGTAAATAAATGTCTGTAGTAGCTGTTTGAATGGGTAACTGATTTTTGTGTTCAAACTCTCTGTACTGTGCACAGTACATGTCTCTCAAGTGCCACACTGTCACGGACTGTGATCATTGTTGCCAAATCCCTTGGACATAGATTTAACATCCACTTGATTTATGTCAATAGCACAGTCACAGTACATCAGTCCACAGTACACCTTGGTAGTCATATATGTCCTCCTGACATGTAATAGTCCCCTGTAGTTGTGTACCTGTAGGTGTCACAGCTTGCCCCATACTGTCCCATGTGGATAGCTTGAGAGGTATGTAGGTGTTACAGAAGCTATAGGGCACTTGTATACATAAAGTAAGGGCAGACCTGTACAGTATATAAGAGTACTGTTGAAAACAATATAGCCTATACTGGTAGTAATGGAATGTCTTTCTCTCAGCCCCCACCCCTTATCTGCAACATAAAATATTATTGTCATACATTGGGTATGGTTTACTTTTAGCATATGTTGTTCTCAAAATGTTATGTTGGACCTTGTGTTTTATTATTGTTATATATTACAATGGTTGCATACTAACATACCTTGTTAAATTACCTATATTGTTGGCTTTTGCTGTAACTGTTACTGGCACGCTGTTACAATACTGACTGTTATCCCACTTATTGTTATGCTCCATATGCTATGCAATGCTATGTTACTAGGTTATTTGCAACAACCTGGCATGCTGTTATAGCTAACATTTAAATATTCTGTTCATTACCAACATATACACTTTGAAAAAACCTCAACACCATAGCTCGATTTGGTAGGCCTTTTCCTGCAGATCTACCTACCCTACCTCAACTGGCCATGGCACCGGGTCCCAGTTCATCTGGGATCCAACCTGGTGCTGCCTCCTCCGCTGGTCCTGCACCACCTACTGGTGGAACCGCCTCAGGGGATGGGGCCTGTCCCCCTGGGAGCCAGCACAGACAGGGAGTTGTCACCCAGTGACAGCTACCAGGGATGGTGCGCAGGATCGTGCAATGAGGGTTTGATGATCGCTTGTGCCACATTGAGGACAAACTGGCCAACCCCCAGCACAGCCACCTTCGGGGCAGTGAAGCAGCAGTTTTGACTGCCTATGGGTGGGGAACTCAGTCTCACTGGTGCCATCTGGGGGCACATGGCTCTCCAATTCCACAACCTCCTCCCCATCCAAGGTGTTTACCTCCCTCATATGTCACACACCTCCTCTGTCTGCTGTCTTGTCTGTCTTGTCTATTTGCAAATGCAACCTCTCCTACCCAACTTACCCCCCCACACACACACACCTATAACCATTCCCCAACATTCTGCTCTCACCTTAAAAAAATGGCCATCATCCCACAAAAAAATATCGCCCCATACGTAGCTCTTCATTTTGCCCCCACGTACACTGCCCACAATCAATCATTACGGCAATTAATCAACAAAGTTATGTCACCCACACCCCTCTCTCTGGGATGTTAGGCTCCAAATTCCAAATTCTCTACAACTTGCACAGCTGTTGCTGTACAAGAAATGGAGAGCTATGGTCCTTTCCTACACCCATCCTGCACATCCCTACCAGACTTTCACATTGTTTTTCCATCTGCTTGCCCCCATTTCACCACTTTCCTTTCACCTCTTTTTTCTTTCCTTTTTTGGAATTAGCGCTGGTTTAAGTGGAACAAAGTGGCATGCCACATCACAGTGCATCGTAAAAACCTGCTTAAAACTGCCTTAATCACCTTCTGTGTTTCTGACATCACTAAAACAATCACCCTTGCCAAGACTCAAACCCAGGACTCTTTCAACAACAACATAGTGCATTAGCCCACTCGACCACACAGCTCTGCAGTATAACAGGTGATTCCATAAACATATCCTGATTGCCAGTGACACACTGCTTATACATATAATGGGCGAAATGATAGCGTACTTGGGGCTGTGATGCAGTCACCAAACCAGTACACAGCCAAATAAATGGTGATGGATGTACGTGAGGTCTAGGATATCAGGTAGAGTTGAAAACTGCACAGACTGTTGCAGAATGTCCATTGTTGTGCCAACTACTTTTGGTACAGTTGTCACAAAACCTATTCTGTGTGCTGAAGTACTGGCAAGTCAGTACAGATTAAGATTAGAAAATCATGACAGACAGTTCAGTGTCAAATGTCATACCTATTTAAACACACATGTTCATGCGAATCCTGTGCACGCACATATGTCTTGCAAATACACCTGCTATAGTATAGACTCAGTAGCTCAATCTGTTACATTCCTAGCATGCTTTACATTTTGCCATCCACAGTCCTGGCTTCCATTCCAGTCTGTTGCACATCAAGTACATGCTTGTCAAAACAACAAATAAATGATTGAGCGTGCAATTTTAAGCATAACTGGTTGCTGCTGCTGCAGGCACTGCCACCCATATTAGCATGTCAAAGGCCTGTAGGTTGGGACACACTTCACAAATATGTATAGGCATCCTAAACGTCATCTACCACTCTCTGGATGGCACTATTACATAACATATGTACCTGAAGCACATGCCTCACCTGGACTGTTATGGGAACCCTCACCCTGGCTATGTTGTGACAACAGAGCTGACACTGCTTCCTCACTGACATATACAGCTTGCTGTCCCCCAATGTGTTCACAATCCCCAGTATGACTCCTGGGCAGAATGCTGCAACTACAGCCTGTAACATATGTGGCAGTATGTTCAGCTACCTGCTACAGACCTGCCATATTTCCCAACCACCTAGAACAGGGAAACCACACAACACCCATACATAAAGGGGTGGGGGGAATGGTCAAGTGACAGGGACATGTGTCACAGTCTTCCCTTACAAACATACACAGCTGATAGACCAGCAGCTACTGCAGCAGCATGCATATTCTGATGCAAATGATGTATGAGACTCACATCTTTCTGTCCCCTTACTGACCTCAACCCACATTGTTAAACAGTAAACTGCCACATAATCAGAAAGTCTGTTCACAATGGCCAAACATAGCATGCAAAACTGTGGACATACCACATAAATCTGGACAGTGGACAGTATTTCTAGCTACCGTCTGTGATGCTGTAGTCTGCACACCTTGATAATGTCCATCTCAAAGGCCAGGAAAAGGGCCAAGGCCTACACGAAGGCCTTAAATATAGCACTGTGGTGCCATGCCATTGGCTAATGAAAATGCAACACAGCTGTTCTGGATGCAATTAGCAAGTCTGAGCCACAGATTGGTACACAGGCAATCATCTGTTCATGAGCATTACCTACAAAATGCAAGCTGCTGCCTATGGTAAACAGGTCTGTGACTTTCTTTACAAATACAGACTACGATATTATAAGTATTCTACTACAGGATTTCTGCAGATAAAGGAGTATAGCACTATACCAGGTATGTAATATAACTCCCCACATAATGGGATGCAGATGGGAGGATGCAGTTACAGGAAATAGGGATTACAACAGTAGGTCTGTCATACATATCTTGGAATGACATGTTGCTGTTAGTCAGCTGTCTAGCACCTGCAGGCTTCCCTTTCGGCTCTGTCTGCTGTGACACAGATCACAACTCTGGCCCTCTGAGTCCCTCTAACAATGGTCGGCTCATATACGAATGCTACTAGATTGTGTTGTACTAAATAGTGACAGTAAGTACTGGTGAATACAGGTAGCATATTACATGATGTACTGTCATTCAGCTCCTCCCAGTCAGTGAATGTCACACAGGCATACTTCAAATATTGCCCAGGTGTCCCTGACTGTTCCTGATATACTCTGGCTAGGTCACTGTGTACTCCACACCCATATCTCATTACTTGAGAGCTATAGCTGACTCCCTACAGCAGACAGCAGTTTATAGCCAGGAGTAATGGGGGGGACAGGCCCAGCCTCAGCAACAGAGTGTACATATCAAGCATACAACATAAGGGAATGAATACAATATCAAATATTAATGTACCATAACTGTTTTCTGATGGGGTCTGGCTTGTGACAACCATATTCCCCACAGTCTGGGAACAACCATTATGTATTGTCCAACTGTTTGTTAGACATCCACATTTGTCTGGTAATGGGTCCACATATATCAGGCACATAGGTTCATAGGTTCATAGGTAGGTACTAGGCTATCGGCCCTGGGGCCTATACAAGCCCAGCCATAAAGGTACCCTGGCTTTTGCCACTCAAGAAAATTATTTTCCAGTGCCACTGTCGAGCAGAACCACAGAAGTGATCCCCGGGGCAAATTTCATATTTTCCATCCAATCACAAGATTTTTCTTGAAGAGTACTAATGAGGAGCTTTGTTTGATATAGATAGGTAGTTTATTATAGAGTATGGGAAGTCTCTGGGACAGGAATCTATCCCTCTGGGATGTTCTGTTTATTGTAGTGACAAGGTTTAGGTCCCTAGAGCATGTAGCTCAGAGGGATTGGGATTTCTTTAAGTGGAGCATGTCCAACAGCTCTGGGTTTGACATAGCTTTGGATGTTAGGCAGAGATCACCTCTGAGTAGGCGATATGCGATGGAGTAAAGCTGGAGTTGTTTGAGACGGTCTGCCTAGGGCATCTATTTGAGGCCGGTAATCCTCTTTGTGAGGTATTTCTGCGGCCCTTCCAGTTGTTGTAGATGTCTTGTGAGGTACATACTAAAAGGGGCATTATACTCTATAATGGGTCTAATGAGTGTGAGTAGAGGGGAACAATGACCTCTTTTTTTCTGGATGAGAAACCTTTTGTGATGAGGTGTGCCACATAGAAGGATTTCCTGACTACTGTGGCGATGTGATTATCAAAGGAGAGACTACTGTCCACCTGTGTCCCAAGGTCTCTTATCACCCTTTTGGTGTTAAGTATACTACCGCCTATGTTGTAGTTCATGGGTACAGAGTTTTTACCATAGGGGATGACAATGCACTTTTTGGCATTGAGCTTGAGGCCATGGCTTTGACACCAGGCATCTGTCTCAGTGAGGCCCTTTTGTAGGATGTCCACATCGTTAGGAGTTTCGATTATGGCTCCTAGTTTGCAGTCATCTGCAAACTTTGTTAGCCAAAGACCTTCTGTGTTAGCCTGTACTTCCGAGAAGTAGATACCAAACAGGAAAAGACCCAGGACTGAACCCAGTGGTACTTCACTTGTCACTGGTCTGAAGTCGGATTTGGAGTCTGCTATTTTCACAGTGTGGGTTCTGTCAGTGAGCCAGTTGGCAACCCATCTTGTGACATAGGGATTTATACCTAGTTTAGTGAGTTTATCTATAATTCCAGAGTGGGGGATGGTGTCAAAAGCCTTGGCAAGATCTAGATAGGCTGTGTGAGCCACCTTACCCTCATCTACGGCTTTAGTGACTGCTTCAAAGAAGTCTATCAGGTTTAGGAGACATGATCTGCCTTTTACAAACCCGAACTGTGTGAGGTCCAGAGTTTGGGGATTACCAATGTCTTTGTTTATAAGTTCTATGATGATACATTCCATAGCCTTGCAGACCAGGCTCATCAGGCTAATGGGGCGGTAGTTTCCAGGGTCCGTGGTGGCTCACCCTTTGTGGAGTGGGATAACCATCGCTGTGCGCCTTTCAGCAGGCACAAAGCCTGAGGTGAGGCTATGATTGAACATGGTACTTAGGTAGTGTGCCAGGTCATTCTGTAGTTCATGTAGAACGCAGCCTGGGATGTTGTCTGGTCCCATGGATGATGTGTTCTTGGCTTTGGAGAGTGTGGTTTTTACCTGTGCAGCCATGATTACAGGAACTTTGCATTCTTCCGGTATAGAGATGAGGTTCTTTAGGGGGTGAGAGGGGGGTAAAGTTAGCACTGAACCTATCTGCCAGGATGTTGGCAATATCAGTTGGGTCTGTATATTTAGTGCCATTGTGCTGTAACTCAGAGCAGATCTGAGTGTTGCCATTGAGATTCTTGACATAGCTATAGAATGCTTTGTGGTTGTCTTTAGAATCAGTGTCGATTTTGTTTTCGTAACTAGCTTTGGAGGATTTTATCAGGGATCGCAGCTTCTTATTGAGGCTGACCAGGGAGCTCCTCCACTCATGGGATTTTACTCTCTTTTACAACAGTTTCTTCCTTCTGTTGTACAAGTGCACAAAGTACACATGTACACATTCTAGAAACATCTGTGTACTGCGGATGTCGGACACCTACAGGGAGGATACCCTACAGCACATTTGCAGTGCTGTCTGACATTGGGTCACACAGATGTTGCTGGACTGTACCTATATACTTTTAGTACTACTCACCTATTTGTCAGATGGTGGCTATAGGACATGGTACTGGGATGTCGCCCATATGGGACACACCACACTAGATGGCAGTGATGGGTGTGGAGACATAACAACACAGTCTGTCACAGCACACAGGACCATAGCCGGTATACCTAGGATCATAGGAGGTTACTAGGCTATTGGGCCTGTAGTACCTCATAAGCCTAGCCCAGAGTTTAGCCCATGTTTATGCAAGTCAGCACCCAATGCTCCAATCCAACAGGGGCACAGCTGGTATCCCATCGGTGCATGTCCTGTTTACCATCCAGTTACTCAGGTTTCTAAAGGATTAAAGAGGTACTCTGTCAGATGTGGACAGGGTGTCCATTCCACAGCTCGTTGAGTGTCTGGGACACACATCTGACCTGCCAACAAGTCCTGTTGATGTCACAGACATGTTGGGGGAGCATGTGTGGGTTACTCAAGTGGTGCTTGACTTGCAGATGTGCAGTAGTCCCATCAATGAGGAGTCCGTGATCGCCTTGTATGCTAGACAGAGGTTACCTCTAAGGAGTCTGCATGAAATTGGGTAGAGGGTTAGGGCTTTTAGCCTATCTGTGTATGGTAGATGTTTGAGGCCCTGGTATTCTCTGGTGAGGAACCTCTGTGGTCTCCCCAGCTGCTGCATGTGCTTTGCAAGGTATATTACTGAATAATAGTATCATTGAGTCCAACTACTACGCTATCGTCTCTGTGTAACAACGAAGAAAAACACAGAGGAAACGCAATGCAGACTCCAAAAGCTCATTTATTGCAGCACAAACACTCAAGTTAATATACCAACAAGAATCTTCGATGTATAACAAGATATTCTAAACTTTAAAAACTAATAAGTAATAACTAGTTTAACGCATTCACCAACAGTATGTTGGCTTCTTCAGAACTAGTTGTTCATGTTATTCAAAGGTTTAAATAACTTTTTTTGGCGCCATATTCTACTGCCGTTCTTAAAGTGATATCTTCTATAATTTGTTTATAAACACTTTTTGTGTGTGTTTCTTGCCTAAAACTGATTTGTATAAAATTTAATTTATATATCTATTAACAATATCAAATGCACAATACAAAAATGTGTATATATTTAAAAAAAAAACAATTACAATACAATAGCATGATATTAAAATGTGTACTAAAATATATATCTCTATACGTGCCTATTAAATACTATAAATTCCATATCAAAATATGCATCTTTATCATGTTCTGATGATGTTATATCACATCTCTAATCTAATTATAAATGTTAGCCACCATATCTTTGTTCAATACTGTCTGCTGTTTTAATTTCTGAATACCCCACTACTAGGTTCTCAGTTTCTTATCATTCTTTTCAATAAAATAGGTTTTATTGATATGTTATCATTTAGTCCTGGTGTATTGGAAGCATCTGTGAATAATTGCCACCAAACTTCCCTGTAGCTCAGTATCTCTCTTCTATTGCCCCCCTTAGGATTGTATTTTATGTGTTCCGAAATAGCAAATCTAAATTTGTGTTCTGCCCCTGTCTTTTTAATATGTCTATATAATGCATTATTATTGCCCTTTCTCTTGATACTATATAAATGATCATATATTCTCTTCTTGAAAGTTCTTTCCGTTTTGCTTATGTAGTATCTGGGGCATGTTTCACATTTTGCCATATAGACAACGAAATTGGTATTACAATTCCCAGGTTTGAATCTCATTTTTGTCTTATTAATGTTATCCAATACTAGCTCCTCTTCCTCCATAATGTATGCGTACTGGTTACAGTTACCACATTTTTTGGTAGGCTTGTGCTGTTTTTCCATATAATCACTAGCTTTAGCCGTATCACTGTTCTCTAACATTCTTTTTAAATTACTTGCCATTTTATAAACAAAAAATGGTCTTTCTCCTATATATCCAATCAAATTGTCGTCTACCATAAACATTTTCCAATGTATTTCCATTATACGCTTAATTTGATGTACATAGGGACTATATTCTAACACACATGCTCTTTGATATTTTCCTATACTCCCGGTTCTAGTGATGTTATTCTCCATTTTTCTAAATTTATAACTCCCTAATAATGGTGTATATTTTTTTCCCCATTGTTCAACAACGTACTGTTGAACGTCATCCATCATTTTCTTGTCATATCCTCTTTCTACAAATAATTGAGTCACGTATTCCATTTCTTTTTTCATATCTTCATACCTTGATGTCATATGGGCTACCCTTATACACTGCCCTTTGTAGATGTTATACAGTATTTTTCTCGGATGGTTGCTCGTATATTGTAGATAGTCATTGGAAAAAGTACTTTTCCTAAATATCTTTGACTTAAATCCTTCACTATCGTGTGAAATAAATGTATCTAAGTATGCTATTCCTGTTTTACTGGTAGAATAGGTGAATTTCAAGAATTCATTACTAGTATTCATGAAGGATATAAATGTATTTAGTTCTTCCTCACTACCTTCCCATAAAATATATATAATCCAAAAAGCGCGTGTAATGTTTCACTTGTTTAAACATTTCATTAGGAAATATCATTGCTTCCTCCCAGTACAGCATGACTAAATTTGCAAATATTGGCGCACACGCTGAGCCCATTGCTACACCTATGTTTTGTTTGTAATACTCTCCTTCATAACAGATGTAGTTATGTTCGAGGACCATGGACATGCAGTCCATTATCAAACAGATCTTATCCCAATCTAAATTCGTATATTTCCTTATGCTGTTACAAAAAAATTCCAGTCCTAGTTGTTTAGGAATGCATGTAAATAGATCAATAACGTCAATAGTCACATATATGAACTTGTTACAGTCTTCATTTGTGGGGAAATTCCCTAAAAAATCCCAGGAGTATTTTATAAGGCGAGGGATGTTTTTATGTGTCTTTTAACCATGAATCTGTAGCTACTCCTAATGGAAATGTTTTAGCTTGGCTACCAGAGACAATAGGTCTAAAAGGGGGGTCCATGATGTTTTTATGTATCTTTGGAATACCAACTAGAGTTGCTAATACCGGATATTGTCTCTGGTAGCCAAGCTAAAACATTTCCATTAGGAGTAGCTACAGATTCGTGGTTAGAAGACACTTATAAAAACATCCCTCACCTTATAAAAGACTCCTGGGATTTTTTAGTGAATTTCCCCACAAATGAAGACTGTAACAAGTTCATAGGTGTGACTATTGATGTTATACTGATCTATTTACATGCATTCCTAAACAACTAGGACTGGAATTGTTTTGTAACAGCATAAGGAAATATACGAATTTAGATTGGGTTAAGATCTGTTTGATAATGGACTGCATGTCCATGGTCCTCGAACATAACTACATCTATTATGAAGGAGACTATTACAAACAAAACATAGGTGTAGCAATGGGCTCAGCGTGTGCGCCAATATTTGCAAATTTAGTCATGCTGTACTGGGAGGAAACAATAATATTTCCTAATGAAATGTTTAAACAAGTGAAACACTACACGCGCTTTTTGGATGATATATATATTTTATGGGAAGGTAGTGAGGAAGAACTAAATACATTTATATCCTTCATGAATACTAGTAGTGAATTCTTGAAATTCACCTATTCTACCAGTAAAACAGGAATAGCATACTTAGATACATTTATTTCACACGATAGTGAAGGATTTAAGTCAAAGATATTTAGGAAAAGTACTTTTTCCAATGACTATCTACAATATACGAGCAACCATCCGAGAAAATTACTGTATAACATCTACAAAGGCCAGTGTATAAGGGTAGCCCGTATGACATCAAGGTATGAAGATATGAAAAAAGAAATGGAATACCTGACTCAATTATTTGTAGAAAGAGGATATGACAAGAAAATGATGGACGACATTCAGCAGTATGTTGTTGAACAATGGGGAAAAAATATACACCATTATTAGGGAGTTATAAATTTAGAAAAATGGAGAATAACATCACTAGAACTGGGAGTATAGGAAAATATCAAAGAGCATGTGTGTTAGAATATAGTCCCTATGTACATCAAATTAAGCGTATAATGGAAATACATTGGAAAATGTTTATGATAGACGACAATTTGATTGGATATATAGGAGAAAGACCATTTTTTGTTTATAAAATGGCAAGTAATTTAAAAAGAATGTTAGAGAACAGTGGTACGGCTAAAGCTAGTGATTATATGGAAAAACAGCATAAGCCTACCAAAAAATGTGGTAACTGCAATCAGTGCGCATATATTATGGAGGAAGGGGAGCTAGTATTGGATAACATTAATAAGACCAAAATGAGATTCAAACCTGGGAATTGTAATACCAATTTTGTTGTCTATATGGCAAAATGTGAAACATGCCCCAGATACTACATAAGCAAAACGGAAAGACCTTTCAAGAAGAGAATATACGATCATTTATATAGTATCAAGAGAAAGGACAAAAATAATGCATTATATAGACATATTAAAAAGACGGGCAGAACACAAATTTAGATTTGCTATTTTGGAACACATAAAATACAATCCTAAGGGGGGCAATAGAAGAGAGATACTGAGCTACAGGGAAGTTTGGTGGCAATTATTCACAGATGCTTCCAATACACCAGGACGAAATGATAACATATCAATAAAACCTATTTTATTGAAAAGAATGATAAGAAACTGAGAACCTAGTAGTGGGGTATTCAGAAATTATAACAGTAGACAGTATTGAACAAAGATATGGTGGCTAATGTTTATAATTAGATGAGAGATGTGATATAACATCATCAGCACATGATAAAGATGCATATTTTGATATGGAATTTATAGTATTTAATAGGCATGTATAGAGATATATATTTTTAGTACACATTTTAATATCATGCTATTGTATTTTAATTTTTTTTTTAAATATATACACATTTTTGTATTGTACATTTGATATTGTTAATAGATATATAAATTAAATTTTATACAAATCAGTTTTAGGCAAGAAACACACACAAAAAGTGTTTATAAACAAATTATAGTAGATATCACTTTAAGAACGGCAGTCAGAATATGGTGCCAAAAAGTTATTTAAACCTTTGAATAACATGAGCAACTAGTTCTGAAGAAGCCAACATACTGTTGGTGAAAGCGCTAGACTAGTTATTACTTATTAGTTTTTAAAGTTTAGAATATCTTGTTATACATCGAAGATTCTTGTTGGCATATTAACTTGAGTGTTTGTGCTGCAAATGGGAACACCTACCCAGATCTCCTGGCCATATGGCAGGAGATTAACATAGAGACAAGCTTCCGATACATGCAGCTGCTAATAGACTACTTTAAGCCACATGAAGATGAGGTTTCTGCTCTTATTGAATGTAAGCAAAAACAAATGGAAACTATGAGATTACCTGATAGCTGCTTGTTTAAGCTAGAAAACCTGCAAGATAAATTGGAATCCTATGAGAACAAATTGAAAAATATAAAAATTAACAAACTAAAAAGAGATTATTTTGATTTTACTAACGGTCGCCTGTTTGAGTGGCCGAGGGATAAGAGAGCACCAGATAGAAACGAACGCCCTGACAACATGGGAAATGTACCTGTGGCACGCAGGACTGTTTCTAGTGTGAATGTACATGCTGAAGTACATAGTAATATGCACACTAATGGGCAGCATCCTGATTTAGCCTCTCGCAATACTCCTAACAATAGGACTAATGGTAGTATAGTTAACAATGACTCTGGTATGCTTAGGTCATTACATCGCTAACAGAAAATGATAATGCAGCGAATGTAGACACTGCGTCAGCAGGAAGCATTCAGCCTTCAAGTGAAATAGTTCCGAGCGTGATACCAAAGAAGGGATCTGTCCATGCACCGCGTGATACCAAAGAAGGGATCTGTCCATGCACCTTTGTTACAGCAACTCCCTTTTTTATTAACACAGAAAAATGTCGGGAGATCCAGGTCAGAAAGCAGAGAGAGGAAAAAGAGAAAGGTAACTTAGGAACCTCAATGAGCTTAGATGAATCGATTTCATTGGTAATTAATATATCCGATTATGAGCTGACAGCTACCCAAAAGAGTGTTCTGCAAAGAGGCTTGAGCTTTATACCCTCAATACGTTCTGACCTGAGTGAGTTAGTGACAGACTTAAGGTGCTTTGGTAGGAACGTTACGTTGAAGTGTCTTTTTGACAATGAAAATACTGGTACAAACTATACATCATCTGTGTTGAAAAAACCAAGCTCCTTTGTCCCCAGTAATCATCCCACTGTGGAGATGTTCTTACGGTTATGTGAGAATAAGGTGTTTGAATGGAGGTCAAAAGGAAAAAGTAAACACTATTACAATTTAACACAGGATGAGTTTCAGGCATTAAAAGAGTTGCAAACAGTGAAAGAAGTTATTTTCAGGCCAGCTGACAAAGGAGGAGCTTTAATAGTGATGAATTCAACACAGTATGCCCAGAAAATGCAGGATATGTTAAGCCATAGTGATACATACCACAAAATCGAGAAGTATCAAGTAGACAGATTGATTTCCTCAGTACAGAATGTCCTGTATGACAAATTAATGACTAGAGCAAGTGATAAAAATCTATATGACTTTCTTGAAATGGTATATCCAACTATACCTGTTATCAAAGGGTTGCCTAAGATTCATAAGAACAGTGTTGACCCCCCTCTGAGACCGATAGTTTCAGGGAGAGGATGGGTCACTGAGCCCATTTCAATCTATGTGGAAACTGAACTCAAGAAGTTGTTGCCTTTCGCACATACTGTCTTGAGGGACACTGGTCAGCTGCTGGAGAGACTGTATGAAAGAATGGAGCAAGAATGCTCCATAGAAAACCTCATTTTGGTGACAATGGACGTCAACAATTTATTCACTTGCATACCCAACGATATAGGAATAGAAGCAGTAAGGGACTTTGCCTCTCATTTTGAAGTAAACATGGATGTGAACCTAGTATGCAGCTTCCTGGAATTGGTCCTGGAGAGCAATGTGTTCCTCTATGGTGAGGGCTACTATTGGCAGAAATGGGGGGTAGCCATGGGCACCCCCTGTGCAAACAGCTATGCCAATATAGTCCTAGCTGAATGGGAAAGGCAATGGGAAATGGATACGAAAAATGAATGGAAGAAATGCATCATCTTTTACAATAGATTTGTGGATGATGTTATATTCCTATGGAAGGGCAGTATGCAACGCCTAAATGATTTTGTCAACTATTTAACAAGTACGACTAGCTTTCTAAGATTCGAAGTGAAAACATCAGCAAATGAGATTGAGTTCTTAGACGTGAGAATTTCACTGAATAAAAGCAAAGGAATCGGCACCACTATATTCAGGAAACCAAACTGGAGGAAGCATATGCTATACTACAATAGCATGCACCCGAGACATGTTTTTCAGAATATTGTTGAAAATCAAGTGACCAGGATATCCAAGCTCTGTACTGATGATGATGATTTTCTGCAGGAACAAGACAAACTATTACAGAATTTTGCTTCAAGAGGCTATAATGAAAAACAATTAGCCATGAGTAAAGGCAAAGTAATGTCCATTCGATACAACAAAGGGCAACCGTACTACTCAAAATGGAAGCAGAGTGATGTGAAGAAAGATGGGAACAGCAACAGTCTCAGATGCATGATGACCTACAGCACTGACTCCTTTGATGTCCATGAAACCATCAAGAAATTTTGGCCAGTCTTAACTGCTGACAATAAAATTAAGAGAATTGTAGGGGAAACACCTAAGTTTGGTTATAAAAACAAGAAGAACTTAAAGGATTTATTGTGCAACTATGATGGAATACCTAACAAGCAGAGTACAGAAGGAAGAAATAGGTTAGGAACTTGGAAATGTGGCTTTTGCAAAGCTTGCAGCCACATTAAATGTTCCGACAGTTTTGTTCATCCGGTAACTAACAAATGCTATAAGTACTCTGGTTTTGCTAACTGCAACACCAAGAATGTTATATACGTTGGGACTTGTAATTTGTGCCAAGCCTATTATGTAGGAAAGACCAATAGAAAGTTTAAGGAACGGATACTTCGCCATCTGTTAGACATCAAGAATAAAGTGGTAACCAATGCCCTGTATGGACATGTGTATGAAAATCTAGGGCATTCATTTAGCTTTTTGGTTATCTCAAATGTGACTACTAACCTTCGTGGAGGAGACATTGTCAACAAAACTGAAAAGGAAGAAAGCAAATGGATCATGAACCTCAGAGCTAATTTATTTTCAGGGCTCAACAGAGTAGTTCCTATTAAACCTATTTTGAAAGAGAGAAGCCTAACTAAGAAATGAAATGGAGGCTTAAGGAAGGCGTGCATCTGATTGCTGTATGTGATTGGTTGAGCAATTAAGGATCTTTATTTAACAGCAGTAAGTCAGGTCTACACACTAGGATCTGAAGAAGGTTTTTTAACTGAAAGCGCTTATCCTGTTTGACCTACAACCTGAATAGCACAATTTGTGCTTTTTATTTCTTTGTTTTATTAAAGCCTACATTTTAACAGAATTTCTCAGTGAACTTTTTGTTGTGGTGGAAGCCTTTTTTTCATTTTACTACTTTTGGAGTCTGCATTGCGTTTCCTCTGTGTTTTTCTTCGATTTGCAAGGTACATGATGAAGGGGGCATCATACTCAATGGTCTTCTTTCGGCTTTTTCTTGGTAAGGGGTCGCCACAGCGGAACTCCGGTCCGCTAATGATTGGCAGTAGAATTTTATGAAACACCGAGGTGCCAGCTTGACACCCAACCTTCAACGAAGGCACGCCCATTTACACACGCATGTCTTTCGAACACTACCCAACTGCAGGGAGGACATGCAGACTCCACACAGAAGGCACTCCCAAGCCATGCCAAGAATCGAACGGGAGAACCTCTTGCTGTGAGGTAACAACGCTACCGCCGTACCACCGCGGCGGGCATTATACTCAATAATGGGCCTTATTAGGGAAGAATACAGGGATGTTATGACTCCCATGTTCCTGGATGACATATCCTTACATATGAGGTGGGCCATTTAGAAGGCTTTCCTTACAACAGAAGCAACATGGTGGTCAAATATCATGGTACCATCAACCTGTGTGCCCAAATCCCTCACGAATGATTGCATGAGTAGGACATTGTTAGCAATGTATTAATTTGTGGGGACGCCACTCACCCCAAAGGGGATGACGCTGCATTTTGTGGTATGCAGCCTGAGGCCATGTGTCTGGCACCAGTCATGTGTCCGTGGGATACCCTCTTGGTGGATGTCTACATCACTAGGGGATTTGGTGACAGTACCCAGCATGCAGTCTTCTGCAAACGTGGTTGGCCATAGCCTACTGGTTGTGCCTTGCACCTCAAAAGAGTAACTCACACATAACAGAGGCCCCAAGACAGAACACTGGGTTATGCCACTAGTTATGGGTCTACCACTTGAGGTAACTTCCCCTATATTGACTAGGTGGATTCTGCCAGTGTGCTACCCATCTGGTACCATATGGATTGATGCCTAGTTGAGAGTGTATATCTGTTATGGCCAAGTGGAGAATACTGTCAAAGCCTTTGGCCAGGTCAAAGTAGGCAGTGTGCACTGTCTCCCTCTCATCCATGGTTTTGGTGACAAATGTAACTGACATGATCCCCCCTTGACAAAGCCAAACTGTGTGTGATTGAATGTGTGGAGGTTGCCAATGCCCTTGTTAACGAGGTTCATAATAATCTGTTCCATGGTATTGCAGGTCAGGCTAGTTAGGCTGATGGGTCTTTAATGTGCCGGATTGGTGGGCTCTCCACTTTAGTGTAAAGGGATGACAGTGGGTGTCCTCCATTCGGCTGGCACAAAGGCAATATTCAGGCTTTGGCTGAATACAGTGCCTAATGGTCCTGCAGATTCATGCTTGAGGTCATGTAGGATGCATCCTGCTATGTGATTGGGTCCCATGGAGGCTGTATTCCATGACTTTGAGATGGCAGTGATGACCTGTTTCCTAGATATAAGGGTGAGAGGGCAGGTACTGGGAACTCCTGATATACTGATGGGGAGACAAGGGGTGAAGCTTTCACTGACTCTGTCAGGCAGCAAGTTTACTATATCTAAAACACTTGTATATCTGGTGTCCTTCACCACCACTTCTGAGCAGATCTGGGTGCCACCTTTGAGGTTGCAGACATATGTGAAGAAGGAGATATGATTGCTTCAAATTGGGCACCTGCTTCTTCTTGGTCTTGGACAGCAATATTTCACTCCTGTTATAGAGTCTATTTATTGCAGATGTCCACCAGACAGGTTTACTTATCCTTGCAGAGAATTATGTAGTCCTGTTTGGTATACCTGACTCCATGCATCTATACAAATGCACGTATAGTGCTTTGGTGTATTTGTGGATATTGGTGCCAGTTCCTACAGAGGGGGAGGGGGCTGTGAAGCTATTTATACCACCCCTCAGGAGGCTGTAATCAACTTTGGAGATGTTTGTATGTTTGACTCTAGCTGGATGGGTAGTGTGGGAGATTATCAGCAGCAGCAGCCCCCTTTTTCCCATTTTTTCTACATGGGGTTGGGGTATTGTGTTAACTGTCATCAACTCTCTCAATTCAGTGCTACACTCCTGCCTTCTTCAACACTCATGCCTTACTGTCACAGATCTTCTTTCACACAATCCATCTACCTCTTTGCCGGATGTCCTCGCTTCCTCTTACCTTCTTCCTGTCTGTCCCAAATCTTCCTCAACAGATTGTTTTCTGCTTTTCTACACATGTGCCCAAACCACTGTAATCTGTTCTCTTTGATCTTTTCTGTAATTGGAGCTACTTTGGCTTCTGCTTTTATGTCCTCATTTCTTTGCCTGTCCCACAGTGTGCATCCTACCACCTTCTCAGGCACTTCTTTTCTATCACCTCTAGCTTCTTCAACTGTTCTGCCTTTACTGTCCAGGTTTCTGGGTGAGATGGGCGAGAAATGGCTCCCGAGGGTACTAATAGCAGTGTGGAGATAAAGGCATACCACAGATGACTGGAGAATAAGCATACTCATGCCAGTGTACAAGAATGAAGGGAACATCCACAACTGTGGCCAGTGCAGAGGCATCAAACTCCTACCACATTGCATGAAAGTTCTGGAGAGGGTGATTGATAAACGGAAATGCAGAGTAGTAAGTAGACTGTAAGATGGGAGATGAACAGTTCGGATTCAGATCAGGATGCAACACAACTGAGCTGATGTTTGCATTGAGACAGATACTTGAGAAGAAGCTAGAGATGAGGAGAGTCCAACTGGGAATTCCTAGACTTGGAAAAAGCATGACAGGGTCCCAAGAAAGCTGATCTGGGCAGTATTGCAGTGGTTTGAAGTCCCAGAAACATTGGTAGAATTAGTGCAGGCTATGTACATGGACTCAGTGACTCAAGTATGAACAGTGTTTGGCCTCACAGAAGGGTTCCCAGTGGGAGTGGGTGAACACCAGGGTTCAGCTCTGAGCCCACTGCTGTTCATACTGGTAATAGACTACATTAGCAACAGGTTGGAGGGGACAGATCAATAAAGCTGCTGTATGCAGACAATGTGGCAGTAGAGGCATACTCTGAGCTAGAACGTCAGCAAAGGATAGGAGAATGGAATGCAAATCTGAAGGCACATGGGATGAAACTAAGCACAGATAAGATGGTGGTAATGGCAGGAAATTGGGGAAATCAGAAGAAGCTGAGACTAGAGATAGAAGGGAAGAGAGTGGAACAGGTAAACAGCTTCAAGTATCTTTGAAGGGTGGTTGAGGAGAAGGGTAGTCTGAATGAAGAGGTCAAAGCTAGAATCAGAGGGACTGCAGCCAACTGACACAGAGTATCAGGTGTAGTCTATAATAGAAGAATGCCAAAGAAGCTGAAAAGTAAGGTGTATAAGACAGTGGTGTGACCAGTACTACTGTATGGTACAGAAATCTGGGTATTGTGGGAGATGCTGACTGCAAATGTGACCACTTTATGGTTGGCTTTACCATGGAGGATGACACTGTAGGGATGCTGGAGTGGTTATGCATGTTGTTTAATATCAACTTCAAGATATCTTCACCTCATGTGGTGGTAGCAAGTAGGTGTTCCAAGGTGTTTGCATTGTCAAATTTGATGAATCTCTGGGCATTTGTGTGCTGGCATGAGTAGTTCTTCACATCTATGTTTGGGTAGTTAAGGTCACCCAGGATCAGAGTAAAAGTAAAATCCTGACAGAGTTGAACAAGTCCATATAGGCAGAATGGGCTTCCTGGTCACATGTGGGGGCCAGTAACTAGCTATGACTTGAATAGGGGTCTTGGCAATGGTTTACTGCACCTGGAGTGTCTCCTGTGCATCTTACTGTTTGACCAGCCTGGAGGTGTGTATATCTTTCATATATAGTGAAACTCCACATCTGTTGGCTTTACTGTCCACACCTTGGGGTCTGACTGTATGATAAGATGGGTGACCATGTAAGGCTGGGGTGCTCTCTGCAGCTTTGAGCTATGTGTCTGTGACTGAACAGATGTCAGAATTTTCTAGGGTTAAGACTGCTTGCAATGAGTGCAGATTCATGTTTAGACAACTTACATTTAGCAGCATGGCCTTCAATTTGTGATGTTGAGAGTTTTATGTTAGTAGTGTTAACATCACCACTTTTCCTAATAAAGGCACTATAGGTGTGGCAAGAACCATTGCCAGAAACCTGAAGGCTAGGTGAGAGAGATGGAGGCTATCTCTGGCAAAACACTGTGGTCTGTTGACCATATCATATAAAGCTGCCAGGTACTGGATCCCCCTGGAATGGCACTAGAAACCAAGCCAATTGTTAAGGTCAATCATTTTCTGACTGTATTGTGGCATCATTCTGGGTGACGGCAGAATGCTGCTTAAGGCTAGGGACATACCTGCCTAGGACACATAATCAGTGGGCTCAATCATGTCTCACTTCATATAGTCCAGGGAGGTATGTCTTAGATAAGGCACTCCAGCATGGACTATGACAGACTCATAACAGTTCCTGTTGTTGAGAGACAGCAGTGTGTATGTGATATGGCAGATTCTGTCACCTGACAGACAGGTAACTGTGACCTTCTCCATATATAGCTTGGTGAGAGGCACATCTGGGTGTCTCACAATGGAATCTCCTATGACTAATATGCTTGATTTATGGTGATGCCTTAGTGGCTGTGGGACACAGGTGTATGGCTATGTGTGGTATGCAGTGTGGTGGGCTGTGGAGTTTGTGTGTCTTTTTGCCTTGGAGGTCTCCTTTGTTTGGGGATGTTTATATTGAGGACCTCCACATATGTTGGTGTGTGTTGTGTAGGTGTGGGTTGTGTGTAAGGTGTACTGATTGTGTTGACAACATTTTCAGTGCCAGATATGCAGACTTGTGAGGGAGAGTGTGTGGAATGTAGGTTCCTAATGTCATTGCATCTCTCACAAATTGTGTTCCTTGGTGGTGTTTTTAGATGGTTGTCCATGTACATGAGGCAGTTGCTACACTGTGTCAGGATGTCCATATCAACCAGACTGGCAGGGGAAACTGTAGGACATGGCCCAGCAATATTTGTCAGAATCTGAGGGAGGGAGGAAGGCCAGGGAGACCTAAGTGGTGGGCTTATAGCCCAGGTGCTTAAAACAAAAGTAGGAGGCTTACACTACCTTATACAATGTAGACAAGCTATAAACAAGCAGTAATAGGTGCAACAGAAAAGATGCAATTGAACACCTTAGAGAACATGCAGCAAGTAGCAGGAAACAGCATGGTGAGGAGGGAAATGTATGATGTATTGCCACTATGCTGCTGATAGCCACATACATACTGTAGTGATAGAAGGCGGGGTATGATGTGGGAGTTAATGGAGGATAGCAGTGGCAAATATGGTTGTGCAGGGTGTGTACATAATGGAGAGCAATGCATGTGGGTCTGTGACATGTTCCCCTCTTCATGTCTTTCAGGACTTATGTACAGATGGAAGAACCCACCTTTTTCTGCAGCTGAGAATGAAGTTATAGTTGACGGCCTCAGACTGCATCACAACATCCTGCTGTTGAGGAGTTGCCAGAATCAGGAACAATGTGCTGCACTGTGGGCAGACCTCATTGCATCAGCAAATAATGTAGGGCTACAGGAAAGAAGATATGAGCAGGTCCAGCACAGGGACACATACATGATTAATGCTGCATGGCAAAGGGCCTCAGCTGTGGCCAGGAACTGCACTGGCACAGGTAGAGGGCCTGCAACACAACAACCACACTCAGTCACAGATGAGTTCCTGGCAAATCTGGGTTCAGCCACCTGCTCACAAGCATCCATCACCCCGTACATTGTGGTGGTGCATGGCACAACTTCCACAGCAAAGGAGCATCCAGGTAAGCCTCCTGTGGTCATCACTTTAATACTGTAGCAGTCATAGTGGCAGCCTCTACATACCTGTACATGGATGCCAGATCAATCTGCATTTGGGGGGAGGGGGGTTGTAACACACACATGTACACACATACTCAGAATGTCAGCAATGTGGGCAGTATCACAGTTTGTACTGTACATATTGATATACGCACATATTATCCTGTACCAATGCCACATTTGTGTTTGCTGACAATACCTCTACCCCACAATTCCATAAGTACATCTGGTGTGGCCAGAGTCCAAAGTCCGGTAGCCGGTGAGTGTAAAACTTTTTTGTTATGGCTCATCTATACCCCAGGAATGTTAAGGGCTGCCAGTTTGCTGTGGACACAACTGTTAAGCTTAGCCATAGTACAATACTTATATGCTCAGTTGTGGAGGGGTTCACATTTTTTTCTACATGAGGTCAGGGTATCATGTTAACTGTCACCAACTATCTTGATTTAGTGCCATGCACCTGCCTTCTTCAACACTCATGCCTTACTGTCACAGATCTTCTTTCACACAATCCATCCACCTCTTTGCTGGATGTCCTCGCTTCCTCGTACCTTCTTCCTGTCTGTTCCAAATCTTCCTCACCAGATTGTCTTCTGCTTTTCTGCACATATGCCCAAACCACCGTAATGTGTTCTCTTTGATGAGAGGAGCTGTAAGATATTTGCACATATTTTTGTGAAGGTGTATGCAGTTTACTATACAAGAGGTGATAGTATGATTGAGATGGGTACACTGTGTTTTAGGTGAAGGTCCATCACATACACTGACATGTCACTTATCTCACAGGTGTATAGTACTGACAACATTAACTGGATGTAGCTGAGCTGCATGTTGTTAAGGGCTTGTCAACTGTGTAGCAAAGCCTACACCTTTGGCAACCCCCACACCACATCCTATGCATGTGATGATACCTGTGCCACATCTCTGTCATCCATACCATCGATGCAGAGACATGCAAATATGTGTCTGATGCACAGGGTGACTATAGTAAATTTAATGACAGTTTGTAGTGCAGTAGTGTTATGCCCTGTAAGGTGCTGTGTGCTGGCAGGTGTCATGAGTACACATTAAAGCGTATGTACCTTTGTTTCATGATGCTGCGTTGGTGGTAGTATTGCTGACTGACTATTGTCTCCCACACCTTTTTTTGCTTCTCTTCCAGGGATCTGTGTGTCTGTGCCATTGGGAGCTTGTGCTATGTGCATGGTTATCTAGGCATGTATGCGTAGAACAGTGTGTCAGGGACAATGGGGGCAGACAATGTAATCTTGCATGCATACCCCATGACACAGATTGCTACTCTTGAAACATGTCACCTGGGAGTTCAGTAGGATCATAGATTCATAGGATCATAGGAGGTCACTAGAATAATGGCCCTGGGGCCCTTACAAGCCTAGCCATTAGTTTATCCCCAAAAAGAAACATCAGTTAGCACCTGTCACCCCTGTCAATGAGGGACACAGGTAGGACCCCAGGACAGTTTTGTGGTTTCCCATCCACTCATCACAGTTGCGCTTGAAGAGGGTCAGCATGGTGCTCTGTTTGACATGTATGGGAAGTGTATTTCTGAGACAGGGCAGCCTCTGGGAGACAAACCTGTCTCTTCAGCAGGCTGTATTGATGTTGTATATCAGATTCAGGCCTGCTGTGAAGGTAATGCACAAGGAGTTAGACTTACAGATATGGAGCAGATGTAGTAGGGCAGGGTCCAACATTGCCTTGTAGGTGTGACATAGCCCACCTCTGAGCAACCTGTCTGAAACCCAGTGGAGCAACACTGATTTGAGACTGTCTGCATGGGACAGGTGTTGGAGGCCATGGATTACTTTTGTGGGGTATTTCCATGGCCTTTCCAGTTGCTACAGATGCCTGGATAGGTGCATATCAAATGGGGCATGGTGCTAAAATATTTGTCTACTGAGTGAGGACTATAGAGAGGTAATGACCACTTTTTTGTGGATGCAATCCCTTTACCTATGAGATGAATCACGTACAGAACTTTTCTGACCACTGCTGCTACATGATAGTTGAATGCAAATTTGTTACCAACCTTAGTACCCAGGTCTTTCAACACAGGTTGTGTGTTTAGGGTGTTGCCATTGATGTGGTAAACAGTGGGACCGTGTCTTTGCCGAATGGTATGATGATACAGTTTTTGCATTTAGCTTGAGGTTTAGCTTGAGGCCAGAACCTTGGCACCAGTCTGTAGTTGATGTAAGACTCTCTTGCAGTATGTTAACATCATTTCAGGAGTCAATGACAGACAGCATTTAACTTACAGTCATCCATAGACTTGGTCAATACCTACAAATGGTAGTGGTAGGTAACATTCATGTCTAGATACATGTGGGTTTATTTATGGGCAGCAGCTAGTCACAAAGCCTCAAAATGTATACATATTGCACACATATAGGCAAGACAGACTAGGGTTGCCACCTTATCAAATGCCCAATGTGGGACACTTTTTGTAGTAAAGTGAGAGTTGGCAGGACAAACCATACCTATGGTGAGTGTAAAGGGCAGAACTTCACTTTTTTGCCAATATAACAGCTTATTTTTTTCTCATATTTGGGTATTTATGATTAAAATGACTTTTTATGCAACTATTAGAAAAATGTAGGAAATGTTTCTTTTCCTATACTCTTGGGACATTTGTATTGTTTTAGTTGTTTTCACAGGACACAGTTGGCCAAACATTGGACTGCAACTTGCACAATGGGACAGGTGGTAATTCTAACACAGTCACACTGCTGCAAGGGGATACACAGTCACACGCACACTCATGAACTGCCCTTGTTGTGAGTACAACCCCTACCTGTCTAGTTGCACATACTATAGAACATATGTATTGCATGCTCCACATGGAGCTTATGTGTTACACACACACACACACACACACACACACACACACACACACACACACACACACACACACACACACACTCTCATGAACTCCCCTTGTTGAGAGTAGAACCCCAACCTGTCTAGTTGTACATACTGTAGAACTACACATGTATCGCATTTGCCACATGGAGCTTATGTGTTTTTGGAGTTTCTGCCACTACTGTTCAGGTGAATGTTATTTGCAGGCACTAAGATTGCAAATGGGGGGTTAACAAGTTTGCACAGGCCCTTAAAATTGTATAACCAACACACACACACACACACACACACACACACACACACACACACACACACACACACACACACACACACACACACACACACACACTCACACATGCACACACGCACACACATGCAAGACAACCACACTGTAGTGAGGGGATATGCTTACATACACACATACACTCACAGAGCTGCCGGTTTTAAGATTAGATCCCCTACCTATCTAGTTATATACACTATAATACTATGTACTTATCACATGCAGCATGGAGCTGCTGTGTTTGGAGTGTGTCTAACTGTGCTTCTAAGGTGGATGACATCAGTAGGCCCTGAACAGGTTGCCAATGGGGGGTTAACAGGCCCTTAAAATTGTATAACCATCACACACTCAGGCAAGACAGCCACACTTCTGCGAGGAGATATGCTTACACACACATTCACAGAGTGGCTGGTTTTGAGATTCGAACCCCTACCAATGTAGTTATATATGGTCTCATGTGTAAAAGAGACAAGGCATGGAAACTCTGGACCAAAACAAAATCTCCCACTAACTTCCAAACATATAGGGAAATTTGGAACCTGACCAAAAAGAATGTTATTAATGATAAGAGCTTCTATCTTATTCACCAAACTTCTTCACCTAGAAAACTTAAACAATTCTGACTACTATTAACCATATTCTCCATACAGGCAATCCTTCTACTCCTAACCCATGCCCCAATAACACACCATTAGAAACTGCCTCTCTCTTCAACTCATACTTCATTGATACCATTAGTAAACTCATGCACACTTCCAATACACCTATTCTTTCACCTCTTACCACCTCTCAGCCACACAACTCTTCCTTCTCATTAAAAAAATATTTCTGTTAACTATATCAAAAACCTTCTTCTTAAGCTAAAACCATGTTCCCCTTCTGCTGATAAACTTCCACCGCACTTCCTTAAGATTGCAGATAATTCTATAGCATAGCCAGTCTCCATCCTTATGCTCCATTAGAGAATCTACTGTCCCCACTACTTGGAAAAAATCCCACATAATACCAATCCACAAGGGGTTATTCTACTTGAACTCAAATTATCGGCCTATACCCATTATCTCTCATCTTTCCAAATTCTGGAACATTGTATTCACAAACAAATCTCATCTTATGAATGAAAACTTGATTTCCCCTACTCAGCATGGTTTTTGCCCTTATCACAGTACTATTACTGCTGTCATCTCTTTTTTCAACTCTGTCTTGCAAGAGATTATTAACTTGTGTCCTGCCTCTTCGTAGAGCTTTCTAAAGCCTTTGACACTGTCACCCACTCTATCTTCCTCTCTAAGTTAGCCCAACTCAACTTATCTACTTCTACTATCTCTTGGTTCAACAGCTACCTTACAGATAGGATGCAATATGTCAAATGTTTCTCTACTTTCTCTCACCCTTTCTCCCCATTAATATGGGTGTCCCTCAAGGTTCAGTTCTAGGTCCCCTTCTTTTTAACATCTTCACTAACCAAATATACCAATATTGTCCCCAGTCCACCCTTGTTCAGTATGCTGATGACTCTGCTATCATCTCTTTTGCTGATAACCCTACAGACCTACTATTACTTAAAAATCCTTTAACCTTACTGAAGCCTGGCTATCTAATATTCAACTCATTCTTAACCCTAAAAAGGCAAAGCTTCTAATTTTCCTTCGAAAATCTCTCTACCAGTTGAAATAATCATTTACCGTCTCCTCACTAAATAACATTTTCATTACCCCTGACACCCATACTAAGCTCCTTGGTGTGCTCATAGATGATCAGCTAAATTTGATTTACATGTACATCACTGTATTAGGAAAACACACCAAAAGTTTGGTTTATTGTATAGAAATAAAAGTATCCTCACCCCTGACTCTAGAATCTCACTCAACCATGCCTACCTCCTTCCTAATTTCTTTTATGGCTCACAAATCTTAACTAATCTACAGTCTTCCCTTCTTTCCAAATTGGAATCTACCTACAATAAAGTAGCTAGATTTGCTACTAACATGTCTTTTAAATCTCATCATTGCCTGGCCCTGAGGACACTTGGCTGGCTAGAATTTTCTAATCAACTCTTATTTTCTCAAATTCTAGTTATTCATTCTATCCTGAATAAACCCTCCACTTGTCCTAGTATTTCTGCTCTTATCTCCCTTTACACCCCCTAGATCTTTCACAAGATCTGATCAACACCTACTAAAAATCTACAAATCTAAAAAAAATCAATTGGACAGTATCTCTCTTGAGCTCTTCTCTTGCCTTCCAGTGGAACAAACTTCCATTGCCCCTGAGAATTATCTCCAATGTTTACGAATTTAAGAAAACACTAACATTACACCTAAATAGTGCCTGGTCTTGACTCTGTAATCATCCAACTTGAACCCCTCCCCTAATCTAGATATACTTTCTTCCTGCTACCTTCCAGATGATTTTCTGTTTCTTCTGCTTTATCTGTTTCCTTATTATTTTTTTTACTCTGAGCTATATTCTTACTTTCACTACTTACATTTTCATATTCTTGTAAATATTTGTCATGTACTGTAACATTTTATTCTTACTGACGTTATATTGTCATATTCTTGTAAATATTTTTCATGCACTGTAATATTTTATGCTTATTGATTTAAGTGGAGATTTTCTCCCTGGGCCTCCACTGAAAAAGGGCTATGCCCGGATGGACCATCCCAGTTAACAAATGTCAACTAAATAAATAAATAAATAAATAAATACACTACAGTACTACTCACTTACTGCATGTGCCATGAAGCTTATGTGTCTGAAGAGTGTCTAACTGTGCTTTGAAGGTGAATGATAACAGCAGGCCCTGTAAAGTAAGCCAATGTGGGGGTTAACAGGCAGGCACGGGCATTAAAATATATTAGTATTGCACACACATAGGCAAGACAGACACACTGCTGCAAGGGAATATATTTATGCACACACTCACAGAGTTGCTATTGTTGGGATTAGAGCCCCTACCTATCTAGTTGTATAGAGTATAGTGCTACGTACATATTGCATGCTCCATGGAGGTTATGTATTTGGAGAGTGTCTGCCACTGCTGCTGGGGTGGATGACATCAGCAGCTGTTGACAGGGAGGCCACTACTGTGGAGGATACTAGTCACAGGGCCATAAAATGATTGACCATTGCACATAGGCCTGTTGGGCATGTGTATACTGCTGTTTGTGGAATATCTATATATACACACACACAGAAGGTGGCTGATGTGAGATTAGAACCCCTACCTACCTACTAATGCAGACTACAGCTCACTGCACTAGTCGCACATGCCACTGGTAACAATTATTGTGCTTTTGTCTGCAGTACACCATCACTCTATACCTTTCTGTGTCCCCCCCTCTCTCTCTCTGTATATATATGTATATATATATATATATATATATATATATATATATATATATATAGGTTCATAGGTTGGTACTAGGCTATCAGCCCTAGGACCTATACAAACTTAGCCATAACAATTCCCTGGCTATTTCTTCCCACACTATTTACTTCCCTGGACCCCTGTATAGGTTCATAGGTTGGTACTAGGTATATATATATAAATATTAGCCCTACGGTATATACATGCACATATAGAAAACTCTACAGATGCATAGATATCTTATATGTGCCACATACTGGTGGATAAGGGTAATCATGTCTGATGGGGATAGGGAGAGACAGTTAGGTATACATAGCTGTCTGTATGCACAAAGATATATTGACATCTCAGTTCTATAAGTAGATGAGGCTTCAGACATGGGCTGAAATTAGCTACATGTAGGAGCATGCCCAGTGTGACTGTCAGTACTTACAAGGGGACTCCGTTCCAGACCTACCTATACTCTAGTCTGGGATTTTGTGTGCTACAGCCAATTGGCTGCTGCACCTGATTAAACAATCCAGCACCTCCCTGATATTTTGTCCAAGGGATTCCCCAGCTGTGTGCTGGCTGGAATATTGGACTCATACCTAGGGTGTGCATAGATCGTATTAGACTGAACAGGGTTTTGCATCATGTGTTTGGTACTTTTTACATAGCAGTGTGGTTTCCTGGTATATCAGTGGCAGATCATTATAGATTGACATGAAGAAATGCTGACAGACATTTGAGTTACTGACTCCATACACAGCAGGGAACCCATGCTACTACATGACCTGTTCTAATCTGCAGTTTCTACATTTGTCGGCCAGTAGTTCATCCGTCTCCTTATATGCGGGCCTTTGCCCTGCTCCTGTTCCTGGCTTTGTCAACAGTTGCTGCTCTATATAGTTGTAGGTATGCTGTAACTGGGGTATAAGATGTAACACCACACACAGGGTTATAGACTTCACACCTCTGTCTGTACCTGTTTTTCAGGATGTCCAGCACTGAACTCCATATGTCTGCTCTGGTCCTTAGACAGTTTGTGTTGTATTGGTATTATAATGCTACATGGTACCCATACCTCTGAACCTCTTAGAGCAAAAAATCTGGATAACACCATATATAAAAGTGGAACACATGCCCAAAATAGGGACAATTTTTTAATATTGCTGTTACAAACATAGACAGTTGGTAAAATAACAGGTTTTGTATTAGCATGAATTTTCTGAAGGGTATGAAGTCTGCATCTCAAATGTCTCATTATTTTCTAATGTCAACCTTTATTGATTTGCCACTAGTTTGCCAGAAAACTGCAATGTTATGAAAACCGGACCAGAAACCAGAGACAAAAATGTGGACATTCTGCGAAACTCTGTATATTTGAGAGGTATGATGGTGCCCATGACTTGCTGTAAGTACTGACAGTTATGTGATGGCCTTTACTTCCTGCTGCTACTCTGACTTGTTACAAACTGCTGTTCTACTAGCCACTGTCTAGGTTACTCAGAGCTGTGTACTGTCCATATCTTTGTCCCCCCATCCCTCCATTGTCTCTGACTTTGGTCAGATTTCTTGCAGTAACAAATAGTGGCATATGGACAGTCGGTAGAGCTCCTACCATAGGTAGTCAGAGTGAGGTGTCAGTCTCTAGGTCCCTGGGACGTCAGTACATGTGCTATGCGTTGCCTCTTTGCCAAGGCCAGGGCATAATGGGTATGCCTACATCTGCTTACAGGGACAGGCTCAGTGGGTTCCTCCTCTGACTCCCCTTGTGACTGTGGGGACCTTGGCACTGGTGGGGGGGGCTGTATGTCCCTTCCCTGTGATGTCCCTGCCACAGCTGTTTCCACAGGATCATATTGTATACCATGGCACAGACTGTGAACATGTGTGCACATGTGGCTGGAGACTATTGCAGGGCTCCAGTAGATATATCAAGGCTGTGGAACTTTGACTTTAGCAGCCTAAACACATGCTCTGTGATGTTCCTAGTGCCTCATTATGTCATTCTTCAGTAGGTGTGTGTGCATTTCAAATGGGTGTCATCATCCAAGGTTCTACTGTGTAGCCAGCATCCCCCAGTAGATGGCCATATGGGATGTCCCCCCTGGCAAACATATGGTGCAGCTGTGATGCATGCCAGATGTGGGAGTTGTGATAACTGCCAGGGCTGCCAGCACACACATTCATGATAATGCCCTGGGCATTGCACATAACCTGGCAGTTGACAGAGTGATATCCCTTGCGATTGATGTAGACTCTGTCCTCTTCACCATGTGGTGCTTGATGTGTACATGAGTGCAGTCTATGGCACCCAGTACCTCAAGGTAGTATGCTACACAGCATATTGCTGGCCCTCTCCTCAGGGGTGTGGGGTAAGTATATGTGCTCACTGGCATGTGATTGCATGGCAGCCAGGAACTGGTGGAGTACCCTAGATGCAAATGCCGGTGAGAACCCTATCATATCTCCAGCAGGTTTTTGAAAACTACCTGTAGCTAGTATTCTAAGGGCTACACATACATTTGTTTCCATTGAGATGGGTTCCCCTCTGTTGGCTCTGAGTTGAGGACAGCAAAGCTTGGTGCATTCTTGTAGTATGTCCCTGTCCACCCTGTAGCGCTATACTATCTCCAGCTCATGTAGCTCCTGGAAGGTTACCCTGGGCCTGAACACTCTTCTGTTTCTCAGTCTAGGCCTATTGTCAGCATCAGCATCAGCACTGACCTCAGCCTCTAGCACATACAAATGTAGCAGAGCAGCAGCAGCCCCTATGATTTTGTCAGTTAAAATTACCAAGTGTGTACTCCAATGATGCACAGTATGTGGAAAAATGTAGATTGAAGGGTGTATGCATACTCTATAGTGGTGTTCTGCAGATGCAGCATGTGTGATTGGCTGACTATGATGCATTACACTTGCCAGGTTTATCACTGAAGGTTTTGAATGGCCCAGTGTCAGTGGAACAGGGCTTATCAGTCATTTATACTTGATTGGGTTTCCCAGGTTATTTCCTTTTTTTTTTATTTTAAGTCCTTTCCCTGCTAAGCACTGCAGTGTGGCGAGCAAACCCGTGGCGCTAGTATAAATAGTGCTCAGAAATCTAGACACACATCCATGCACAGGAATGCTCAGCTTAGCTTAAACCAGATGAAATACATGCCACGAGGCTAAACACAGCTTAGCAGCACTGGACACACACACACCTGCTTGGTTGTGAATAGCTGAGTGCAAACAGGCACTGTTGAGCTCCAATCTGCTTAAACATAGCGTGACATGCCTCCTTTTGATGTCAGTGACCTGTTCTATTAACACCAACATGGTTCTGGCACTACACAGGTTTTATCTGTGGATACAGTGGCCCCTATTTGCTATTCAGTACACCAGCTCCCTTACATACAGATCCTTGCCTATACCCTGGATACTTCATTACTCCAGGGCCTGCCTCCTTAGCAACCACTGAAACCTGCCATTGTACACTCCATGCAGGGCAGTATAATGCATTATTTTTGCAAATGTCTTATTTTCAGTTTTTCAACATTTTAATTTTTTTTTGCACAATGTCATGTTTGCGTGTTGCTGTGTGCTGTGCAAATGTAATATGTGTATTAAAAAAATTTGATTTTATAATGGTTTGCATTGCTTTTTGGACTCACTGGCATAGCTTTGGGCATTTCCATGCTCACACTGCAATATACAACATTCCTTTTGGGCTTTTACAGCCCTTGTTAAATTTTTACATTTCTATACACTTATATTTTCCATGTACATTCCTGACACCAACACAGCTTCTACACGGGTACCTTTCTGCTTATTGGATCACAAATCACCCCATTTGCACGGATTTCACCTGCTTATGAGGTGATTTGCATTCCACGGACACTTCCATGTCTGCATGCTCATGCATACCCCTCTGCTCTGTTTACTGGATTGCTCGGCTACGTGTTGGGGCCATGCCGCTATGCCTAGATGGAAAATCACTCTGTGTAGGCTTTATTGAATTCCCCCCAATATATATAGGCAATTTAGAGTAGGCAGTGGGGTAGTATGCTTTTGGAGAAGTGGGAGGAATTCAGAGTATCTGGCACATTTTTGAACTGAATAAATGACAGTAACATTAAAATTTTGCAATATTGTAATAGTATAAATCTTATGAGCCCATACTATGTAAGCCATAAAACTGTCATTGTCCAAGTTTGATCATGTAATTTTGCAAATCAGCAATGAAGTGACATTTCTGAACAGATTTGCAGAGCCAATTCTATAGTTCAGGAAGCAGAGGGACTGATAGTATGTTAAACATTTGATGTCAAAAATGTGAATTAAAAGTTATGGTATGGATGTTTTGTGTGTGTGTGTGTGTGTGTGTGTGTCTCTGTGAGTTAAAATTATTGTGGGCAAATATTTTATTATATTACAGTCTGATATTAGAGAATTACTCTCTATAAATGAGGCTTAAATTGCTGGGTATGGGGGCTGTTGATTAAGCTGTGACAGTCTAGGCAGGGTGTGTGTGTGTGTGTGTGTGTGTGTGT
Organism: Protopterus annectens; assembly: GCF_019279795.1. Taxonomy (NCBI): domain Eukaryota; kingdom Metazoa; phylum Chordata; order Ceratodontiformes; family Protopteridae; genus Protopterus; species Protopterus annectens. The sequence goes on along the minus strand of NC_056731.1, from coordinate 1,665,309,523 downwards.
GTGTGTGTGTGTGTGTGTGTGTGTGTGTGTGTGTGTGTGTGTGTGTGTGTGTGTGTGTGTGTGTGTGTGTGTGTGTGTGTGATAGCAACTGATCATTGGCATAGTAGTGCAGCTTGTAGCATTGTCGTATCATGGTACTTGGTATTGTGGTTGAGCTTTTAGTTATGATTCCTTCTGTGTATAGCGTATGTCTATGTGTAGGTTTCATCCAGGTACTTTGGTTTCCTGCCCCCTGACCCTCAAGTATGTAATGAATGTCTGTGACCATTTGTGATTTTGATTTCATCCCAGTCTGTCACTTGAAGGACACATACAAGAAGAACTATCTTTTTTAGAAAGGGTAGGGAGGCAGGCAATATTCCTATATAAAAATGTATATATCCTCGCAAGCTTTTGTAATCTAATTTTATTGATTCTACTATTCTGTTAGCTTTGGACATTAAGTTTCATCCATGTTGATCATCATCATCATCATCATCTTCTTTTGGCTGTTCCCGTTAGGGGTCGCCACAGCAGATCATCTGTTTCCATTTCTTCCTGTCCTCTGCATCTTGCTCTGTCACACCAACCACCTGTATGTCCTCTCTCACCACATCCATAAACCTTATCTTAGGCCTTCCTCTTTTCCTGTTACCTGGTAGCTTTATCCTTAGCATCTTTTTCCCAATATGCTCAGCATCCCTTCTTAGCACATGTCCAAACCAATGTAATCTTGCCTCTCTGGCTTTGTCTCCAAACCTTCCAACCTGGGCTGACCCTCTAATATACTTATTCCTAATCCTATCCACCCTCGTCACACTCACTGCAAATCTTAACATCTTTAACTCTGCCACATCCATCTCTAACTCCTGCCTTTTTGTCAATGCCACTGTCTCCAACCTATATAACATAGCTGGTCTCACTACCCTCTTGTAGACCTTCCCTTTCACTCTTACTAGTACTCATCTGTCACATATCACTCCTGGCACTCTTCTCCACCCACTCCATCCTGCCTGTACTCTCTTCACCTCTCTTCCACATGCACCATTACTATGAACTGTTGATTCCAAGTATATAAACTCATCCACCTTCGCCACCTCTACTCCTTGCATCCTCACTATTCCTCTATCCTCCCTCTCATTCAGACACATATATTCTGTCTTAGTCCTGCTGACCTTCATTCCTCTTCTCTCTAGAGCATATCTCCATTTCTCTAGGATCTCCTCCACCTGTTCTCTACTCTCACTACAGATCACAATGTCATCTGCAAACATCATAGTCTACGGGGACTCTTGTCTGATCTCGTCTGTCAACCTGTCCATCACCATTGCAAATAAGAAAGGGCTCAGAGCTGATCCTTGATGTAATCCCACCTCCACCTTAAATGCATCCATCACACCCACTGCAGACCTCACTGCTGTCACACTACCCTCGTACATATCCTGTACCACTCTTACATACTTCTCTGACACTCCCGACTTCCTCATACAATACCACAACTCCTCTCTAGGCACCCTGTCATATGCTTTCTCTATGTCTACAAAAGCACAATGCTTCTGACCTTCTCTGTACTTCTCCATCAACACTCTCAGAGCAAACATCGCATCTGTAGTGCTCTTTCCTGGCATGAAACTATACTGCTGATCACTAATCATCATGTCCCTTTTTAACCTAGCTTCCACTACTCTTTCGCATAACTTCATGCTGTGACTGATCAATTTAATCCCTCTGTAGTTACTACAGCTCTGCACATCACCCTTATTCTTAAAAATTGGTACCAAAGCACTTTTTCTCCATTCCTCAGGCATCCTCTCACTTTGCAAGATTTCATTAAACAATCTGGTTAGAAACTCCACTGCCATTTCACCTAAACACCTCCATGCTTCCACAGGTACGACGTCTGGACCAACAGCCTTGCCATTCTTCATCCTCTTCATAGCTATCCTTACTTCCTCCTTACTAATCCATTGTACTTCATGATTCACTATCCCTACATCATCCAACCTTCTCTCCCTCCCATTCTCTTCATTCATCAACCCCTCAAAGTACTCTTTCCATTTGCTCATCACACTCTCCTCATTATCCTTTATCACCTTTACCTGCTGCACATCTTTCCTAGCTCGGTCCCTCTGTCTAGCCAATCGGTACATGTCCTTTTCTCCCTCCTTAGTTTCCAACCTTTCATACAACTCTTCACACGCCTTATCCTTAGCCTTCACCACCTTGCTCTTTGCCATGCACCTCATCTCCTTATACTCCCCTCTACCTTCTTCATCTCTCATGTTGATCATTGAAATAAAAAAATAAAACTGAATTTCTTTCCTTACTTATGATTAGTTTTAAGGCCATCACTGGATAAAAAGCTTATAAAAAAGCTCTTATGATGCACCTGAGAGGATGAAGAACCCTGTGACTTCTGAGTCCCTAGTGACCCCCGTGTTCACAGCTTAATACAGTTACCTCCTTCATGCTTATTACACTGGAATTGAGGCTGGATAGGGCATGTTCAAATGGTGGAGGAAAAAGCTAAAAAGAAAGACAAACTGAAAAAACAAGAAAGAAGTGAACATAATGAATGAATACTGAGGCAGTCTGTGGATGAAAGTGGTTGATCTAATTTGTTGTTTTATCTGCTAATTGACATATCACAATAGTTCCTTATGTTGCCAATTAGCCCAACCTGTTCAGTTGCCCCCTCTCCTCATGCTCAGAAGTCACCAGCTGCCACTGGCAACCAATCTATATAGGGCAATCAATGTGCCTCCATCTTGTGGAGCGGTTTTCTAGTCTCTTTAACTATAATTAGTTTGAATGGATATCTAGTGTATATAGAATGGAAATGCCCATTGAGGTTTTGTTTATAATAGATCTGACGTGGTTAGGAAAATATCACTAATATCTTGGACTGTTTGCAAGTTTAGTGTGATGCTGTCAGTTGATTTGGTTTTGCCTTTCATTTTGTTAATAATATTCTGGAAAGCTGTTGTTCTTTTTTAACTTCTGTTTTGAAGAAGAATGTAGAACTTTCTTTAGTATTCCTTACTTCTCTTTGGCATGCATTTCTGAGTTGTATATATTGTAGAAAGGATAGCAGATCCTGTAAAGTTTTGTTTGTTTTCCAAGCTAAAATGTCCGGATTTCATAAGTTTTCCTTTTATTAGATATATCCAAGTGACTAATGTATTTTGATTCTGGTTTTGTTAAAGATGTCTATAGCCTGGTTTAAGGTTTCAGTTTGGTTGACTATTTACTACTTGATTGCTGATAAGTGCATTAACACAACATGTATGGTAGAGAGATCTGTTTTTCCAAACAGTATAGATCAGATTATGATTACTTAGGTCATTAGGTAGCATGTCAGTTATTGGATAATTAGTATTGTGTGTTATGAGAATGGAATCTCAAGTGTGGGGGGTTCTAGGGTCTGTTGTAACAGGGGAGTTGATTAGTTAAGTGAATCCTAAAGCCTGAATGTTATATTCAAGAGTTAGTTGAGTTTGTGTAGACTAGGCTATAGTAGAATCACAAAGGAGCACAAATTCTCTGATACAGTTGTCATGGAATCATTCTAAGGCAGATGGTATAGTCTTTGTTACTGATTTAGAATGTAGACTTTTCGTGGTTTAATTTCTCCAAGTCTTTTGGGATTCTAATACCATGGTTGGAATGGACTCCATTCCTAAGTCAGCGTATGATTAAAGTTCATGAAAGTAGTATTGTTTCAGTCTTTGATATTAGCCAAAAGTTTTCTATGCAACACCAGCAATGTGCTCAGAATTGATTCCTTCTGCAATTCAAATCGAGTTACATGTATTGGTAGCGTAGTATCTAAATATGTCTGTAAATTATTTTTTATGATACCTGTTGCTCCCACTAATAATGGAACTATCTGGATATCTTTCTTCTAATTGCTCTTATTTCTGTCTGCATATCCTGCTATTTTGTGACATTTTGTTTCTATGAAAGGCTTCTGATGTGTAATTTCTTCTTGTTCTTGAAGTCCTAACTTAAAGGACTACCACCATGCAAATATTAGGATAGTACTGAAAAGTTGCAGTTTAATTACTGGACTACAATACTTTTTTGTCCCATTGGACCTCATTGGTTTAGGCCTGGCCACCAGTACCCAGTATCCACTCTTCTCTTATCTCAAAATCTCTTAAAACTAAAACATTCTTTAAATAAAACTTTGCCAATTGCATTCTTTATTTAACCCACTAGGTTGCAATGTATTATACTTAATAATAAAAATTGATTCTTTTTTCCTTAGTGAGTGTTTAAGCATTTCTTCACGGGCAAATTGTTGTAAAACTTGGTCCAAAACTGTTACTTTTAAACTACTTATATCCCCTAAATGTATCTAAAGAATGTTTTTGTTTTAAGAGATTTTTATTTTGTGCAATTGATGTAATGATATAATTGATTGATTAGAGTAAATTTTTCTATATAAAGGAAGCATTAAGTGAGCATGTCTTACTCTGTAAAGGCTGTTTTTGGCCGAGGCGCTAAGAGGTTTTATGGTGAAATTTGCTGCTATTTTTCAACCAATTGTGGAATAAATAGAGTATTATTTATTGAATAACAGAGGAGTCACTGATTTTTGTCAACGTGGTATTAGTTACTGAGACTAGTCTATATTTACAACTGCCCCAAAGCACTGCCTCGTTAAGTGACTTTGTTGAAGGTCACACACTAGACAAATGAAGGCCGAGGGAATCAAATCCTGTACCGCAGGAAGCAGATTCTCAACAGCTTACAGCTTTAATCATCTGCATCAACTGTCATGATTTGTTATGCGATTTTTTTTTCCATAAAATTACAACAAGGCACTGTTGCATGTTGTGTATGTTCTAGTCTGGAGTCTGGATTTTGGAGTGGATTATAATAAATGGGAAAGAAGCGATGTCATTTTATTCACTCTTTGGTGTCTTAGCCTTTACTATATCAGCAGTGATTTAGGTTATTTTTATCAGAACAGCAGCTGAATGCCTTGAAGACCAAAACTGTCTCACTCATAGCGTGTGTCTATAACATTCACCTGAAAACTTGGAAGGGTAGGATGTGCCTGAAGTGAAGAAGTTAGAGGAATACATTATTACTTTTATGTATGCATTTTTATTTATGTTTGTTTCCCAGGGAGGTGCTGGTATTGATCACAGTGGATCAGGTTCAGGCAGAGCCTAGAATTAACTACAAAAGCCATTATATTTATTTATATATTTTTATATTAGATTATTTCATATATTTTAAATTCACTAAATGCATATTTTATCACTTTTAATGATTTGTCAGTTCAATGCTTTGCTACATTACCTACATCTCACTGTGTGAAACAAAACACAAAATCATTCTTGGTACATTGCCGAAGATATTTAATTGTGGTAAGCTCCTGAAATTTGCACCTACTGTCAGATTTTCTGTTGTTTAAGCTTTTTTTCTTGCAAGGAGGAAATACAACTATTTTTGCCATTTGCTTTTGTTGCTTAATAGTCTGAGATCTCTAGAAAAAGGAAACTGTTCTTTTTTTAGTCTGAACTGCCTTGCACTTTATAATGTATTGCATGTCACAATGGCTGTAAGCTACAATTAATGTTTGCCTTACTTTTGGCAATACCTCATTTTCCCTTCAGATGGATTTGCAGCTCACTGACAAATAAACATTTTGATTTTGCAGTTCGCTTTCACTTAGAACAACCTATGAATCTTTGTTTTTATTTTTTCAGTTACTGGCACAAGGGTTCATTGAGATCAAATGATAATGCAAAATACTGTCTTTCTGACTGGGAATACTATTGTAAAAACTGCACAGTACTGTTCTCTAGTTGATCAACAATAAGTGACCTATGACATTTCCTTGAATTACTACATCATGTTCTCCATATTACGGTCTCACAGGCCAGGAGCAAGGAAGATGAAGATGTTGGTACAGTCAGCAAAAAATAGTATACCATCCTTATAAAAATAATTTTCTTATGATTCAAATATGAATACAAGCAATTAGCTGCTCATTAAAAAGTCTACATCATAACACCATTCTTTGTGCGTAGTATTCCTGATAAACAAAATTATACATAGACTACTTCCCTATACTTTAACATATAAAAAAACATAAAAAAGCATTGCTTTGTAATTTTCATGTTTTTTGGCATTACTGTGATACTCATCTTCCTGTGTGGACACTATATTTCTTATGCAATTTTAATATAGTATTTTCTGGAATTTGTATCTCCATGTCTTGCATCACCCTGACTAATTTAATTAACTAATTCATTTCATGAACTATTATCATGCACTGGCTTAGGAATGGTGCCCGTTCCCATCATAGTATTAGAAGCCAAAAGATTTGGACAAATTAAACCAGGAGAAACCATCACTGTGCATACATGTTTGCTGACCCCATCAGATCTAAATAAAATGAAAGTTCTAAAGCATGAAGGGAAGCATGATATGACATGATGTTTAGTTTGGGAAAAGCATTTTGGAACAAAGTGGAGATGTAAATTAAAACAGAAGAAGATGAAAACCAGACAGCAACTGAAAGTGCCAAAAATAAGGGAGTCTTTACTTTGCTGGGCAATGCTTTTTTCATTTTTGCACATGACTTTTTTTCTGTTGTAATCTAAACTGTTTATACTGGGATTCCACCAGGGTAGCTTGTTTTTGGAGGTTGTCTTAAGTTTATTTCAGGAGGGTACATTTGTGTCTATGTAGCTATTTACATGATTGTACATAGTTTCTATGAACAAGTTTGCATAGGCAACTGTGTTCTTAAGGTTGGTGGGGGGGCTTGTAATTTTGCTAGACTGTCACTTGCTAGGAAATATTTAGTCTTGGAATATTTTTTAAAATGTTCCAGGGTTAGCTGAGGTCCCAGGTTTAATGCTTACTTTAAAGGAGACAGCTTTGTCTGAAATGACAAATATGAATGGGTCTATATTATATGTTCGAAGTTTGAAAACTTCGAATCTCATATGATCGACTCTATATGAGTGAAGTTTTCAAACATTGAACATAAAATATAAACAAACTGAAAATAAAAAAGCTACCTAAATGCTCTGTGTAGGGGAGCAAGCCCCCCTGCACCCCCCACCCCTGCTACTTAAATATACCAACTCCGAAATCGCACTACATTGAAGTGAAGGGAAATACTCCCTACGGCGATCTCCGTTGAAATGTTCAATGTTTGAAAACTTCGCTCATATGATATCGATCATATGATATTCGAAGTTTTCAAACTTCAAACTTATAATATACCCATGTCAACTTTACACTGGGGGAGAACATCATTCTCCCATGTTTATGATGACCAGTTTGAGGATACTTGTATCCCTGGTGGGCTAACATAAGCTAGTTGAACTGAAAAATAAAATTTTGAGAAAAATGTGAGAGTGACTGGGGTTGCAGGATGAGAAATAGAGGAAAATTGAAATTATGAAGAAAAATGGGCAATTTGAATGATTTTTCTGTGAAAAGTTGAGACATTGAAAAAAATATACTGGCTTTCCCATCAAAAACAGACAGATTTATCAAGTAAACTTGATGTTTCAATTTGTGACTTGTTTTCTGAAAGATAAGGCACTGTCTCAATTTTGGACCACTTGTAAAATATGTATAATCAATGTCACAATTTTTTTTTTTAGAAAAAGCAGTCCAACAGTGAACTCAGTTTTCCTTTGATGTAAGAGAATATTGACGTAGTAACTTAAAGTACAAATGAATGCAGACTTTTTCATGGTGTTCTTTCTAGATAGAGAAAATATCTTTTCTACAATTGATGATAACATTCAAAAGAGTTCATACATTTATGGTTTAGATTGAATGTGAGCACAATAGTGAGACAGATTCATCAGAGGAGAATGATTCTCAATCAGTGCAAAACTTTCGATCTGTAATTGATGATGCATAACCAATTCAGTATATATGCAGCATAACAGGGACCTTAAAGAAATAATTTTTTCTTTAAATATAACAGATGCAGTTGCTAGTGTACTTAATGATTGAGAACTGGTGATGTGATTGACATTTGAGACTAAGTGACAAGTTGTGCATAAAGAATCTGTTACTATATATTTTGCCTTTGTGCCAGGTCATGGCTGAATAACAGATTTGCAGAGAAATACATGTGCGTGTGTGAGCTGTAAAGCTCTATGGGAATTATAAAAGTGGAAACAGTATGCTTTTCTATATGGCAGTGCTTTAGACTTACCATGAGTAAAACAGAAAAGCTCAGCATTATATCTGGCAACTGACTGTGTTCTTTGCAGCTGGAAATTTCAGTGGTTACAAACTCATATTTGGGTTAACCAGGTTGTGCTGGGTATAAGAATAAAGACATTGCTGTTTTCAAATGTTAGTTTCACTGTCTTGTTTTATTTGAAATCAAGCAAGTTTACTTTATGATCCTCTCTATTTAGTTATTCAGTATTTTATTATTAGTACGTGGCTGCTTAGTCCTGGAAATTTCAATGGTTACAAATTCACACCTCGGGTAAACCAGCTGGGTTGATTACAAGAACACAATCAATTTAAGTTAGCAGGCATATTTCAGATTTTTATGTGTGAATAAATAGGATGTGGAATGCATCAATCTATATAGCCTCCTTTAAAGTGCAAAAGGGGTTAGTATTATGTAACATTTGATTACTTTTCTGCTGATTTCATTTTCACATGGTTGTATGCAAACATCTCAGAAAAACTCTATTTTTATAAAAGTCACAGGGTAAATTAATAATGTATAACTTTGTGCTTAGTTATTAAGGTAATGTTTACATACTATAAAGAAGAGTTTGATTGGATAACTTTATCATGATTGTGGTCCCTCTACTAGAAATTGAAGAATTACTTAAGGTGGATTATATATGTAGGAGTGATAAATAAGGGCTTTGGTATTATAAGTGTCTATGTGCTTGATCACCTTACAGGTCAAATGGAATTATTACTTTTAAAATGACATTCCATTTGGCTGGTGTTCAAGGATTTTAATTATTCACCTTGGTAATATACGTAACCTGGGTAGGAAGGAAAGTACTACCCTTATAAGATCAGTTGTTTGGCTTAAATTAGCCTAGACAAAAATGGCTAGTAAATATAAAGTGGTTTTGATTTTTCTGCCCCATTTGACTGTCCCAAAATGGCTGCAGGGGTTATTTCAGTAAGTCAGAAGAAATGAAGCATTATGCTGATTCTGCTGAATGTACTGGGTACACTGTTGGCCTGACATTCAGTTTTGGTAAATATGAGATTATGTTCAGCTTTCCTGAAGAGGCAGAACTAGTGGCTGTAGATATATATAGATATTACTTTTATAATAAGGTATAATAATTAGGCTTTAGAATCCCAGGTATGAATTTATTATATGATAACTGATATGGCACAGTTTTTTTCTGCTTATTACAAAGACTGAAAATTATATAGAAATGACAAACCAGCAGATTGAAACCATCAAGAACAACCAAAAATGCCATATTAAAATCCTGATGCCTTGATAAAGTCTTCAGAGGAAAAAACAAAATAAGAACATTGCACATTAACTAGGAAACATCTACTACAACAGAGTCATCCAGAAAATATGCCTAATTAAATCATTACCTCAAAAACACTTTTAGTTATGGTAGATATTGAAACCACTTGGTCTAAGCAGTTTAAATTTTAAAATATAAATTGATTCCTTATAGAACAATAAATCTTTTATAAGTCCACAAAGAAACTTGGTGGAGTAACCAATTCATGAAGTTATTAGAATTCAAACTGTACATGTTGCAAATTACCTGATGTACATCAATACAGCTGCCTTCATACAGCACAAGTGGGTGAACATGTCAGTGGTGCTAACTATCATTCATGGACATGAACACTGCCTGCGGCACTTAGTGGTGGTTGTGATTTGGGCATACTGTGAGTGATCATACCTGAGCAAGACATGTACAGATAGAATTGGGGCAGTGGGATGACTGTGTGACTGGTCATGTCATGCTGTGCATGTGAGAAGAGGGTTAAATGAAGCCTGCAGAACATAATGACACAGAGTACCCATACCACAGTATATGTCATTACAACACAGAGGTGTGAACTACATGGAACTCCTCCATGGTATGACACCCTAATATATCTGCAACAGTCAGTTGCAGCTATCACTATTGTGAACATACTCATTGTGTTGCCAATGAAAGCATTCTTGCTACTGTTTTTGTGCTTTTCTACTACCTGTAGGCACATGGGTTCGGCACAGATTTGTCAGGGTACCTGGTAGGGGGTACTGGCCTGGTACCACTGGTGTGGGGAGCAATAAGGGTGCCAGGACTAACCTTACAGTAGGTAGGATGTGAAGACCTGTCCTAAATGAATCATATGCACTCAGCTTAGGAAATTATGAAGCCTTTCTTCTGATCACATGTCATTTTTTATTCTATGCTACCAGTGCATTACATAGTATTTGTGTTTTCATGCTGTTAGATATGTATACATTACAAGTATCAAGTCACAGTTTTCCCTTACATATGTTTTGAAATAATATGACATTCTTCACTTGCATGCAACTTCCCTTAGCTTCGTCTAAAAGCCTGTGTGATGATATTATCCTGTAGCTGCTGTACACACTTCTGGTGTCCTAAATGTGAAACTTTTGTAGTGGTAGGAGTTTACCACTGTCCTCCTCTTCCTGCTGTCATTCGTGTGATATTTATTCAGGCTACACAGCAGCACACTGTGTAGAATGCAACAGACCATAAACATTTGGCAAGCTTTGGCGGATGTTTATTGAACAGTGTCACCACATGTGTCTGTCTTCAGAAAGGCATCTTTCCTTGACCAAAGACATGTTCAGAGATCTTCAGTCCATGGCATTTGGCAAGACTGTAGACCTCATGGGCAAGTGTTTGCAAGGAATGTATGGATGAGAGAAACCATGGTTCCAGTGGGTATCTGGCTTTGCCTAGCAATGCTCAATGGGATATTGTGCTTACCTAAAATGCACAATATAAGGCACCGGTATGCCAGACACTGGCATCATGACTGTCCCAGGGTTGAGAACTGACAAATTTATGATGCAGCATTTGTAGTCACATGCTTCCTGGATATTGACCTAATAATGTGCATTCTCATTAAGACATACATATGTAGGCTCTTTTGCCAGTCTACTTATGGCTTGATATGTGTGTGGCACACAGGTTTATAGTTGATTACTAGACTAACAACCCTAAATGGCCTTTGTAAGCCCAGTCATGCTTCTAAAATGCATTGAACAGGTTATAATACCTCTCATTTTACAGGGGTTATAACTTGGGCAAGAGTGATCAAGCATTTACATGCTTCTTTCTTACAGAAACATAGGAGGCAGACCAGGGGCAAATTTATGATGCCACATCCACTGATCCAAGTTGTGCTTGAATGAGTGTAAAGGAGGAACTCTACTTCACATGGATGAGAAGCCTGTTCCAGAGAAAGAGTAGTCTTTGAGATACATATCTGTCCATCCAACATGTCTTATTTATTTTACAGACAAGGTTTAGGTCCCTGGAAAGGGGTCTCTGATCCTATTTGTTTTATGGATATGTAGTAAGTCCATAACAGCTGGCTCACAAGATGGTTTGTAGGCCAGACACAGATAACCTCTCAGCAGTCTGTAGGAGACTGAATATAAGGATTAGGGTTAGAGGGATGTGTACCATCCACAGCTCCAAGAATGCTTGGTAGGTGATGGGCTGTATATAAATCTTGCATTGTAGATATCTTCTCTTCCATTGTTATAGGGGATACTTACGTACTCATCTGCAAGAGCCAGAAGACATGCTATGAACTGCTGCAGTATGTGATTGTGTACTACCTGAGACATGCTTTTGGTGTCCCCTGTAGTTCTGTGAAAGGTGACTATTGCCAAGATGGTTGCAACAGTTATGAATCTGATTTATATAATTATGGCCCTAACTGTTCTGCCTTCATCTACTGTAGCATTTCCCTTATAGGTGCAACATAACTAATCCAATGTCTGTGTATCCATCAGAAACCAGGCTATATGCTCTTGTCTTGTTAACACACTGTACAGGACTACTGCAGCAACATTACACAGTCACTTGACAAGGTGCATTTTCTGAGATGGCAGCATCATCACTCAGAAAATAACTCAGTATGAAGGTTACATTTATCCATGTTTATATGTTTCTGCAATACTGCTCATCGTTTGACTATATATTTATACTCTTGTATATCAATATGTATGCCATCCTGATATTTTGGATGGTCATTGCGGTTACTTCATTTGCATACTGCTCTGGAGCTATTTATGTTCCTTGCATCCTTGTGCTGCGAATCTTCTGCATCATGTTTATTAAACACATATAATCTTTGTACATGCTAACTTTGGAGTGCAACTTCTGCAACTTAGACCATAGCCTCCATGAACAAAGACTACAGATTCAACTGGATACATTTAAGAAAAAGTGTTTTCTGCAAGAGGGGTTACCAAAATGCATCCCTCATGTGGGCAGTCCCCCCTCTCTCTCTCTCTCTATATATATATATATATATATATATATATATATATATATATATATATATATATATATATACTAAACATTTATATGCTAATAATTGTGCTGAAAAAAAAAGACTTTGATTCATTGCTGATACATGCTTAGAAACCACATTGTTTCATATCAGGAAATGAAACTTGAGAAAAAAATGCCAATTTTAACTCATCCAAGGGTCAAAGAACTATTATTGGGCAAAAGTAACAACTTTGTTCTGGCAAGGATATTTAATGTCACTTAATTTGTGACACAGATGCTTAAAAATAACATCCTGGGAATCATACCTGTCAGCTTCTTAGGGCAATAACTCTGGATAGACCCAAAAATAAGAGGGCATAAAGGTACAAAATCAAGGACAGATTTTAAATATTGCTCATATAAGCTTAATAAGTTGTTAGGATGACAGTATTTTTTTTCGGAAGGATTTCATGTCTGAAACTCAAATGACTGTCATTATTTACAGACTTCAAATAACAGAGGTTTGCCAGAAAATCATAACTTTTATAAGGAGCAGAGCGAAATTATAAGTCAAAAATCTGGACATTATGTTACATTCTGGACACTTAAGAAGAATGCTGGAAATCATAAGGAAGCATTGCATACTGCAAAACCAACCAAAAGGAAAAAAATCCATGTCACTTCTGGGAATGTTTTCCCAACCATGAACACTAATTTATCTTACAAAGAAACCTGTGACTTTATTGAACTAAACTATTTTTGCATTGAAAATTACAAACCATGCTTGTGTGAAACCGTTTACAAAAGATGTGAAAAGTCTAAATAATCTTTTCAGTAAGAATTTATATGAAAAGAGCTAAATTTGGAAGAAACACATTGAAACCCCCAAGATTCTGGTCTGATATTTACTTAGAACCACAAATCAGTTGAAATAGCTCAGTTGGGAGAGTACAGACCGAGGATCTAAAGGTCCCTTGTTCACCAGTGTTTTTTTTTTTTTTGGGGGGGGACCTAAGTCTGGCAGTTAGTAAAGAGGATTACCACTATGCACTGTTAGCTAACTACATCCTACAACTCATGGTTTGATTCTATTTGCATTTGCCTACTGTGTGGCCTTGAACAAGTCACTTAAACAGGCAGCACTTTGGGGAATTTGAGCTAGGCTCCTCACTAGTCTCCTGGACTGCTTCCTAATAATAACGTCTGACACACGCATTCTGATTATTCTATAAATGTGATAACTACCTTTCTGCTCACATATTTCTTACCTAAAAGTTGAATTTTACCCTAATTGGGCTAAACTGTTTTCGGCAGAAATGCAAACATGCAGTTTGGTAGTTTTTCATAACAGTGTCACATAAGTAGTATATTCAACATCTGGTACATGTATGATGGAAAGCATGGAAATAACATGAATAAGTTTCATTTTATAAGTACACCCGTGCAATAGCTCCCCATCAGAAGTATGAAAACCTATATTGTCAGTCCAAATACAGTGAAATATACAGTAATTACACTTTTTCAAACATAAAATTACAACACCTGCTATGTAACTGAACTATTCTTATGACTGGGTTTCCGATAACTGCCAACATGGTAGGCTGTAGCACAAGACCTATGCTAACTATACATATGCATTTTGGAGTGTCTGAACTTTGGAGTAGGTGGACTTCTCCCAGGTATCCTAGCATATATTTCCCCACATCTAATAGTGTAATACTGTCACAGTACTCAGAATGAAAAAATAAAAAATAAAAACTCCTGAAACTTGTGTATTTACAAAATGTTTATGGCTGACTTAAAATGTATGCATAAATTCTGGCAAAGATCATTTTTAATCACTCTGGCTACACCTTGCACTTAATCCTAATCCAATATCTATATACATTTTATACATATTTGCACACTTTGCTGCAGCAAAAATTCAGGTACAATCAAGCTTTGATTCTTATTTTAATTTGATCAATAAACTTCTTCTTGAAAGAAAAAACAGATTCTAATGGCAGTCTTCAATGGGCATTATTTTACAACTGCTGTTTTTCATCATAATTAATTATAACATTTAATGTCCGATATATTTTCTTCTGCATTACTGAATGTTCTGTTTTAGTATTCTAATTCACTTTACATAGCTGCATTTGTTTGAATATAATTACAGTATTCATTTTAATTAATTTAGAGGTTATTATTTAAAAAACATTTGAATTTGTATTTTATTAAAAAAATAAATGCAATTCTAAGAGAATAAACTTAGCAGGAACAGACTGAGATTAATTTCTAGCTCATTTGACTGATTTTACAGCAATATTACTGGTAATGTTCACATGAAAGTTTTGTCTTCCATAAAAGACACACTTTTTTAAATATTTCCTTCTTATGTCAGATTTATGGCACTTATAAAGTTCTGCTGGATTCAAAGTAGCCCATAATTTTATTTGCTTAGTTTACTGTTTCCATCTTTAATACACACTGCAGATTATTAGTTTGAAGTAATACCTTACAATAAATTCTCTCATCTTTATTATGTTTTAGCATTACTGTGTCATTCACTTTCACCTTCTATATGCAGTTTTCTCTATTAATAATTTTTTGATGTTTCTGTGCCAACTTAAAATATGCCTATACCCCCACCCCTGCAATCCATATACCCCTTTGAATAGTGCTGGTTCTTTTCCATATTTGGGAATGGCTTAAAAGGACACTGCCCAGGAACTTAAGTTATATCAAATAGTAATACAATGATACAGGGAATCTTCATAGTGATATAAAGTACTATTTCTTTTAGCAGATTGTTTTAATTCCATTATCCATTAAAATGCATCCCTTTGTGATCCAAATATTCATTATATTTGAATAAATATATTCCACTATCCATTTAGAATAAAATTCATTGTGCTTTTATTTTTATTCTATTTGGAAAAAATGATTTATATAGCAGTACCTTACCATATAACACCATACGTAATGTTTTCTCAATGCCTAAACATGTTTAATTCATATGTGTCTTCATACAGACTTCCTTGGGTGACAGTATCAACCTTCTTACTTCGACATGATGTGACACATATAGCTTTTGTGTTATTTACAGTTCATGTGCTAACATTTTTGACATTTCCAATGCCAGATTAGCTATATAAAGGAAAGCTTATGGAAACCAACAGCCTTCACATTCAATTTCATCACACAAATGTGCAGACATGGCTGCAAAGGCTGTTTACATCATGCCTGTTTGTTTAGTGAGCTGTTCCATAAAATAATTGGGCACAAACGCATCAGAATAACATGCTATGTTAGCATAATGTCAAAATACATAGTGCAGATTTTGCAATATACAAACTTAATTTGACCCATCAGCACTTTACAAGTACCTTCATACCAAATACTTACTGTACTTTCAGAAATGTCATAGAATACGTTTGACTACATGTCCCTTCTGCCCAATATTTCACTTAAATGAATTACTCTGTAATTTTATTTTCAGATTGAAGTAGGATGCAAATACTGAACTGTGGTTAAAAAGATAGTGCCATGTCTCTGCATATTTCCATAATGATATCATTTGCCCACTGACGCGTGAGGAAAACAAAGGTCAATCCAAAATTTAAAGGTAAGAGAAAGTCAGACAAAAGAAGCAATTAGAGATCGTTTAATTTACAGAGCTGTGTAGTTAAGGTGATGGAATATTTTACAGCAGAAATAATTAAAAATGGATTGGAAATGAAAGGACATAGATATCTTCCTTCATACAAGTAAACAACGGACATCATTAGCAATGCATAATTTATCAGCAAATTTACAGTTTATACCTAATGTTGTACATGCAGTAGATTGCAAATTACAGAGAAACAACTTAATTTCAGTAAGACGTTTGATAGTACAGACTTTTTTATTTTAAAACAGAAGCTCATCCATTTAGGGACAAACAAGACTTTCACTGACAAGACAGGAGACTGTCGGATTACTATCTGTACCGTAGTGGGATCCAGGATCTTTTCAATTAGGCAATGAATATAACAAATAAGAGCATAATGTCAGAAGTTAAATTTGTAGATGACATTAGATATTTACCAGATATCACTGACTCTTACTATATATTGTGTGTGTATGTGTGTGTTCATCAGCAAAATGCCTGGAAAAAAGTTTCAAACAATAAGGTGCAAAGTGAAACTTACATCAAATCTACAAAGAATGAACATTCAAGACAAAGGAATGAATTCTTATTTTTAAATGCTAAAACAACATCCAGTACACCAGTTGTAAACCAGTTTTACCACTGACCGCAGCTTCCTCACTGCCAAAAATAAATTTGAACATGTTACATCTTAGTAGGGATATATAGTAATTCAAATATGTCACATGGCATACAACAATGGTGAAATATACAGAAAAAAAAACAAGAAAAATTATTTCTGTCAATTGCTTTCTGTTTAAACACACTGAAATTTTTAAGTAGTTATTCATTCCAGGTGGAAGCAATTAGCCCACCATCTTTACAATCCACCTTGTTTCTTTCTTTTTTATAAAGAATACTTTGTATGCATTCCTCAAGCATACTAAAACCTTGGGAAACAACATCAATGCTGATAAAACCAAATATAGCATTTAATAATAATAATAATAATAATAATAATAATAATAATAATAATAGTAATACTGTCAATACTAATAATATCCATTTGTTAACCAGGTATGCCCACTGGATGCACGGACTTTTTTCAGGGGTGCCCCAATATGTGGTTAACTGACTTGCTCAAGATCACACAGTAAGCAAATAAGGGCTGGAGGATTAAGTCCCTTTACCACAGAAACTACTGCCCAAAGTCTTCACTCTGTACCACATGCCAGATTTAATTAACTAGGATGTGTTTATATAAAGCACCCCTACTTTTTCTGCATCTAATGTCACTTAGATGTGCACAAATTCTATATTTTACAGCATATATTGTTTGACCCACAAAGAGCGCACCACAAATCATTCTATTATTTATTTTATTTATTTATTTTACATTTGTTGACCGGGATGGTCCGACTGAGTTGAATAGCCCTTTTTCAGCGGCCGCCCGGGGAGAAAAGCTCCACAGTATACAAGTCATTAAAAGCATTAGAATTTCACAGTAGTTACATAGAAAGTATATTAGTTAATACAGAGGTAATTAGTTAAGAAGCTTCATTGTTTTGAAATGTAAGCATTAAACAGTATAACACAATAATTTATAAAAAGCAGCAATAATCATAAGTAACAGTAGATGTTTCTAATAAATAATTGAGATCAGAAGAAGAAACGAGATCTGTAGATGTAAAGGTAAATAGTATGCAGAGGTTATAGTTCATCATCAGAGGTAAAGGAGGACATACTGATAGTGAATAGCAAGGTAGAGTTTAGCAAGTGGACTGAATATAGTTTATGGAGGATGATAACAAGGGCAGGACCAGTGTGCTTTGAGGTATTCTTTGGTTGCAGTTTTGAATTGATTAGTTTGCGTAAGAAACCTGATTTCTAATGGAAGTTTATTCCATGCTATAGAGGGATTGGAGCTATAGAGATTGCATCCAAATTTAGTTTTAGCTTTGTATATTTGTAATAGGTTATGGTCAGAGCTATGTAAGGACCTGTAGGGGAGTATTGAGAGATTAAAGAGGATAGGCTAGGACAGAAGGATTGCTGGTATAGAATTGAATGGATTATCTGTAGTTGGGAGTGAAGGAGTGAGTGGGGTACTTCAAGCCAGTTTAAGTATCTTAGTGCGAGACAATGGTGAGATTTATAAGTTTGTTGGGCAGCAAATCTTGCAACCTTGTTATAGGTGGATTCTAGTTTTGCTAGAAGTGTGGAGTTGAGCTTAATGAGAATTTGACAGCTATACAATAGACTGGGTAGTAAGTATGAATGAGAGAGAGTAACTCTTGTTTTTGCAAGGTAAATAAGATTTCTAGTATTGCATGTTGTCATATTTCTTACCTGTAGGGTAGAACCCAAGTTCTTCATTGTGAAGAATCGTGTATTTAACAAATCACATTTATTACAATTTCTGGATGATTTACTTCCACACAATAGGTTGAGTCTGGGAGTACAGTATTAGGGTTACTATCCCTCATGTGGTACTTCAAAAGTGTGACATGCACTTATTTCTTCTGTAACCAAACTTATAGTCCTTGCCTAACCACCCACTTAATGTATTGTCGTTTCAGGAAAAGTGTTTGATAGTGGATGTATTTTTCACTCCTTTCCCTCTAATTCTATGACTCATCATAAAATTCAGAGACAAAAGACCAAGATTTATTGTTATCACACTCTCCGGTGGCTAAGAAAGACATGATTTAAGGCTCTTTGGTCTTCGGCAATACTGGAAAGACACTAAAAGTTTTTTGGCTTTCCATGGTTAGGGGTCGCCACAGCGGAACTTTGCTCTGCTCATGATTGGCAGTGGATTTTACGGTGCCGAGTTGCCAGCCCAATGCCCAGCCTTCAACGAAGGCACACCCATTCATGCTCGGACCTACCTGCATGTCTTTAACATCACTCGACAGAAGGTGCTCCAGCCGAGAATCGAATGGGAGAACCTCTTGCTGTGAGGCGACAACACTAACCGCTGCACCACCGCGGCTTAAAGACACTACTAACTGCAAATGAAGTCTCTCTGTACTTCAGGGCTTCATTCAGTCCCACCAGGGGCTCCAATATCCTAGACCAGGTCATTACCAACATGGGAAATCGATGCTCCACACCTATGACCACCCCCTCGTTGGTCAGGTCTGACCATAAGCTAATCACCCTTGACATCCACATCCCAACCCACCCCCCCAGTAAGGAAACCTCCGTAAAAAACTTCTCCAAAGCCAACTTCATGCTACTCAAGTCAGAAGTGACAAACCTCAGGACATCCATGCAGATGGGAACTGAATGTTTGACTGCTGAATCCTACACTAAGGCACTGTCCAAGCACATTCACTCATGCATGAATCATGCCATCCCCAATAGAACTAAGATGCGCTCCTCCAAAAAAAGGAAGCCAATCTGGTGGCCCTTTGCCATAAAAAAACTTTACAACAAAAGGAAGAAACTGTTGCAGAAAAGAGGAAAATCCCAGGAAGCAAAAAACTCCCTTACCAGCCTCAGTAAAAAGCTGAGATCCCTCATAAAATCCTCCAAAGCTAGCTACAAAAATAAAATTGCCAAAGATTCCAAAGCCACAAGGCATTCGATAGTTATGTCCAGAATCTAAATGGCAATGCTGAGATCTGCTCTGAGCTACAACAGAATGGCATTAAATATACTGATCCCAAGGATATTGCCAATATCCTGGCAGATCAATTCAGTGCAAACTTCACCCCCCTCTCACCCCCTAAAGGGCCCATCTCAATACCAAAAGATTGCCAAATTCTGGTAATAATGGCCACACAGGTAAAAAACACACTCTCCAAAGCTAAGAATACAGCATCCATGGGGCCAGACGACATCCAAGGTTGTGTACTACATGAACAACAAAATGAACTGGCACCTCACCTAACAGTCATGTTTAATCATAGCCTCACCTCAGGCTTCATACCCACTGAGTGGTGCACAGCTACAGTTATCCCACTCCACAAAGAGGGATCCACCTTGGATCCCGGGAACTACTGCCACATCAGTCTGATGAAGCTGATCTGCAAGGCCATGGAACGTATTATCATGGAACTTATAAACAAAGACATTAGCAACCTTCAAACACTGGACCCC